>NW_027475154.1:0-362038 GCF_051020985.1 Nomia melanderi | reverse complement strand
AGGCCCTGGCGCATGAATCTGTGAAGCGGAGACGTCCTCGGACCGCCAGGGGCCAAGACAACGACCGTCTCATGGGGCCGGACACTCAGGGTCAGGGTAAAATCCAATATATATCTGGTGATATGTCGGGTGCTATTACAGATAGCGCAATAAATCAAAGTGCATTGTCTGTAGGAGGTCCTGGCGTATGAATCTGTTCAGCGGGAACGACCTCGGACCACCAGGGGCCGAGAAAAGCACAGTCTCATGGGGCCGGACACTCAGGGTCAGGGTAAAATCCAATATATATCTGGTGATATCTCGGGTGCTATTAGAGATAGCGCAATAAACCAAAGTGAATTATCTGCAGGAGGCCCTGGCGCATGAATCTGTGCAGCGGCAACGACCTCGGACCACCAGGGGCCGATAAAACGACCGTCCCATGGGGCCGGACACTCAGGGTCAGGGGAAAATCCAATATATATCTGGTGATATCTCGGGTGCTATTAGAGATAGCGCAATAAACCAAAGTGAATTATCTGCAGGAGGCCCTGGCGCATGAATCTGTGCAGCGGGAACGACCTCGGACCACCAGGGGCCGAAAAAACCACAGTCTCATGGGGCCGGACACTCAGGGTCAGGGTAAAATCCAATATATATCTGGTGATATCTCGGGTGCTATTACAGATAGCGCAATAAATCAAAGTGCATTGTCTGTAGGAGGCCCTGGCGCATGATTCTGTGCAGCGGGAACGACCTCGGACCACCAGGGGCCGAGAAAACGACCGCCTCATGGGGCCGGACCCTCAGGGTCAGTGAAAAATCCAATATATATCTGGTGATATCTCGGGTGCTATTAGAGACAGCGCAATAAACCAAAGTGAATTATCTGCAGGGGGCCCTGGCGCATGAATCTGTGCAACGGGAACGACCTCGGACCACCAGGGGCCGAGAAAAGCACAGTCTCATGGGGCCGGACTCTCAGGGTCAGGGTAAAATCCAATATATATCTGGTGATATCTCGGGTGCTATTAGAGATAGCGCAATAAACCAAAGTGAATTATCTGCAGGAGGCCCTGACGCATGAATCTGTGCAGCGGGAACGACCTCGGACCACCAGGGGCCGAGAAAACGACCGTCTCATGGGGCCGGACACTCAGGGTCAGTGAAAAATCCAATATATATCTGGTGATATCTCGGGTGCTATTAGAGATAGCGCAATAAACCAAAGTGAATTATCTGCAGGAGGCCCTGGCGCATGAATCTGTGCAGCGGGAACGACCGCGGACCACCAGGGGCCGAGAAAACCATAGTCTCATGGGGCCGGACACTCAGGGTCAGGGGAAAATCCAATATATATCTGGTGATATCTCGGGTGCTATTAGAGATAGCGCAATAAATCAAAGTGCATTGCCTGTAGGAGGCCCTGGCGCATGAATCTGTGCAGCGGGAACGACCTCGGACCACCAGGGGCCGAGAAAACGACCGTCTCATGGGGCCGGACGCTCAGGGTCAGTGAAAAATCCAATATATATCTGGTGATATCTCGGGTGCTATTACAGATAGCGCAATAAACCAAAGTGAATTATTTGCAGGAGGCCCTGGCGCATGAATCTGTGCAACGGGAACGACCTCGGACCACCAGGGGCCGAGACAACGACCGTCTCATGGGGCCGGACACTCAGGGTCAGGGTAAAATCCAATATATATCTGGTGATATGTCGGGTGCTATTACAGATAGCGCAATAAATCAAAGTGCATTGTCTGTAGGAGGTCCTGGCGCATGAATCTGTTCAGCGGGAACGACCTCGGACCACCAGGGGCCGAGAAAAGCACAGTCTCATGGGGCCGGACACTCAGGGTCAGGGTAAAATCCAATATATATCTGGTGATATCTCGGGTGCTATTAGAGATAGCGCAATAAACCAAAGTGAATTATCTGCAGGAGGCCCTGGCGCATGATTCTGTGCAGCGGGAACGACCTCGGACCACCAGGGGCCGAGAAAACTACCGTCTCATGGGGCCGGTCACTCAGGGTCAGTGAAAAATCCAATATATATCTGCTGATATCTCGGGTGCTATTAGAGATAGCGCAATAAACCAAAGTGAATTATCTGCAGGAGGCCCTGGCGCATGAATCTGTGCAGCGGGAACGACCTCGGACCACCAGGGGCCGAAAAAACCACAGTCTCATGGGGCCGGACACTCAGGGTCAGGGGAATATCCAATATATATCTGGTGATATCTCGGGTGCTATTAGAGATAGCGCAATAAATCAATGTGCATTGTCTGTAGGAGGCCCTGGCGCATGAATCTGTGCAGCGGGAACGACCTCGGACCACCAGGGGCCGAAAAAACCACAGTCTCATGGGGCCGGACACTCAGGGTCAGGGTAAAATCCAATATATATCTGGTGATATCTCGGGTGCTATTACAGATAGCGCAATAAATCAAAGTGCATTGTCTGTAGGAGACCCTGGCGCATGAACCTGTGCAGCGGGAACGACCTCGGACCACCAGGGGCCGAGAAAACGACCGTCTCATGGGGCCGGACGCTCAGGGTCAGTGAAAAATCCAATATATATCTGGTGATATCTCGGGTGCTATTGGAGATAGCGCAATAAACCAAAGAGAATTATCTGCAGGAGGCCCTGGCGCATGAATCTGTGCAACGGGAACGACCTCGGACCACCAGGGGCCGAGAAAACCACAGTCTCATGGGGCCGGACACTCAGGGTCAGGTCAAAATCCAATATATATCTGGTGATATCTCGGGTGCTATTAGAGATAGCGCAATAAACCATAGTGAATTATCTGCAGGAGGCCCTGGCGCATGAATGTGTGCAGCGGGAACGACCTCGGACCACCAGGGGCCGAGAAAACCGCAGTCTCATGGGGCCGGACACTCAGGGTCAGGGAAAAATCCAATATATATCTGGTGATATCTCGGGTGCTATTAGAGACAGCGCAATAAACCAAAGTGAATTATCTGCAGGGGGCCCTGGCGCATGAATCTGTGCAACGGGAACGACCTCGGACCACCAGGGGCCGAGAAAACCACAGTCTCATGGGGCCGGACAGTCAGGGTCAGGGGAATATCCAATATATATCTGGTGATATCACGGGTGCTATTAGAGATAGCGCAATAAATCAATGTGCATTGTCTGTAGGAGGCCCTGGCGCATGAATCTGTGCAGCGGGAACGACCTCGGAACACCAGGGACCGAGAAAACCACCGTCTCATGGGGCCGGACACTCAGGGTCAGTGAAAAATCCAATATATATGTGGTGATATCTCGGGTGCTATTACAGATAGAGCAATAAATCAACGTGCATTGTCTGTAGGAGGCCCTGGCGCATGAATCTGTGCAGCGGGAACGACCTCGGACCACCAGGGGCCGAGAAAACCACAGTCTCATGGGGCCGGACACTCAGGGTCAGGGGAAAATCCAATATATATCTGGTGATAACTCGGGTGCTATTAGAGATAGCGCAATAAACCAAAGTGAATTATCTGCAGGAGGCCCTGGCGCATGAATCTGTGCAGCGGGAACGACCTCGGACCACCAGGGGCCGAAAAAACCACAGTCTCATGGGGCCGGACACTCAGGGTCAGGGGAATATCCAATATATATCTGGTGATATCTCGGGTGCTATTAGAGATAGCGCAATAAATCAATGTGCATTGTCTGTAGGAGGCCCTGGCGCATGAATCTGTGTAGCGGGAACGACCTCGGAACACCAGGGACCGAGAAAACCACCGTCTCATGGGGCCGGACACTCAGGGTCAGTGAAAAATCCAATATATATGTGGTGATATCTCGGGTGCTATTACAGATAGAGCAATAAATCAAAGTGCATTGTCTGTAGGAGGCCCTCGCGCATGAATCTGTGCAGCGGGAACAACCTCGGACCACCAGGGGCCGAGAAAACCACAGTCTCATGGGGCCGGACACTCAGGGTCAGGGGAAAATCCAATATATATCTGGTGATATCTCGGGTGCTATTAGAGATAGCGCAATAAACCAAAGTGAATTATCTGCAGGAGGCCCTGGCGCATGAATCTGTGCAGCGGGAACGACCTCGGATCACCAGGGGCCGAGAAAACTACCGTCTCATGGGGCCGGATACTCAGGGTCAGGGGAAAATCCAATATATATCTGGTGATATCTCGGGTGCTATTACAGACAGCGCAATAAATCAAAGTGCATTGTCTGTAGGAGGCCCTGGCGCATGAATCTGTGCAGCGGGAACGACCTCGGACCACCAGGGGCCGAGAAAACCACAGTCTCATGGGGCCGGACACTCAGGGTCAGGGGAAAATCCAATATATATCTGGTGATAACTCGGGTGCTATTAGAGATAGCGCAATAAACGAAAGTGAATTATCTGCAGGAGGCCCTGGCGCATGATTCTGTGCAGCGGGAATGACCTCGGACCACCAGGGGCCGAGAAAACGACCGCCTCATGGGGCCGGACACTCAGGGTCAGTGAAAAATCCAATATATATGTGGTGATATCTCGGGTGCTATTACAGATAGCGCAATAAATCAAAGTGCATTGTCTGTAGGAGGCCCTGGCGCATGAATCTGTGCAACGGGAACGACCTCGGACCACCAGGGGCCGAGAAAACCATAGTCTCATGGGGCCAGACACTCAGGGTCAGGGGAAAATCCAATATATATCTGGTGATGTCTCGGGTGCTATTAGAGATAGCGCAATAAATCAAAGTGCATTGTCTGCAGGAGGCCCTTGCGCATGAATCTGTGCAACGGGAACGACCTCGGACCACCAGGGGCCGAGAAAACCACCGTCCCATGGGGCCGGACACTCAGGGTCAGTGAAAAATCCAATATATATGTGGTGATATCTCGGGTGCTATTACAGATAGCGCAATAAACCAAAGTGAATTATCTGCAGGAGGCCCTTGCGCATGAATCTGTGCAACGGGAACGTCCTCGGACCACCAGGGGCCGAGAAAACCACAGTCTCATGGGGCCGGACACTCAGGGTCAGGGGAAAATCCAATATAGATCTGGTGATATCTCGGGTGCTATTAGAGATAGCGCAATAAACCAAAGTGAATTATCTGCAGGAGGCCCTGGCGCATGAATCTGTGCAACGTGAACGACCCCGGACCACCAGGGGCCGAGAAAACCACAGTCTCATGGGGCCGGACACTCAGGGTCAGGGGAAAATCCAATATAGATCTGGTGATATCTCGGGTGCTATTACAGATAGCGCACTAAATCAAAGTGCATTGTCTGTAGGAGGCCCTGGCGCATGAATCTGTGCAGCGGGAACGACCTCGGAACACCAGGGACCGAGAAAACCACAGTCTCATGGGGCCGGACACTCAGGGTCAGGGGAAAATCCAATATAGATCTGGTGATATCTCGGCTGCTATTACAGATAGCGCAATAAATCAAAGTGCATTACCTGTAGGAGGCCCTGGCGCATGAATCTGTGCAGCGGGAACGTCCTCGGACCTCCAGGGGCCGAGACAACGACCGTCTCATGGGGCCGGACACTCAGGGTCAGGGTAAAATCCAATATATATCTGGTGATATCTCGGGTGCTATAACAGATAGCGCAATAAATCAAAGTGCATTGTCTGTAGGAGGCCCTGGCGCATGAATCTGTGCAGCGGGAACGACCTCGGACCACCAGGGGCCGAGAAAAGCACAGTCTCATGGGGCCGGACACTCAGGGTCAGGGTAAAATCCAATATATATCTGGTGATATCTCGGGTGCTATTACAGATAGAGCAATAAATCAAAGTGCATTGTCTGTAGGAGGCCCTGGCGCATGAATGTGTGCAGCGGGAACGACCTCGGACTACCAGGGGCCGAGAAAACCGCAGTCTCATGGGGCCGGACACTCAGGGTCAGGGTAAAATCCAATATATATCTGGTGATATCTCGGGTGCTATTACAGATAGCGCAATAAATCAAAGTGCATTGTCTGTAGGAGACCCTGGCGCATGAACCTGTGCAGCGGGAACGACCTCGGACCACCAGGGGCCGAAAAAACCACAGTCTCATGGGGCCGGACACTCAGGGTCAGGGGAATATCCAATATATATCTGGTGATATCTCGGGTGCTATTAGAGATAGCGCAATAAATCAATGTGCATTGTCTGTAGGAGGCCCTGGCGCATGAATCTGTGCAGCGGGAACGACCTCGGACCACCAGGGGCCGAAAAAACCACAGTCTCATGGGGCCGGACACTCAGGGTCAGGGTAAAATCCAATATATATCTGGTGATATCTCGGGTGCTATTATAGATAGCGCAATAAATCAAAGTGCATTGTCTGTAGGAGACCCTGGCGCATGAACCTGTGCAGCGGGAACGACCTCGGACAACCAGGGGCCGAGAAAACGACCGTCTCATGGGGCCGGACGCTCAGGGTCAGTGAAAAATCCAATATATATCTGGTGATATCTCGGGTGCTATTGGAGATAGCGCAATAAACCAAAGAGAATTATCTGCAGGAGGCCCTGGCGCATGAATCTGTGCAACGGGAACGACCTCGGACCACCAGGGGCCGAGAAAACCACAGTCTCATGGGGCCGGACACTCAGGGTCAGGTCAAAATCCAATATATATCTGGTGATATCTCGGGTGCTATTAGAGATAGCGCAATAAACCATAGTGAATTATCTGCAGGAGGCCCTGGCGCATGAATGTGTGCAGCGGGAACGACCTCGGACCACCAGGGGCCGAGAAAACCGCAGTCTCATGGGGCCGGACACTCAGGGTCAGGGAAAAATCCAATATATATCTGGTGATATCTCGGGTGCTATTAGAGACAGCGCAATAAACCAAAGTGAATTATCTGCAGGGGGCCCTGGCGCATGAATCTGTGCAACGGGAACGACCTCGGACCACCAGGGGCCGAGAAAACCACAGTCTCATGGGGCCGGACACTCAGGGTCAGGGGAATATCCAATATATATCTGGTGATATCTCGGGTGCTATTAGAGATAGCGCAATAAATCAATGTGCATTGTCTGTAGGAGGCCCTGGCGCATGAATCTGTGCAGCGGGAACGACCTCGGAACACCAGGGACCGAGAAAACCACCGTCTCATGGGGCCGGACACTCAGGGTCAGTGAAAAATCCAATATATATGTGGTGATATCTCGGGTGCTATTACAGATAGAGCAATAAATCAACGTGCATTGTCTGTAGGAGGCCCTGGCGCATGAATCTGTGCAGCGGGAACGACCTCGGACCACCAGGGGCCGAGAAAACCACAGTCTCATGGGGCCGGACACTCAGGGTCAGGGGAAAATCCAATATATATCTGGTGATAACTCGGGTGCTATTAGAGATAGCGCAATAAACCAAAGTGAATTATCTGCAGGAGGCCCTGGCGCATGAATCTGTGCAGCGGGAACGACCTCGGACCACCAGGGGCCGAAAAAACCACAGTCTCATGGGGCCGGACACTCAGGGTCAGGGGAATATCCAATATATATCTGGTGATATCTCGGGTGCTATTAGAGATAGCGCAATAAATCAATGTGCATTGTCTGTAGGAGGCCCTGGCGCATGAATCTGTGTAGCGGGAACGACCTCGGAACACCAGGGACCGAGAAAACCACCGTCTCATGGGGCCGGACACTCAGGGTCAGTGAAAAATCCAATATATATGTGGTGATATCTCGGGTGCTATTACAGATAGAGCAATAAATCAAAGTGCATTGTCTGTAGGAGGCCCTCGCTTATGAATCTGTGCAGCGGGAACAACCTCGGACCACCAGGGGCCGAGAAAACCACAGTCTCATGGGGCCGGACACTCAGGGTCAGGGGAAAATCCAATATATATCTGGTGATATCTCGGGTGCTATTAGAGATAGCGCAATAAACCAAAGTGAATTATCTGCAGGAGGCCCTGGCGCATGAATCTGTGCAGCGGGAACGACCTCGGATCACCAGGGGCCGAGAAAACTACCGTCTCATGGGGCCGGATACTCAGGGTCAGGGGAAAATCCAATATATATCTGGTGATATCTCGGGTGCTATTACAGACAGCGCAATAAATCAAAGTGCATTGTCTGTAGGAGGCCCTGGCGCATGAATCTGTGCAGCGGGAACGACCTCGGACCACCAGGGGCCGAGAAAACCACAGTCTCACGGGGCCGGACACTCAGGGTCAGGGGAAAATCCAATATATATCTGGTGATAACTCGGGTGCTATTAGAGATAGCGCAATAAACGAAAGTGAATTATCTGCAGGAGGCCCTGGCGCATGATTCTGTGCAGCGGGAATGACCTCGGACCACCAGGGGCCGAGAAAACGACCGCCTCATGGGGCCGGACACTCAGGGTCAGTGAAAAATCCAATATATATGTGGTGATATCTCGGGTGCTATTACAGATAGCGCAATAAATCAAAGTGCATTGTCTGTAGGAGGCCCTGGCGCATGAATCTGTGCAACGGGAACGACCTCGGACCACCAGGGGCCGAGAAAACCACAGTCTCATGGGGCCGGACACTCAGGGTCAGGGGAAAATCCAATATATATCTGCTGATATCTCGGGTGCTATTAGAGATAGCGCAATAAACCAAAGTGAATTATCTGCAGGAGGCCCTGGCGCATGAATCTGTGCAACGGGAACCACCTCGGACCACCAGGGGCCGAGAAAACCACAGTCTCATGGGGTCGGACACTCAGGGTCAGGGGAAAATCCAATATAGATCTGGTGATATCTCGGGTGCTATTACAGATAGCGCAATAAACCAAAGTGAATTATCTGCAGGAGGCCCTGGTGCATGAATCTGTGTAACGGGAACGACCTCGGACCACCAGGGGCCGAGAAAACCACAGTCTCATGGGGCCGGACACTCAGGGTCAGTGGAAAATCCAATATATATCTGGTGATATCTCGGGTGCTATTACAGATAGCGCAATAAATCAAAGTGCATTACCTGTAGGAGGCCCTGGCGCATGAATCTGTGCAGCGGGGACGTCCTCGGACCGCCAGGGGCGGAGACAACGACCGTCTCATGGGGCCGGACACTCAGGGTCAGTGAAAAATCCAATATATATCTGCTGATATCTCGGGTGCTATTACAGATAGCGCAATAAATCAAAGTGCATTGTCTGTAGGAGGCCCTGGCGCATGAATCTGTGCAGCGGGAACGACCTCGGACCACCAGGGGCCGAGAAAACCACAGTCTCATGGGGCCGGACACTCAGGGTCAGGGGAAAATCCAATATATATCTGGTGATAACTCGGGTGCTATTAGAGATAGCGCAATAAACCAAAGTGAATTATCTGCAGGAGGCCCTGGCGCATGATTCTGTGCAGCGGGAACGACCTCGGACCACCAGGGGCCGAGAAAACTACCGTCTCATGGGGCCGGTCACTCAGGGTCAGGGTAAAATCCAATATATATCTGGTGATATCTCGGGTGCTATTAGAGATAGCGCAATAAACCAAAGTGAATTATCTGCAGGAGGCCCTGGCGCATGAATCTGTGCAGCGGGAACGACCTCGGACCACCAGGGGCCGAGAAAACCACAGTCTCATGGGGCCGGACACTCAGGGTCAGGGGAAAATCCAATATATATCTGGTGATATCTCGGGTGCTATCAGAGATAGCGCAATAAACCAACGTGAATTATCTGCAGGAGGCCTGGCGCATGAATGTGTGCAGCGGGAACGACCTCGGACCACCAGGGGCCGAGAAAACGACCGTCTCTTGGGTCCGGACGCTCAGGGTCAGTGAAAAATCCAATATATATCTGGTGATATCTCGGGTGCTATTAGAGATAGCGCAATAAACCAAGGTGAATTATCTGCAGCAGGCCCTGGCGCATGAATCTGTCCAACGGGAACGACCTCGGACCACCAGGGGCCGAGAAAACCACAGTCTCATGGGGCCGGACACTCAGGGTCAGGGGAAAATCCAATATAGATCTGGTGATATCTCGGGTTCTATTACAGATAGCGCAATAAATCAATGTGCATTGTCTGTAGGAGACCCTGGCGCATGAACCTGTGCAGCGGGAACGACCTCGGACCACCAGGGGCCGAGAAAACGACCGTCTCATGGGGCCAGACGCTCAGGGTCAGTGAAAAATCCAATATATATCTGGTGATATCTCGAGTGCTATTAGAGATAGCGCAATAAACCAAAGTGAATTATCTGCAGGAGGCCCTGGCGCATGAATCTGTGCAACGGGAACGACCGCGGACCACCAGGGGCCGAGAAAACCACAGTCTCATGGGGCCGGACACTCAGGGTCAGGGGAAAATCCAATATAGATCTGGTGATATCTCGGGTGCTATTACAGATAGCGCAATAAATCAAAGTGCATTGTCTGTAGGAGGCCCTGGCGCATGAATCTGTGCAGCGGGAACGGCCTCGGACGACCAGGGGCCGAGAAAACCACAATCTCATGGGGCCGGACACTCAGGGTCAGGGGAAAATCCAATATATATCTGGTGATATCTCGGGTGCTATTACAGATAGCGCAATAAATCAAAGTGCATTGTCTGCAGGAGGCCCTGGCGCATGAATCCGTGCAGCGGGATCGACCTCGGACCACCAGGGGCCGAGAAAACTACCTTCTCATGGGGCCGGACACTCAGGGTCAGGGAAAAATCCAATATAAATCTGGTGATATCTCGGGTGTTATTACAGATAGCGCAATAAATCAAAGTGTATTGTCTGTAGGAGGCCCTGACGCATGAATCTGGGCAGCGGGAACGACCTCGGACCACGAGGGGCCGAGAAAACCACAGTCTCCTGGGGCCGGACACTCAGGGTCAGGGCAAAATCCAATATATATCTGGCGATATCTCTGGTGCTATTACAGATAGCGCAATAAATCAAAGTGCATTGTCTGTAGGAGGCCCTGGCGCATGATTCTGTGCAGCGGAAACGACCTCGGACCACCAGGAGCCGAGAAAACCACCGACACATAGGGCCGGACTGTCAGGGTCAGTTAAAAATCCAATATATATCAGGTGATATCACGGGTGCTATTACAGATAGCGCAATAAATCAAAAGGCATTGTCTGTAGGAAGCCCTGGCGCATGAATCTGTGCAGCGGGAACGACCTCGGACCAGCAGGGACCGAGAAAACCACCGTCTCATGGGGCCGGACACTCAGGGTCAGGGAAAAATCCAGGATGTATCTGATGATATCTCGGGTGCTATTAGAGATAGCGCGATATATCAAAGTGCATTGTCTGTGGGTGGCACTGGCGAAGGAATCTGTACAGCGGGAACGACCACGGACCACCAGGGGCCGAGAAAACCACCGCCTCATGGGGTCGGACACACAGGGCTCAGGGAAAAATCCAATATAAATCTGGTGATATCTCGGCTGCTATTACCGATAGCGCAATAAATCAAAGTGCATTGTCTGCAGGAGGCCCTGGCGCATGAATCCGTGCAGCGGGATCGACCTCGGACCACCAGGGGCCGAGAAAACTACCTTCTCATGGGGCCGGACACTCAGGGTCAGGGAAAAATCCAATATAAATCTGGTGATATCTCGGGTGCTATTAGAGATAGCGCAATAAACCATAGTGAATTATCTGCAGGAGGCCCTGGCGCATGAATGTGTGCAGCGGGAACGACCTCGGACCACCAGGGGCCGAGAAAACCGCAGTCTCATGGGGCCGGACACTCAGGGTCAGGGAAAAATCCAATATATATCTGGTGATATCTCGGGTGCTATTAGAGACAGCGCAATAAACCAAAGTGAATTATCTGCAGGGGGCCCTGGCGCATGAATCTGTGCAACGGGAACGACCTCGGACCACCAGGGGCCGAGAAAACCACAGTCTCATGGGGCCGGACACTCAGGGTCAGGGGAATATCCAATATATATCTGGTGATATCACGGGTGCTATTAGAGATAGCGCAATAAATCAATGTGCATTGTCTGTAGGAGGCCCTGGCGCATGAATCTGTGCAGCGGGAACGACCTCGGAACACCAGGGACCGAGAAAACCACCGTCTCATGGGGCCGGACACTCAGGGTCAGTGAAAAATCCAATATATATGTGGTGATATCTCGGGTGCTATTACAGATAGAGCAATAAATCAACGTGCATTGTCTGTAGGAGGCCCTGGCGCATGAATCTGTGCAGCGGGAACGACCTCGGACCACCAGGGGCCGAGAAAACCACAGTCTCATGGGGCCGGACACTCAGGGTCAGGGGAAAATCCAATATATATCTGGTGATAACTCGGGTGCTATTAGAGATAGCGCAATAAACCAAAGTGAATTATCTGCAGGAGGCCCTGGCGCATGAATCTGTGCAGCGGGAACGACCTCGGACCACCAGGGGCCGAAAAAACCACAGTCTCATGGGGCCGGACACTCAGGGTCAGGGGAATATCCAATATATATCTGGTGATATCTCGGGTGCTATTAGAGATAGCGCAATAAATCAATGTGCATTGTCTGTAGGAGGCCCTGGCGCATGAATCTGTGTAGCGGGAACGACCTCGGAACACCAGGGACCGAGAAAACCACCGTCTCATGGGGCCGGACACTCAGGGTCAGTGAAAAATCCAATATATATGTGGTGATATCTCGGGTGCTATTACAGATAGAGCAATAAATCAAAGTGCATTGTCTGTAGGAGGCCCTCGCGCATGAATCTGTGCAGCGGGAACAACCTCGGACCACCAGGGGCCGAGAAAACCACAGTCTCATGGGGCCGGACACTCAGGGTCAGGGGAAAATCCAATATATATCTGGTGATATCTCGGGTGCTATTAGAGATAGCGCAATAAACCAAAGTGAATTATCTGCAGGAGGCCCTGGCGCATGAATCTGTGCAGCGGGAACGACCTCGGATCACCAGGGGCCGAGAAAACTACCGTCTCATGGGGCCGGATACTCAGGGTCAGGGGAAAATCCAATATATATCTGGTGATATCTCGGGTGCTATTACAGACAGCGCAATAAATCAAAGTGCATTGTCTGTAGGAGGCCCTGGCGCATGAATCTGTGCAGCGGGAACGACCTCGGACCACCAGGGGCCGAGAAAACCACAGTCTCATGGGGCCGGACACTCAGGGTCAGGGGAAAATCCAATATATATCTGGTGATAACTCGGGTGCTATTAGAGATAGCGCAATAAACGAAAGTGAATTATCTGCAGGAGGCCCTGGCGCATGATTCTGTGCAGCGGGAATGACCTCGGACCACCAGGGGCCGAGAAAACGACCGCCTCATGGGGCCGGACACTCAGGGTCAGTGAAAAATCCAATATATATGTGGTGATATCTCGGGTGCTATTACAGATAGCGCAATAAATCAAAGTGCATTGTCTGTAGGAGGCCCTGGCGCATGAATCTGTGCAACGGGAACGACCTCGGACCACCAGGGGCCGAGAAAACCATAGTCTCATGGGGCCAGACACTCAGGGTCAGGGGAAAATCCAATATATATCTGGTGATGTCTCGGGTGCTATTAGAGATAGCGCAATAAATCAAAGTGCATTGTCTGCAGGAGGCCCTTGCGCATGAATCTGTGCAACGGGAACGACCTCGGACCACCAGGGGCCGAGAAAACCACCGTCCCATGGGGCCGGACACTCAGGGTCAGTGAAAAATCCAATATATATGTGGTGATATCTCGGGTGCTATTACAGATAGCGCAATAAACCAAAGTGAATTATCTGCAGGAGGCCCTTGCGCATGAATCTGTGCAACGGGAACGTCCTCGGACCACCAGGGGCCGAGAAAACCACAGTCTCATGGGGCCGGACACTCAGGGTCAGGGGAAAATCCAATATAGATCTGGTGATATCTCGGGTGCTATTAGAGATAGCGCAATAAACCAAAGTGAATTATCTGCAGGAGGCCCTGGCGCATGAATCTGTGCAACGTGAACGACCCCGGACCACCAGGGGCCGAGAAAACCACAGTCTCATGGGGCCGGACACTCAGGGTCAGGGGAAAATCCAATATAGATCTGGTGATATCTCGGGTGCTATTACAGATAGCGCACTAAATCAAAGTGCATTGTCTGTAGGAGGCCCTGGCGCATGAATCTGTGCAGCGGGAACGACCTCGGAACACCAGGGACCGAGAAAACCACAGTCTCATGGGGCCGGACACTCAGGGTCAGGGGAAAATCCAATATAGATCTGGTGATATCTCGGCTGCTATTACAGATAGCGCAATAAATCAAAGTGCATTACCTGTAGGAGGCCCTGGCGCATGAATCTGTGCAGCGGGAACGTCCTCGGACCTCCAGGGGCCGAGACAACGACCGTCTCATGGGGCCGGACACTCAGGGTCAGGGTAAAATCCAATATATATCTGGTGATATCTCGGGTGCTATAACAGATAGCGCAATAAATCAAAGTGCATTGTCTGTAGGAGGCCCTGGCGCATGAATCTGTGCAGCGGGAACGACCTCGGACCACCAGGGGCCGAGAAAAGCACAGTCTCATGGGGCCGGACACTCAGGGTCAGGGTAAAATCCAATATATATCTGGTGATATCTCGGGTGCTATTACAGATAGAGCAATAAATCAAAGTGCATTGTCTGTAGGAGGCCCTGGCGCATGAATGTGTGCAGCGGGAACGACCTCGGACTACCAGGGGCCGAGAAAACCGCAGTCTCATGGGGCCGGACACTCAGGGTCAGGGTAAAATCCAATATATATCTGGTGATATCTCGGGTGCTATTACAGATAGCGCAATAAATCAAAGTGCATTGTCTGTAGGAGACCCTGGCGCATGAACCTGTGCAGCGGGAACGACCTCGGACCACCAGGGGCCGAAAAAACCACAGTCTCATGGGGCCGGACACTCAGGGTCAGGGGAATATCCAATATATATCTGGTGATATCTCGGGTGCTATTAGAGATAGCGCAATAAATCAATGTGCATTGTCTGTAGGAGGCCCTGGCGCATGAATCTGTGCAGCGGGAACGACCTCGGACCACCAGGGGCCGAAAAAACCACAGTCTCATGGGGCCGGACACTCAGGGTCAGGGTAAAATCCAATATATATCTGGTGATATCTCGGGTGCTATTATAGATAGCGCAATAAATCAAAGTGCATTGTCTGTAGGAGACCCTGGCGCATGAACCTGTGCAGCGGGAACGACCTCGGACAACCAGGGGCCGAGAAAACGACCGTCTCATGGGGCCGGACGCTCAGGGTCAGTGAAAAATCCAATATATATCTGGTGATATCTCGGGTGCTATTGGAGATAGCGCAATAAACCAAAGAGAATTATCTGCAGGAGGCCCTGGCGCATGAATCTGTGCAACGGGAACGACCTCGGACCACCAGGGGCCGAGAAAACCACAGTCTCATGGGGCCGGACACTCAGGGTCAGGTCAAAATCCAATATATATCTGGTGATATCTCGGGTGCTATTAGAGATAGCGCAATAAACCATAGTGAATTATCTGCAGGAGGCCCTGGCGCATGAATGTGTGCAGCGGGAACGACCTCGGACCACCAGGGGCCGAGAAAACCGCAGTCTCATGGGGCCGGACACTCAGGGTCAGGGAAAAATCCAATATATATCTGGTGATATCTCGGGTGCTATTAGAGACAGCGCAATAAACCAAAGTGAATTATCTGCAGGGGGCCCTGGCGCATGAATCTGTGCAACGGGAACGACCTCGGACCACCAGGGGCCGAGAAAACCACAGTCTCATGGGGCCGGACACTCAGGGTCAGGGGAATATCCAATATATATCTGGTGATATCTCGGGTGCTATTAGAGATAGCGCAATAAATCAATGTGCATTGTCTGTAGGAGGCCCTGGCGCATGAATCTGTGCAGCGGGAACGACCTCGGAACACCAGGGACCGAGAAAACCACCGTCTCATGGGGCCGGACACTCAGGGTCAGTGAAAAATCCAATATATATGTGGTGATATCTCGGGTGCTATTACAGATAGAGCAATAAATCAACGTGCATTGTCTGTAGGAGGCCCTGGCGCATGAATCTGTGCAGCGGGAACGACCTCGGACCACCAGGGGCCGAGAAAACCACAGTCTCATGGGGCCGGACACTCAGGGTCAGGGGAAAATCCAATATATATCTGGTGATAACTCGGGTGCTATTAGAGATAGCGCAATAAACCAAAGTGAATTATCTGCAGGAGGCCCTGGCGCATGAATCTGTGCAGCGGGAACGACCTCGGACCACCAGGGGCCGAAAAAACCACAGTCTCATGGGGCCGGACACTCAGGGTCAGGGGAATATCCAATATATATCTGGTGATATCTCGGGTGCTATTAGAGATAGCGCAATAAATCAATGTGCATTGTCTGTAGGAGGCCCTGGCGCATGAATCTGTGTAGCGGGAACGACCTCGGAACACCAGGGACCGAGAAAACCACCGTCTCATGGGGCCGGACACTCAGGGTCAGTGAAAAATCCAATATATATGTGGTGATATCTCGGGTGCTATTACAGATAGAGCAATAAATCAAAGTGCATTGTCTGTAGGAGGCCCTCGCTTATGAATCTGTGCAGCGGGAACAACCTCGGACCACCAGGGGCCGAGAAAACCACAGTCTCATGGGGCCGGACACTCAGGGTCAGGGGAAAATCCAATATATATCTGGTGATATCTCGGGTGCTATTAGAGATAGCGCAATAAACCAAAGTGAATTATCTGCAGGAGGCCCTGGCGCATGAATCTGTGCAGCGGGAACGACCTCGGATCACCAGGGGCCGAGAAAACTACCGTCTCATGGGGCCGGATACTCAGGGTCAGGGGAAAATCCAATATATATCTGGTGATATCTCGGGTGCTATTACAGACAGCGCAATAAATCAAAGTGCATTGTCTGTAGGAGGCCCTGGCGCATGAATCTGTGCAGCGGGAACGACCTCGGACCACCAGGGGCCGAGAAAACCACAGTCTCACGGGGCCGGACACTCAGGGTCAGGGGAAAATCCAATATATATCTGGTGATAACTCGGGTGCTATTAGAGATAGCGCAATAAACGAAAGTGAATTATCTGCAGGAGGCCCTGGCGCATGATTCTGTGCAGCGGGAATGACCTCGGACCACCAGGGGCCGAGAAAACGACCGCCTCATGGGGCCGGACACTCAGGGTCAGTGAAAAATCCAATATATATGTGGTGATATCTCGGGTGCTATTACAGATAGCGCAATAAATCAAAGTGCATTGTCTGTAGGAGGCCCTGGCGCATGAATCTGTGCAACGGGAACGACCTCGGACCACCAGGGGCCGAGAAAACCACAGTCTCATGGGGCCGGACACTCAGGGTCAGGGGAAAATCCAATATATATCTGCTGATATCTCGGGTGCTATTAGAGATAGCGCAATAAACCAAAGTGAATTATCTGCAGGAGGCCCTGGCGCATGAATCTGTGCAACGGGAACCACCTCGGACCACCAGGGGCCGAGAAAACCACAGTCTCATGGGGTCGGACACTCAGGGTCAGGGGAAAATCCAATATAGATCTGGTGATATCTCGGGTGCTATTACAGATAGCGCAATAAACCAAAGTGAATTATCTGCAGGAGGCCCTGGTGCATGAATCTGTGTAACGGGAACGACCTCGGACCACCAGGGGCCGAGAAAACCACAGTCTCATGGGGCCGGACACTCAGGGTCAGTGGAAAATCCAATATATATCTGGTGATATCTCGGGTGCTATTACAGATAGCGCAATAAATCAAAGTGCATTACCTGTAGGAGGCCCTGGCGCATGAATCTGTGCAGCGGGGACGTCCTCGGACCGCCAGGGGCGGAGACAACGACCGTCTCATGGGGCCGGACACTCAGGGTCAGTGAAAAATCCAATATATATCTGCTGATATCTCGGGTGCTATTACAGATAGCGCAATAAATCAAAGTGCATTGTCTGTAGGAGGCCCTGGCGCATGAATCTGTGCAGCGGGAACGACCTCGGACCACCAGGGGCCGAGAAAACCACAGTCTCATGGGGCCGGACACTCAGGGTCAGGGGAAAATCCAATATATATCTGGTGATAACTCGGGTGCTATTAGAGATAGCGCAATAAACCAAAGTGAATTATCTGCAGGAGGCCCTGGCGCATGATTCTGTGCAGCGGGAACGACCTCGGACCACCAGGGGCCGAGAAAACTACCGTCTCATGGGGCCGGTCACTCAGGGTCAGGGTAAAATCCAATATATATCTGGTGATATCTCGGGTGCTATTAGAGATAGCGCAATAAACCAAAGTGAATTATCTGCAGGAGGCCCTGGCGCATGAATCTGTGCAGCGGGAACGACCTCGGACCACCAGGGGCCGAGAAAACCACAGTCTCATGGGGCCGGACACTCAGGGTCAGGGGAAAATCCAATATATATCTGGTGATATCTCGGGTGCTATCAGAGATAGCGCAATAAACCAACGTGAATTATCTGCAGGAGGCCTGGCGCATGAATGTGTGCAGCGGGAACGACCTCGGACCACCAGGGGCCGAGAAAACGACCGTCTCTTGGGTCCGGACGCTCAGGGTCAGTGAAAAATCCAATATATATCTGGTGATATCTCGGGTGCTATTAGAGATAGCGCAATAAACCAAGGTGAATTATCTGCAGCAGGCCCTGGCGCATGAATCTGTCCAACGGGAACGACCTCGGACCACCAGGGGCCGAGAAAACCACAGTCTCATGGGGCCGGACACTCAGGGTCAGGGGAAAATCCAATATAGATCTGGTGATATCTCGGGTTCTATTACAGATAGCGCAATAAATCAATGTGCATTGTCTGTAGGAGACCCTGGCGCATGAACCTGTGCAGCGGGAACGACCTCGGACCACCAGGGGCCGAGAAAACGACCGTCTCATGGGGCCAGACGCTCAGGGTCAGTGAAAAATCCAATATATATCTGGTGATATCTCGAGTGCTATTAGAGATAGCGCAATAAACCAAAGTGAATTATCTGCAGGAGGCCCTGGCGCATGAATCTGTGCAACGGGAACGACCGCGGACCACCAGGGGCCGAGAAAACCACAGTCTCATGGGGCCGGACACTCAGGGTCAGGGGAAAATCCAATATAGATCTGGTGATATCTCGGGTGCTATTACAGATAGCGCAATAAATCAAAGTGCATTGTCTGTAGGAGGCCCTGGCGCATGAATCTGTGCAGCGGGAACGGCCTCGGACGACCAGGGGCCGAGAAAACCACAATCTCATGGGGCCGGACACTCAGGGTCAGGGGAAAATCCAATATATATCTGGTGATATCTCGGGTGCTATTACAGATAGCGCAATAAATCAAAGTGCATTGTCTGCAGGAGGCCCTGGCGCATGAATCCGTGCAGCGGGATCGACCTCGGACCACCAGGGGCCGAGAAAACTACCTTCTCATGGGGCCGGACACTCAGGGTCAGGGAAAAATCCAATATAAATCTGGTGATATCTCGGGTGTTATTACAGATAGCGCAATAAATCAAAGTGTATTGTCTGTAGGAGGCCCTGACGCATGAATCTGGGCAGCGGGAACGACCTCGGACCACGAGGGGCCGAGAAAACCACAGTCTCCTGGGGCCGGACACTCAGGGTCAGGGCAAAATCCAATATATATCTGGCGATATCTCTGGTGCTATTACAGATAGCGCAATAAATCAAAGTGCATTGTCTGTAGGAGGCCCTGGCGCATGATTCTGTGCAGCGGAAACGACCTCGGACCACCAGGAGCCGAGAAAACCACCGACACATAGGGCCGGACTGTCAGGGTCAGTTAAAAATCCAATATATATCAGGTGATATCACGGGTGCTATTACAGATAGCGCAATAAATCAAAAGGCATTGTCTGTAGGAAGCCCTGGCGCATGAATCTGTGCAGCGGGAACGACCTCGGACCAGCAGGGACCGAGAAAACCACCGTCTCATGGGGCCGGACACTCAGGGTCAGGGAAAAATCCAGGATGTATCTGATGATATCTCGGGTGCTATTAGAGATAGCGCGATATATCAAAGTGCATTGTCTGTGGGTGGCACTGGCGAAGGAATCTGTACAGCGGGAACGACCACGGACCACCAGGGGCCGAGAAAACCACCGCCTCATGTGGTCGGACACACAGGGCTCAGGGAAAAATCCAATATAAATCTGGTGATATCTCGGCTGCTATTACCGATAGCGCAATAAATCAAAGTGCATTGTCTGCAGGAGGCCCTGGCGCATGAATCCGTGCAGCGGGATCGACCTCGGACCACCAGGGGCCGAGAAAACTACCTTCTCATGGGGCCGGACACTCAGGGTCAGGGAAAAATCCAATATAAATCTGGTGATATCTCGGGTGTTATTACAGATAGCGCAATAAATCAAAGTGTATTGTCTGTAGGAGGCCCTGACGCATGAATCTGGGCAGCGGGAACGACCTCGGACCACGAGGGGCCGAGAAAACCACAGTCACATGGGGCTGGACACTCAGGGTCAGGGGAAAATCCAATATATATCTGGTGATATCTCGGGTGCTATTAGAGATAGCGCCATAAACCAAAGTGAATTATCTGCAGGTGTCCCGGGCGCATGAATCTGTGCTGCTGGAACGACCTCGGACCACCAGGGGCCGAGAAAACCACAGTCTCCTGGGGCCGGACACTCAGGGTCAGGGCAAAATCCAATATATATCTGGCGATATCTCGGGTGCTATTACAGATAGCGCAATAAATCAAAGTGCATTGTCTGTAGGAGGCCCTGGCGCATGATTCTGTGCAGCGGAAACGACCTCGGACCACCAGGAGCCGAGAAAACCACCGACACATAGGGCCGGACTGTCAGGGTCAGTTAAAAATCCAATATATATCAGGTGATATCACGGGTGCTATTACAGATAGCGCAATAAATCAAAAGGCATTGTCTGTAGGAAGCCCTGGCGCATGAATCTGTGCAGCGGGAACGACCTCGGACCAGCAGGGACCGAGAAAACCACCGTCTCATGGGGCCGGACACTCAGGGTCAGGGAAAAATCCAGGATGTATCTGATGATATCTCGGGTGCTATTAGAGATAGCGCGATATATCAAAGTGCATTGTCTGTGGGTGGCACTGGCGAAGGAATCTGTACAGCGGGAACGACCACGGACCACCAGGGGCCGAGAAAACCACCGCCTCATGGGGTCGGACACACAGGGCTCACGGAAAAATCCAATATAAATCTGGTGATATCTCGGCTGCTATTACCGATAGCGCAATAAATCAAAGTGCATTGTCTGCAGGAGGCCCTGGCGCATGAATCCGTGCAGCGGGATCGACCTCGGACCACCAGGGGCCGAGAAAACTACCTTCTCATGGGGCCGGACACTCAGGGTCAGGGAAAAATCCAATATAAATCTGGTGATATCTCGGGTGTTATTACAGATAGCGCAATAAATCAAAGTGTATTGTCTGTAGGAGGCCCTGACGCATGAATCTGGGCAGCGGGAACGACCTCGGACCACGAGGGGCCGAGGAAACCACAGTCACATGGGGCTGGACACTCAGGGTCAGGGGAAAATCCAATATATATCTGGTGATATCTCGGGTGCTATTAGAGATAGCGCAATAAACCAAAGTGAATTATCTGCAGGAGTGCCTGGCTCATGCATCTGTGCAGCGGGAACGACCTCGGACCACCAGGGGCCGAGAAAACCACAGTTTCATGCGGCTGGACACTCAGGGTCAGGTGAAAATCCAATATATATCCGGTGATATCTCGGGTACTATTAGAGATAGCGCCATAAACCATAGTGAATTATCTTGCAGGAGTCCCTGGCGCATGCATCTGTGCAGCGGGAACGACCTCGGACCACCAGGGGCCGAGAAAACCATCGCCTCATGGGGCCGGACACTCAGGGTCAGGGAAAAATCCAATATATATCTGGTGATATCTCGGGTGCTATTACAGATAGCGCAATAAACCAAAGTGCATTATCTGCAGGAGGCACTGGCGCATGAATCCGTGCAGCGGGATCGACCTCGGACCACCAGGGGCCGAGAAAACTACCTTCTCATGGGGCCGGACACTCAGGTTCAGGGAAAAATCCAATATAAATCTGGTGATATCTCGGTTGTTATTACAGATAGCGCAATAAATCAAAGTGTATTGTCTGTAGGAGGCCCTGACGCATGAATCTGGGCAGCGGGAACGACCTCGGACCACGAGGGGCCGAGAAAACCACAGTCACATGGGGCTGGACACTCAGGGTCAGGGGAAAATCCAATATATATCTGGTGATATCTCGGGTACTATTAGAGATAGCGCAATAAACCAAAGTGAATTATCTGCAGGAGTGCCTGGCGCATGCATCTGTGCAGCGGGAACGACCTCGGACCACCAGGGGCCGAGAAAACCACAGTCTCATGCGGCTGGACACTCAGGGTCAGGTGAAAATCCAATATATATCCGGTGATATCTCGGGTACTATTAGAGATAGCGCCATAAACCATAGTGAATTATCTTGCAGGAGTCCCTGGCGCATGCATCTGTGCAGCGGGAACGACCTCGGACCACCAGGGGCCGAGAAAACCACCGTCTCATGGGGCCGGACACTCAGGGTCAGGGAAAAATCCAGGATGTATCTGATGATATCTCGGGTGCTATTAGAGATAGCGCGATATATCAAAGTGCATTGTCTGTGGGTGGCACTGGCGAAGGAATCTGTACAGCGGGAACGACCACGGACCACCAGGGGCCGAGAAAACCACCGCCTCATGGGGCCGGACACACAGGGCTCAGGGAAAAATCCAATATAAATCTGGTGATATCTCGGCTGCTATTACCGATAGCGCAATAAATCAAAGTGCATTGTCTGCAGGAGGCCCTGGCGCATGAATCTCTACAGCGGGAACGTCCTCGGACCACCAGGGGCCGAGAAAACCACCGACACATGGGGCCGGACTGTCAGGGTCAGTTAAAAATCCAATATATATCAGGTGATATCACGGGTCCTATTACAGATAGCGCAATAAATCAAAGTGCATTGTCTGTGGGTGGCACTGGCGAATGAATCTGTACAGCGGGAACGACCACGGATCACCAGGGGCCGAGAAAACCACCGCCTCATGGGGTCGGACTGTCAGGGTCAGGGATAAATCCAATATAGATCTGGTGATATCTCGGGTGCTATTAGAGATAGCGCAATAAACCAAAGTGAATTATCTGCAGGGGGCCCTGGTGTATGAATCTGTGCAGCGGGAACTACTTCGGACCACCAGGGGCCATAAAATTTCAGATATTCGGAATCCGTCACCCAAGACCATGTTAAAATCCAATATATATCTGGTGATATCTCGGGTGCTATTAGAGATAGCGCAATAAATCAAAGTGCATTGTCTGCAGGAGGCCCTGGCGCATGAATCTGTGCAGCGCGATCGACCTCGGGCCACGAGGGGCCGAGAAAATCACCGACACATGGGGCCGGACACTCATGGTCGGGGAAAAATCCAATATATATCTGGTGATATCTCGGGGGCTATTACAGATAGTGCAATAAATCGAAGTGAATTATCTGTAGGGGGACCTGGCGCATGAATCTGTGCAGCGGGAACGACCGCGGACCACCGGGGGCCGAGAAAACCACCGTCTCATGGGGCTGGACACTCCGGGTCAGGGGAAAATCCAATATATATATGGTGATATCTCGGGTGCTATTAGAGATAGCGCAATAAATCAAAGTGCATTGTCTCTAAGAGGCCCTGGCGCATGTATCTGTGCAGCGGGAACGACCTCGTACCACCAGGGGCCGAGAAAATCACCGTCTCATGGGGCCGGACTGTCAGGGTCAGGGAAAAATCCAATATATATCTGGTGATATCTCGGGTGCTCTTACAGATAGCGCACTAAACCAAAGTGAATTATCTGCAGGGGGCCCTGGCGCATGAATCTGTGCAGCTGGAACGACCTGGGACCACCAGGGGCCGAGAAAACCACCGACACATGGGGCCGGACTGTCAGGGTCAGAGAAAAGTCCAATATATATCTGGTGATATCTGGGGTGCTATTAGAGATAGCGCAATAAATCAAAGTGCATTGTCTGTAGGAGGCATTGGCGAATGAATCTGTGCAGCAGGAACGACCTCGGACCACCAGGCGCCGAGAAAACCATCGACACATGGGGCCGGACTGTCAGGGTCAGGGGAAAAACCAATATATATATGGTGATATCTCGGGTGGTATTAGAGATAGCGCAATAAATCAAAGTGCATTTTCTGCAGGAGGCCCTGGCGCATGAATCTGTGCAGCGGGATCGACCTCGGGCCACGAGGGGCCGAGAAAACCACCGTCTCATGGGGCCGGACACTCCGGGTCAGGGGAAAATCCAGTATATATATGGTGATATCTCGGGTGGTATTAGAGATAGCGCAATAAATCAAAGTGCATTGTGTGCAGGAGGCCCTGGCGCATGAATCTGTGCAGCTGGAACGACCTGGGACCACCAGGGGCAGAGAAAACCACCGACACATGGGGCCGGACTGTCAGGGTCACAGAAAAATCCAATATATATCTGGTGATATCTCGGGTGCTATTACAGATAGTGCAATAAATCAAAGTGAATTATCTGTAGGGGGACCTGGCGCATGAATCTGTGCAGCGGGAACGACCTCGGACCACCAGGGGCCGAGAAAACTACCGCCGCATGGGGCCGGACTGTCAGGGTCAGGGAAAAATCCAATATATATCTGGTGATATCTCGGGGGCTATTACAGACAGCGCAATAAATCAAAGTGCATTATCTGTAGGAGGCCATGGCGCATGAATCTGTGCAGCGGGAACGACCTCGGAACACCAGGTGCCGAGAAAACCACCGTCTCATGCGGCCGGACACTCAGGGTCAGGAGAAAATCCAATATATATCTGGTGACATCTCGGGTGAAATAAGAGATAGCGCCATAAACCAAAGTGAATTATCTGCAGGAGTCCCTGGCGCATGCATCTGTGCAGCGGGTACGACCTCGGACCACCAGGGGCCGAGAAAACCACAGTCTCATGGTGCCGGACACTCAGGGTCAGGGGAAAATCCAATATATATCTGGTGATATCTCGTGTGCTATAAGAGATAGCGCCATAAACCAAAGTGAATTATCTGCAGGTGTCCCTGGCGCATGAATCTGTGCTGCTGGAACGTCCTCGGACCACCAGGGGCCGAGAAAAGCACAGTCTCCTGGGGCCGGACACTCAGGGTCAGGGCAAAATCCAATATATATCTGGCGATATCTCGGGTGCTATTACAGATAGCGCAATTAATCAAAGTGCATTGTCTGTAGGAGGCCCTGGCGCATGAATCTGTGCAGCGGGATCGACCTCGGACCACCAGGGGCCGAGAAAACCACCGACACATGGGGCCGGACACTCAGGGTCAGGGAAAAATCCAATATATATCTGGTGATATCTCGGGTGCTATTACAGATACCGCAATAAATCAAAGTGCATTGTCTGTAGGAGGCCCTGGCGCATGAATCTCTGCAGCGGAAACGACCTCGGACCACCAGGAGCCGAGAAAACCACCGACACATGGGGCCGGACTGTCAGGGTCAGTTAAAAATCCAATATATATCTGGTGATATCTCGGGTGCTATTACAGATAGCGCAATAAATCAAAATGCATTGTCTGTAGGAAGCCCTGGCGCATGAATCTGTGCAGCGGGAACGACCTCTGACCACCAGGGACCGAGAAAACCGCCGTCTCATGGGGCCGGACACTCAGGGTCAGGGAAAAATCCAGGATGTATCTGATGATATCTCGGGTGCTATTAGAGATAGCGCGATATATCAAAGTGCATTGTCTGTGGGTGGCACTGGCGAATGAATCTGTACAGCGGGAACGACCGCGGACCACCAGGGGCCGAGAAAACCACCGTCTCATGGGGCCGGACACTCAGGGTCAGGAGAAAATCCAATATATATCTGGTGACATCTCGGGTGAAATAAGAGATAGCGCCATAAACCAAAGTGAATTATCTGCAGGAGTCCCTGGCGCATGCATCTGTGCAGCGGGAACGACCTCGGACCACCAGGGGCCGAGAAAACCACCGCCTCATGGGGTCGGACACACAGGGTCAGGGAAAAATCCAATATAAATCTGGTGATATCTCGGCTGCTATTACCGATAGCGCAATAAATCAAAGTGCATTGTCTGCAGGAGGCCCTGGCGCATGAATACGTGCAGCGGGAACGACCTCGGACCACCAGGGGCCGAGAAAACTACCGTCTCATGGGGCCGGACACTCAGGGTCTGGGAAAAATCCAATATAAATCTGGTGATATCTCGGGTGTTATTACAGATAGCGCAATAAATCAAAGTGTATTGTCTGTAGGAGGCCCTGACGCATGAATCTGGGCAGCGGGAACGACCTCGGACCACCAGGGGCCGCGAAAACCACAGTCTCATGGGGCCGGACACTCAGGGTCTGGGGAAAATCCAATATATATCTGGTGATATCTCGGGTGCTATTAGAGATAGCGCCATAAACCAAAGTGTATTATCTGCAGGACTCCCTGGCGCATGAATCTGTGCAGCGGGAACGACCTCGGACCACGAGGGGCCGAGAAAACCACAGTCACATGGGGCTGGACACTCAGGGTCAGGGGAAAATCCAATATATATCTGGTGATATCTCGGGTGCTATTAGAGATAGCGCAATAAACCAAAGTGAATTATCTGCAGGTGTGCCTGGCGCATGCATCTGTGCAGCGGGAACGACCTCGGACCACCAGGGGCCGAGAAAACCATCGTCTCATGGGGCCGGACACTCAGGGTCAGGGAAAAATCCAATATATATCTGGTGATATCTCGGGTGCTATTACAGATAGCGCAATAAACCAAAGTGCATTATCTGCAGGAGGCACTGGCGCATGAATCTGTGCAGCGGGATCGACCTCGGACCACCAGGGGCCGAGAAAACCACCGACACATGGGGCCAGACAATCAGGGTCAGGGGAAAATCCAATATATATCTGGTGATATCTCGGGTGCGATTAGAGATAGCATAATAAACCAAAGTGCATTGTCTGCAGGAGGCCTGGCGCATGAATCTGTGCAGCGGGATCGACCTCGGTCCACCAGGGGCCGAGAAAATCGCCGTCTCATGGGGCCGAACTGTCAGGGTCAGGGAAAAACCCAATATATATCTGGTGATATCTCTGGTGCTATTACAGATAGCGCAATAAATCAAAGTGCATTGTCTGTAGGAGGCCCTGGCGCATGAATCTGTGCAGCGGGATCGACCTCGGACCACCAGGGGCCGAGAAAACTACCGTCTCATGGGGCCGGACACTCAGAGTCAGTGGAAAATCCAATATATATCTGGTGATATCTCGGGTGCTATTAGAGATAGCGCTATAAACCAAAGTGAATTATCTGCAGGAGGCCCTGTCGCAGGAATCTGTGCAGCGGGAACGATCTCGGACCACCAGGGGCCGAGAAAACCACCGTCTCATGGGGCCGGACACTCAGGGTCAGGGGAAAATCCAATATATATCTATAGGTATCTCGGGTGCTATTACAGATAGCGCAATAAATCAAACTGCATTTTCTGTAGGAGGCCCTGGCGCATGAATCTGTGCAGCGGGATCGACCTCGGACCACCAGGGGCCGAGAAAACTACAGTCTCATGGGGCCGGACTGTCTGGGTCAGGGGAAATCCAATATATATCTAGTGATATCTCGGGTGCTATTACAGATAGCGCAATAAATCAAACTGCATTTTCTGTAGGAGGCCCTGGCGCATGAATCTGTGCAGCGGGATCGACCTCGGACCACCAGGGGCCGAGAAAACCACCGACAAATGGGGCCGGACAATCAGGATCAGGGGAAAATCCAATATATATCTGGTGATATCTCGGGTGCTATTACAGATAGCGCAATGGATCAAAGTGCATTGTCTGTAGGAGGCCCTGGCGCATGAATCTGTGCAGCGGAATCGACCTCGGACCACCAGCGGCCGAGAAAACTACCGTCTCATGGGGCCGGATTGTCAGGGTCAGGGGAAATCCCATATATATCTAGTGATATCTCGGGTGCTATTACAGATAGCGCAATAAATCAAACTGCATTGTCTGTAGGAGGCCCTGGCGCATGAATCTGTGCAGCGGGATCGACCTCGGACCACCAGGGGCCGAGAAAACCGCAGTCCCATGGGGCCGGACACTCATGGTCGGGGGAAAATCCAATATATATCTGGTGATATCTCGGGTGCTATCAGAGATAGCGCAATAAACCAAAGTGAATTAACTGCAGGAGGCCCTGGCGCATGAATCTGTGCAGCGGGAACAACCTCGGGCCACCAGGGGCGGAGAAAACCACCGTCTCATGGGGCCGGACACTCCGGGTCAGGGGAAAATCCAGTATATATATGGTGATATCTCGGGTGGTATTAGAGATAGCGCAATAAATCAAAGTGCATTGTGTGCAGGAGGCCCTGGCGCATGAATCTGTGCAGCTGGAACGACCTGGGACCACCAGGGGCAGAGAAAACCACCGACACATGGGGCCGGACTGTCAGGGTCACAGAAAAATCCAATATATATCTGGTGATATCTCGGGTGCTATTACAGATAGTGCAATAAATCAAAGTGAATTATCTGTAGGGGGACCTGGCGCATGAATCTGTGCAGCGGGAACGACCTCGGACCACCAGGGGCCGAGAAAACTACCGCCGCATGGGGCCGGACTGTCAGGGTCAGGGAAAAATCCAATATATATCTGGTGATATCTCGGGGGCTATTACAGACAGCGCAATAAATCAAAGTGCATTATCTGTAGGAGGCCATGGCGCATGAATCTGTGCAGCGGGAACGACCTCGGAACACCAGGTGCCGAGAAAACCACCGTCTCATGCGGCCGGACACTCAGGGTCAGGAGAAAATCCAATATATATCTGGTGACATCTCGGGTGAAATAAGAGATAGCGCCATAAACCAAAGTGAATTATCTGCAGGAGTCCCTGGCGCATGCATCTGTGCAGCGGGTACGACCTCGGACCACCAGGGGCCGAGAAAACCACAGTCTCATGGTGCCGGACACTCAGGGTCAGGGGAAAATCCAATATATATCTGGTGATATCTCGTGTGCTATAAGAGATAGCGCCATAAACCAAAGTGAATTATCTGCAGGTGTCCCTGGCGCATGAATCTGTGCTGCTGGAACGTCCTCGGACCACCAGGGGCCGAGAAAACCACAGTCTCCTGGGGCCGGACACTCAGGGTCAGGGCAAAATCCAATATATATCTGGCGATATCTCGGGTGCTATTACAGATAGCGCAATTAATCAAAGTGCATTGTCTGTAGGAGGCCCTGGCGCATGAATCTGTGCAGCGGGATCGACCTCGGACCACCAGGGG
This sequence comes from Nomia melanderi, assembly GCF_051020985.1. Lineage (NCBI taxonomy): Eukaryota > Metazoa > Arthropoda > Insecta > Hymenoptera > Halictidae > Nomia > Nomia melanderi. The sequence goes on along the minus strand of NW_027475154.1, from coordinate 332,761 downwards.
CCGAGAAAACCACCGACACATGGGGCCGGACACTCAGGGTCAGGGAAAAATCCAATATATATCTGGTGATATCTCGGGTGCTATTACAGATACCGCAATAAATCAAAGTGCATTGTCTGTAGGAGGCCCTGGCGCATGAATCTCTGCAGCGGAAACGACCTCGGACCACCAGGAGCCGAGAAAACCACCGACACATGGGGCCGGACTGTCAGGGTCAGTTAAAAATCCAATATATATCTGGTGATATCTCGGGTGCTATTACAGATAGCGCAATAAATCAAAATGCATTGTCTGTAGGAAGCCCTGGCGCATGAATCTGTGCAGCGGGAACGACCTCTGACCACCAGGGACCGAGAAAACCGCCGTCTCATGGGGCCGGACACTCAGGGTCAGGGAAAAATCCAGGATGTATCTGATGATATCTCGGGTGCTATTAGAGATAGCGCGATATATCAAAGTGCATTGTCTGTGGGTGGCACTGGCGAATGAATCTGTACAGCGGGAACGACCGCGGACCACCAGGGGCCGAGAAAACCACCGTCTCATGGGGCCGGACACTCAGGGTCAGGAGAAAATCCAATATATATCTGGTGACATCTCGGGTGAAATAAGAGATAGCGCCATAAACCAAAGTGAATTATCTGCAGGAGTCCCTGGCGCATGCATCTGTGCAGCGGGAACGACCTCGGACCACCAGGGGCCGAGAAAACCACCGCCTCATGGGGTCGGACACACAGGGTCAGGGAAAAATCCAATATAAATCTGGTGATATCTCGGCTGCTATTACCGATAGCGCAATAAATCAAAGTGCATTGTCTGCAGGAGGCCCTGGCGCATGAATACGTGCAGCGGGAACGACCTCGGACCACCAGGGGCCGAGAAAACTACCGTCTCATGGGGCCGGACACTCAGGGTCTGGGAAAAATCCAATATAAATCTGGTGATATCTCGGGTGTTATTACAGATAGCGCAATAAATCAAAGTGTATTGTCTGTAGGAGGCCCTGACGCATGAATCTGGGCAGCGGGAACGACCTCGGACCACCAGGGGCCGCGAAAACCACAGTCTCATGGGGCCGGACACTCAGGGTCTGGGGAAAATCCAATATATATCTGGTGATATCTCGGGTGCTATTAGAGATAGCGCCATAAACCAAAGTGTATTATCTGCAGGACTCCCTGGCGCATGAATCTGTGCAGCGGGAACGACCTCGGACCACGAGGGGCCGAGAAAACCACAGTCACATGGGGCTGGACACTCAGGGTCAGGGGAAAATCCAATATATATCTGGTGATATCTCGGGTGCTATTAGAGATAGCGCAATAAACCAAAGTGAATTATCTGCAGGTGTGCCTGGCGCATGCATCTGTGCAGCGGGAACGACCTCGGACCACCAGGGGCCGAGAAAACCATCGTCTCATGGGGCCGGACACTCAGGGTCAGGGAAAAATCCAATATATATCTGGTGATATCTCGGGTGCTATTACAGATAGCGCAATAAACCAAAGTGCATTATCTGCAGGAGGCACTGGCGCATGAATCTGTGCAGCGGGATCGACCTCGGACCACCAGGGGCCGAGAAAACCACCGACACATGGGGCCAGACAATCAGGGTCAGGGGAAAATCCAATATATATCTGGTGATATCTCGGGTGCGATTAGAGATAGCATAATAAACCAAAGTGCATTGTCTGCAGGAGGCCTGGCGCATGAATCTGTGCAGCGGGATCGACCTCGGTCCACCAGGGGCCGAGAAAATCGCCGTCTCATGGGGCCGAACTGTCAGGGTCAGGGAAAAACCCAATATATATCTGGTGATATCTCTGGTGCTATTACAGATAGCGCAATAAATCAAAGTGCATTGTCTGTAGGAGGCCCTGGCGCATGAATCTGTGCAGCGGGATCGACCTCGGACCACCAGGGGCCGAGAAAACTACCGTCTCATGGGGCCGGACACTCAGAGTCAGTGAAAAATCCAATATATATCTGGTGATATCTCGGGTGCTATTAGAGATAGCGCTATAAACCAAAGTGAATTATCTGCAGGAGGCCCTGTCGCAGGAATCTGTGCAGCGGGAACGATCTCGGACCACCAGGGGCCGAGAAAACCACCGTCTCATGGGGCCGGACACTCAGGGTCAGGGGAAAATCCAATATATATCTATAGGTATCTCGGGTGCTATTACAGATAGCGCAATAAATCAAACTGCATTTTCTGTAGGAGGCCCTGGCGCATGAATCTGTGCAGCGGGATCGACCTCGGACCACCAGGGGCCGAGAAAACTACAGTCTCATGGGGCCGGACTGTCAGGGTCAGGGGAAATCCAATATATATCTAGTGATATCTCGGGTGCTATTACAGATAGCGCAATAAATCAAACTGCATTTTCTGTAGGAGGCCCTGGCGCATGAATCTGTGCAGCGGGATCGACCTCGGACCACCAGGGGCCGAGAAAACCACCGACAAATGGGGCCGGACAATCAGGGTCAGGGGAAAATCCAATATATATCTGGTGATATCTCGGGTGCTATTACAGATAGCGCAATGAATCAAAGTGCATTGTCTGTAGGAGGCCCTGGCGCATGAATCTGTGCAGCGGGATCGACCTCGGACCACCAGGGGCCGAGAAAACTACCGTCTCATGGGGCCGGATTGTCAGAGTCAGGGGAAATCCCATATATATCTAGTGATATCTCGGGTGCTATTACAGATAGCGCAATAAATCAAACTGCATTGTCTGTAGGAGGCCCTGGCGCATGAATCTGTGCAGCGGGATCGACCTCGGACCACCAGGGGCCGAGAAAACTACCGTCTCATGGGGCCGGACACTCAGAGTCAGTGAAAAATCCAATATATATCTGGTGATATCTCGGGTGCTATTAGAGATAGCGCTATAAACCAAAGTGAATTATCTGCAGGAGGCCCTGTCGCAGGAATCTGTGCAGCGGGAACGATCTCGGACCACCAGGGGCCGAGAAAACTACCGTCTCATGGGGCCGGACTGTCAGGGTCAGGGGAAATCCAATATATATCTAGTGGTATCTCGGGTGCTATTACAGATAGCGCAATAAATCAAACTGCATTTTCTGTAGGAGGCCCTGGCGCATGAATCTGTGCAGCGGGATCGACCTCGGACCACCAGGGGCCGAGAAAACCGCAGTCCCATGGGGCCGGACACTCAGGGTCAGGGATAAATCCAATATATATCTGGTGATATCTCGGGTGATATTGGAGATAGCGCAATAAACCAAAGTGAATTATATGCAGGAGGCCCTGTCGCATGAATATGTGCAGCGGGAACGATCTCGGACCACCAGGGGCCGAGAAAACTACCGTCTCATGGGGCCGGACTGTCAGGGTCAGGGGAAAGCCAATATATATCTAGTGATATCTCGGGTGCTATTACAGATAGCGCAATAAATCAAACTGCATTTTCTGTAGGAGGCCCTGGCGCATGAATCTGTGCAGCGGGATCGACCTCGGACCACCAGGGGCCGAGAAAACCACCGACACATGGGGCCAGACAATCAGGGTCAGGGGAAAATCCAATATATATCTGGTGATATCTCGGGTGCGATTAGAGATAGCATAATAAACCAAAGTGCATTGTCTGCAGGAGGCCCTGGCGCATGAATCTGTGCAGCGGGATCGACCTCGGACCACCAGGGGCCGAGAAAATCACCGTCTCATGGGGCCGAACTGTCAGGGTCAGGGAAAAATCCAATATATATCTGGTGATATCTCGGGTGCTATTACAGATAGCGCAATAAATCAAAGTGCATTGTCTGTAGGAGGCCCTGGCGCATGCATCTGTGCAGCGGGAACGATCTCGGACCACCAGGGGCCGAGAAAACTACCGTCTCATGTGGCCGGACACTCAGGGTCAGGGGAAAATCCAATATATATCTATAGATATCTCGGGTGCTATTACAGATAGCGCAATAAATCAAACTGCATTTTCTGTAGGAGGCCCTGGCGCATGAATCTGTGCAGCGGGATCGACCTCGGACCTCCAGGGGCCGAGAAAAATACAGTCTCATGGGGCCGGACTGTCAGGGTCAGGGGAAATCCAATATATATCTAGTGATATCTCGGGTGCTATTACAGATAGCGCAATAAATCAAAGTGCATTGTCTGTAGGAGGCCCTGGCGCATGAATCTGTGCAGCGGGATCGACCTCGGACCACCAGGGGCCGAGAAAACCACCGACACATGGGGCCAGACAATCAGGGTCAGGGGAAAATCCAATATATATCTGGTGATATCTCGGGTGCGATTAGAGATAGCATAATATACCAAAGTGCATTGTCTGCAGGAGGCCCTGGCGCATGAATCTGTGCAGCGGGATCGACCTCGGACCACCAGGGGCCGAGAAAATCACTGTCTCATGGGGCCGAGCTGTCAGGGTCAGGGAAAAATCCAATATATATCTGGTGATATCTCGGGTGCTATTACAGATAGCGCAATAAATCAAAGTGCACTGTCTGTAGGAGGCCCTGGCGCATGAATCTGTGCAGCGGGATCGACCTCGGACCACCAGGGGCCGAGAAAACCGCAGTCCCATGGGGCCGGACACTCATGGTCGGGGGAAAATCCAATATATATCTGGTGATATCTCGGGTGCTATTAGAGATAGCGCTATAAACCAAAGTGAATTATCTGCAGGAGGCCCTGTCGCAGGAATCTGTGCAGCGGGAACGATCTCGGACCACCAGGGGCCGAGAAAACCACCGTCTCATGGGGTCGGACACTTAGGGTCAGGGGAAAATCCAATATATATCTGGTGATATCTCGGGTGCTATTAGAGATAGCGCAATAAATCAAAGTGCATTGTCCGTAGGAGGCCCTTGCTCATGAATCTCTGCAGCAGGAACGACCTCTGACCACCAGGGGCCGAGAAAACCACCGTCCCATGGGGCCGGACCCTCTGGGTCAGGGAAAATACAATATATATCTGGTGATAACTCGGGTGCTATTAGAGATAGCGCAATAAACCAAAGTGAATTATCTGCAGGAGGCCCTGGCGCATTAGTCTGTGCAGCAGGAACGACCTCGGACCACCAGGGGCCTAGAAAACCACAGTCTCATGGGGCCGGACACTCAGGGTCAGGGAAAAATCCAATATATATCTGGTGATATCACGGGTGCTATTACAGATGGCGCAATAAATCAAAGTGCATTGTCTGCCGGAGGACCTGGCGCATGAATCTGTGCAGCGGCAACGACCTGGGACAACCAGCGGCCGAGAAAATTACAGATTTTCGGTATCCGTCACCCAATGCAATGTAAAAATCCAGCATATATCTGGTGATATCTCGGGATCTATTACAGATAGCGCGATAAATCAAAGTGCATTGTCTGCAGGAGGCCCCGGTGCATGAATCTGTGCAGTGGGAACGACCTCGGACCACCAGGGGCCGAGAAAACCACAGTCTCATGGGGCCGAACACTCAGGGTCAGGGGAAAATCCAATATACATCTGGTCATATCTTGGGTGCTATTAGAGATAGCGCAATAAACCAAAGTGAATTTTCTGCAGGAGGCCCTGGCGCATGAATCTGTGCAGCGGGAACGGCCTCGGACCACCAGGGGCCGAGAAAACTACCGTCTCATGGGGCCGGACTGTCAGGGTCAGGGGAAATCCAATATATATCTAGTGATATCTCGGGTGCTATTACAGATAGCGCAATAAATCAAACTGCATTTTCTGTAGGAGGCCCTGGCGCATGAATCTGTGCAGCGGGATCGACCTCGGACCACCAGGGGCCGAGAAAACCACCGACACATGGGGCCAGACAATCAGGGTCAGGGGAAAATCCAATATATATCTGGTGATATCTCGGGTGCGATTAGAGATAGCATAATATACCAAAGTGCATTGTCTGCAGGAGGCCCTGGCGCATGAATCTGTGCAGCGGGATCGACCTCGGACCACCAGGGGCCGAGAAAATCACCGTCTCATGGGGCCGAGCTGTCAGGGTCAGGGAAAAATCCAATATATATCTGGTGATATCTCGGGTGCTATGACAGATAGCGCAATAAATCAAAGTGCATTGTCTGTAGGAGGCCCTGGCGCATGAATCTGTGCAGCGGGATCGACCTCGGACCACCAGGGGCCGAGAAAACCGCAGTCCCATGGGGCCGGACACTCATGGTCGGGGGAAAATCCAATATATATCTGGTGATATCTCGGGTGCTATTAGAGATAGCGCTATAAACCAAAGTGAATTATCTGCAGGAGGCCCTGTCGCAGGAATCTGTGCAGCGGGAACGATCTCGGACCACCAGGGGCCGAGAAAACTACCGTCTCATGTGGCCGGACACTCAGGGTCAGGGGAAAATCCAATATATATCTATAGATATCTCGTGTGCTATTACAGATAGCGCAATAAATCAAACTGCATTTTCTGTAGGAGGCCCTGGCGCATGAATCTGTGCAGCGGGATCGACCTCGGACCTCCAGGGGCCGAGAAAACTACAGTCTCATGGGGCCGGACTGTCAGGGTCAGGGGAAATCCAATATATATCTAGTGATATCTCGGGTGCTATTAGAGATAGCGCAATAAACCAAAGTGAATTATCTGCAGGGGGCCCTGGCGCAGGAATCTTTGCAGCGGGAACGATCTCGGACCACCAGGGGCCGAGAAAACCACCGTCTCATGGGGTCGGACACTTAGGGTCAGGGGAAAATCCAATATATATCTGGTGATATCTCGGGTGCTATTAGAGATAGCGCAATAAATCAAAGTGCATTGTCCGTAGGAGGCCCTTGCTCATGAATCTCTGCAGCAGGAACGACCTCTGACCACCAGGGGCCGAGAAAACCACCGTCCCATGGGGCCGGATCCTCTGGGTCAGGGAAAATACAATATATATCTGGTGATAACTCGGATGCTATTAGAGATAGCGCAATAAACCAAAGTGAATTATCTGCAGGAGGCCCTGGCGCATTAGGCTGTGCAGCAGGAACGACCTCGGACCACCAGGGGCCTAGAAAACCACAGTCTCATGGGGCCGAACACTCAGGGTCAGGGGAAAATCCAATATACATCTGGTCATATCTTGGGTGCTATTAGAGATAGCGCAATAAACCAAAGTGAATTTTCTGCAGGAGGCCCTGGCGCATGAATCTGTGCAGCGGGAACGGCCTCGGACCACCAGGGGCCGAGAAAATTACAGATTTTCGGTATCCGTCACCCAATGCAATGTAAAAATCCAGCATATATCTGGTGATATCTCGGGATCTATTACAGATAGCGCGATAAATCAAAGTGCATTGTCTGCAGGAGGCCCCGGCGCATGAATCTGTGCAGTGGGAACGACCTCGGACCACCAGGGGCCGAGAAAACCACAGTCTCATGGGGCCGAACACTCAGGGTCAGGGGAAAATCCAATATACATCTGGTCATATCTTGGGTGCTATTAGAGATAGCGCAATAAACCAAAGTGAATTTTCTGCAGGAGGCCCTGGCGCATGAATCTGTGCAGCGGGAACGGCCTCGGACCACCAGGGGCCGAGAAAACCACCGTCTCATGGGGCCGGACACTCAGGGTCAGGGAAAAATCCAATATATATCTGGTGATATCTCGGGTGCTATTAGAGATAGGGCAATAAACCAAAGTGAATTATCTGCAGGGGGCCCTGGCGCATGAATCTGGGCAGCGGGAACGACCTCGGACCACCAGGGGCCGAGAAAACCACCGTCTCATGGGGCCGGACACTCAGGGTCAGGGGAAAATACAATATATATCTGGTGATAACTCGGGTGCTATTAGAGATAGCGCAATAAACCAAAGTGAATTATCTGCAGCGGGCCCTGGCGCAGGAATCTGTGCAGCGGGAACGACCTCGGAAAACCAGGGGCCGAGAAAACCACCGTCTCATGGGGCCGGACACTCAGGGTCAGAGAAAAATCCAATATATATCTGGTGTTATCTCGGGTGCTAATAGAGATAGGGCAATAAACCAAAGTGAATTATCTGCAGGGGGCCCTGGCGCATGAATCTGGGCAGCGGGAACGACCTCGGACCACCAGGGGCCGAGAAAACCACCGTCTCATGGGGCCGGACACTCAGGGTCAGGGGAAAATCCAATATATATCTGGTGATATCTCGGGTGCTATTAGAGATAGCGCAATAAACCAAAGTGAATTATCTGCAGGAGGCCCTGGCGCATGCATCTGTGCAGCGGGAACGACCTCGGACCACCAGGGGCCGCGAAAACCACAGTCTCATGGGGCCGGACACTCAGGGTCAGGGAAAAATCAAATATATATCTGGTGATATCTCGGGTGCTATTACAGATAGCGCAATAAATCAAAGTGCATTGTGCGTAGGAGGCCCTCGTGCATGAAGCTGTGCAGCAGGAACGACATTGGACCACCAGAGGCCGAGAAAATTACAGATATTCCGTATCCGTCACCCAATGTCATGTAAAAATCCAGCATATATCTGGTGATATCACGGGTTCTATTACAGATAGCGCAATAAACCAAAGTGAATTATCTGCAGGAGGCCCTGGCTCATTAGTCTGTGCAGCGGGAACGACCTCGTACCTCCAGGGAACGAGAAAACCACAGTCTCATGGGGCCGGACACTCAGGGTAAGGGAAAAATCCGATATATATCTGGTGATATCTCGGGTGCTATTAGAGATAGCGCAATAAACCAAAGTGAATTATCTGCAGGAGGCCCTGGCGCATGAATCTGTGCAGCGGGAACGACCTCGGATCACCAGGGGCCGAGACAACCACCGTCTCATGGGGTCGGACACTCAGGGTCAGGGAAAAATCCAATATATATCTGTTGATATCTCGGGTGCTATTACAAATAGCGCAACAAATCAAAGTACATTGTCTGTAGGAGGCCCTGGCGCACGAATCTGTGCAGCGGGAACGACCTCGGACCACCAGGGGCCGAGAAAACCACAGTCTCATGGGTCCGGACACTCAGGGTCAGGGGAAAATCCAGCATATATCTGGTGATATCTCGGGATCTATTACAGATAGCGCGATAAATCAAAGTGCATTGTCTGCAGGAGGCCCCGGCGCATGAATCTGTGCAGTGGGAACGACCTCGGACCACCAGGGGCCGAGAAAACCACAGTCTCATGGGGCCGGACACTCAGGGTCAGGGGAAAATCCAATATATATCTGGTGATATCTCGGGTGCTATTAGAGATAGCGCAATAAATCAAAGTGCATTGTCTGTAGGAGGCCCAGGCGCATGAATCTGGGCACCGGGAACGACCTCGGACCACCAGGGGCCGAGAAAACCACCGTCTCATGGGGCCGGACACTCAGGGTCGGGAGAAAATCCAATATATATGTGGTGATATCTCGGGTGCTATTACAGATAGCGCAATAAATCAAAGTGATTTATCTGCAGGAGGCCCTGGCGCATGAATCTGTGCAGCGGGAACGACCTCGGACCACCAGGGGCCGAGAAAACCACAGTCTCATAGGGCCGGACACTCAGGGTCAGGGGAAAATCCAATATATATCTGGTCATATCTCGGGTGCTATTACAGATACCGCAATAAATCAAAGTGCATTGTCTGTAGGAGGCCCTGGCGCATGAATCTGGCCAGGGGGAACGACCTCGGACCACCAGGGGCCGAGAAAACCACCGTCTCATGGGGCCGGACACGCAGGGTCAGGGGAAAATCCAATATATATCTGGTGATATCTCGGGTGCTATTAGAGATAGCGCAATAATCCAACGTGAATTATCTGCAGGAGGCCCTGGCGCATGCATCTGTGCAGCGGGGACGACCTCGGACCACCAGGGGCCGAGAAAACCACCGTCTGATGGGGCCGGACACTCAGGGTCAGGGAAAAATCAAATATATATCTGGTGATATCTCGGGTGCTATTAGAGATAGCGCAAAAAATCAAAGTGCATTGTCCGTAGGAGGCCCTGGCGCTTGCATCTGTGCAGCGGGAACGAACTCGGACCACCAGGGTCCGAGAAAACCACCGTCTCATGGGGCCGGACACTCAGTGTCAGGGAAAAATCCAATATGTATCTGGTGATATCTCTGGTGCTATTAGAGATAGCGCATTAAAGCAAAGTGAATTATCTGCAGGAGGCCCTAGCGCATGAATCTGTGCAGCGGGAACGACCTCGGACAACCAGCGGCCGAGAAAACCACCGTCTGATGGAGCCGGACACTCAGGGTCAGAGGAAAATCCAATATATATCTGGTGATATCTCGGGTGCTATTAGAGATAGCGCAATAAGCCAAAGTGAATTATCTGCAGGAGTCCCTGGCGCATGCATCTGTGCAGCGGAAACGACCTCGGACCACCAGGGGTCGAGAAAACCACCGTCTCATGGGGCAGGACACTCAGGGTCAGGGAAAAATCAAATATATATCTGATGATATCTCAGGTGCTATTACAAATAGCGCAATAAATAAAAGTGCAATGTCGGTAGGAGGCCCTGGCGCATGAATCTGTGTAGCGGGAACGACCTCGGATTACCATGGTCCGAGAAAACCACCGTCTCATGGGGCCGGACACTCAGGATCAGGGAAAAATTCAATATATATCTGTTGATATCTCAGGTGCTATTACAGATAGCGCGATAAATCAAAGTGAATTATCTGCAGGAGTCCCTGGCGCATGCATCTGTGCAGCGGAAACGACCTCGGTCCACCAGGGGTCGAGAAAACCACCGTCTCATGGGGCCGGACACTCAGGGTCAGGGAAAAATCAAATATATATCTGGTGATATCTCGGGTGCTATTACAGATAGCGCGATAAGTCAAAGTGCATTGTCTGTAGGAGGCCCTGGCGCATGAATCTGTGCAGCGGGAACGACCTCGGACCACCAGGGGCCGAGAAAACCACCGTCTCATGGGGCCGGACGCTCAGGATCAGGGAAAAATTCAATATATATCTGTTCATATCTCAGGTGCTATTACAGATAGCGCAATAAACCAAAGTGATTTATCTGCAGGAGGCCCTGCCGCATGAATCTGTGCAGCGGGTACGACCTCGGACCACCAGGGACCGAGAAAACCACCGTCTCATGGGGCCGGACACTCAGGGTCAAGGGAAAATCCAATATATATCTGGTGATATCTCGTGTGCTGTTACAGATAGCGCAGTAAATCAGAGTGCATTGTCTGTGGGAGGCCCTGGCGCATGAATCTGGCAGCGGGACCGACCTCGGACCACCAGGGGCCGAGAAAACCACCGTCTCATGGGGCCGGACACTCAGGGTCAGGGAAAAATCAAATATATATCTGGTTATATCTCGGGTGCTATTACAGATAGCGCGATAAGTCACAGTGCATTGTCTGTAGGAGGCCCTGACGCATGAATCTGGCCAGGGGGAACGACCTCGTACCACCAGGGGCCGAGAAAACCACCGTCTCATGGGGGCGGACACTCAGGGACAGGGGAAAATCCAATATATTTCTGGTGATATCTCGGGTGCTATTACAGATAGCGCAATAAATCAAAGTGCATTGTCTGTAGGAGGCCCTGGCGCATGAATCTGTCCAGCGGGAACGACCTCGGACCATCAGGGGCCGAGAGAACCACCGTCTCATGGGGCCGGACTGTCAGGGTCTGGGGAAAATCCAATATATATCTAGTGATATCTCGGGTGCTATTAGATACAGCGCAATAAATCAAAGTGCATTGTCTGTAGAAGGCCATGGCGCATGAATCTGGCCAGCGGGAACGACCTCGGACCACCAGGGACCGAGAAAATTACAGATATTCGGAATCCGTCTACCAAGGTCATGTAAAAATCAAGCTTATATCTGGTGATATCTCGGGTGCTATTACAGATAGCGCAATAAACCAAAGTGCATTGTGTGTAGGAGGCCCTGGCGCATGAATGTGTGCAGCGGGAACGACCTCGGACCACCAGGGGCCGAGAAAACCACCGTTTCATGGGGCCGGAAGCTCAGGGTAATGTAAAAATCCAGGATGTATGTGCTGATATCTTGGGTGCCATTAGAGATAGCGCGATATAACAAAGTGCATTGTCTGCAGGAGGCCCTAGCGCATGAATCTGTGCAGCGGGAGCGACCTCGGACCACTAGGGGCCGAGAAAACCACCGACACATGGGGCCGGGCACTCAGGGTCAGGGAAAAATCCAATATATTTCTGGTGATATCTCGGGTGCTCTTACAGATAGCGCACTAAATCAAACTGCATTGTCCGTAGGAGGCCCTTGCGCATGAATCTGTGCAGCAGGAACGACATCGGACCCCCAGGGGCCGAGAAAATTACAGATTTTCGGTATCCGTCACGTATTATCATGTAAAAATCCAGCATATATCTGGTGATATCTCGGGTTCTATTACAGATAGCGCGATAAATCAAAGTGCATTATCTGCAGGAGGCCCTGGCGCATGAATCTGTGCAGCGGGAACGACCTCGGACCACCAGGGGCCGAGAAAACCACCGTCTCATGGGGCCGGACACTCAGGGTCAGGGAAAAATCCAATATATATCTGATGATATCTCGGGTGCTATTACAGATAGCGCAATAAATCAAAGTGCATTGTCTGCAGGAAGCCCTGGCGCATGAATCTGTGCAGCGAGAACGACCTCGGACCACCAGGGGCCGAGAAAACCACCGTCACATGGGGCCGGACACTCAGGGTCAGGGAAAAATCAAATATTTATCTGGTGATATCTCGGGTGCTATTGGAGATAGCGCAATAAATCAAAGTGCATTGTCCGTAGGAGGCCCTTGCGCATGAATCTGTGCAGCAGGAACGACATCGGACCACCAGGGGCCGAGAAAATTACAGATTTTCGGTATCCGTCACGTATTGTCATGTAAAAATCCAGCATATATCTGGTGATATCTCGGGTTCTATTACAGACAGCGCGATGAATCAAAGTGCATTATCTGCAGGAGGCCCTGGCGCATGAATCTGTGCAGCGGGAACGACCTCGGACCACCAGGGGCCGAGAAAACCACCGTCTCATGGGGCCGGACACTCAGGGTCAGGGAAAAATCCAATATATATCTGATGACATCTCGGGTGCTCTTACAGATAGCGCACTAAATCAAACTGCATTGTCCGTAGGAGGCCCTTGCGCATGAATCTGTGCAGCAGGAACGACATCGGACCCCCAGGGGCCGAGAAAATTACAGATTTTCGGTATCCGTCACGTATTGTCATGTAAAAATCCAGCATATATCTGGTGATATCTCGGGTTCTATTACAGATAGCGCAATAAATCAAAGTGCATTGTCTGTAGGAGGCCCTGGCGCATGAGTCTGTGCAGCGGGAACGACCTCGGACCACCAGGGGCCGAGAAAACCACAGTCTCATGGGGCCGGACACTCAGGGTCAGGGGAAAATCCAATATATATCTGGTGATATCTCGGGTGCTATTAGAGATAGCGCGATAAATCAAAGTGAATTATCTGCAGGAGGCCCTGGCGCATGCATCTGTGCAGCGGGAACGACCTCAGACCACCAGGGGCCGAGAAAACCACCGTCTCATGGGGCCGGACACTCGGGGTCAGGGAAAAATCAAATATATATCTGGTGATATCTCGGGTGCTGTTACAGATAGCGCGATAAGTCAAAGTGCATTGTCTGTAGGAGGTCCTGGCGCATGAATCTGGCCAGGGGGAACGACCTCGGACCACCAGGGGCCGAGAAAACCACCGTCTCATGGGGGCGGACACTCAGGGTCAGGGGAAAATCCAATATATATCTGATGATATCTCGGGTGCTATTACAGATAGCGCAATAAATCAAAGTGCATTGTCTGTAGGAGGCCCTGGCGCATGAATCGGTCCAGCGGGAACGAGCTCGGACCACCAGGGGCCGAGAAAACCACCGTCTCATGGGGCCGGTCTGTCAGGGTCAGGGGAAAATCCAATATATATATAGTGATATCTCGGGTGCTATTAGATATAGCGCAATAAACCAAAGTGAATTATCTGCAGGAGGCCCTGGCGCATGCAACTGTGTAGCCGGAACGACCTCGGACCACCAGGGGCCGAGAAAACCACCGTCTCATGAGGCCGGACACTCAGGGTCAGAGAAAAATCCAATATATATCTGGTGATATCTCGGTTGCTATTACAGATAGCGCAATAAATCAAAGTGCATTGTCTGTAGGAGGCCCTGGCGCATGAATCTGTGCAGCGGCAACGACCTCGGACCACCAGGGGCCGAGAAAACCACCGACACATGGAGCCGGACACCCAAAGTCATGTAAAAATCCAGGATGTACCTGATGATATCTCGGGTGCTATTAGAGATAGCGCGATATATCAAATTGCATTGTCTGCAGGAGGCCCTGGCGCATGAGCCTGTGCAGCGGGAACGACCTCGGACCACCAGGGGCCGAGACAACCACCGTCTCATGGGGCCGGACACTCAGGGTCAGGGAAAAATAAAATATATATCTGGTGATACCTCGGGTTCTATTACAGATAGCGCGATAAATCAAAGAGCATTGTCTGGAGGAGGCCCTGGCGCATGAACCTGTGCAGCAGCAACGACCTCGGACCACCAGGGGCCGAGAAAACCACCGTCTCATGGGGCCGGACTCTCAGGGTCAGGGAAAAATCCAATGTATATCTGGTGATATCTCGGTTGCTATTACAGATAGCGCAATAAACCAAAGTGAATTATCTGCAGGAGGCCCTGGCGCATGAATCTGTGCAGCGGCAACGACCTCGGACCACCAGGGGCCGAGAAAACCACCGACACATGGAGCCGGACACCCAAAGTCATGTAAAAATCCAGGATGTACCTGATGATATCTCGGGTGCTATTAGAGATAGCGCGATATATCAAATTGCATTGTCTGCAGGAGGCCCTGGCGCATGAGCCTGTGCAGCGGGAACGACCTCGGACCACCAGGGGCCGAGACAACCACCGTCTCATGGGGCCGGACCCTCAGGGTCGGGGAAAAATCCAATATATATCTGGTGATATCTCGGGTGCTATTACAGATATGCAATAAATCAAAGTTCATTATCTGCAGGAGGCCCTGGCGCATGAATCTGTGCAGCCGGAACGACCTCGGACCACCAGGGGCCGAGAAAACCACCGTCTCATGGGGCCGGACACTCAGGGTCAGGGAGAAATCCAATATATATCTGATGATATCTCGGGTGCTCTTACAGATAGCGCACTAAATCAAACTGCATTGTCCGTAGGAGGCCCTTGCGCATGAATCTGTGCAGCAGGAACGACATCGGACCCCCAGGGGCCGAGAAAATTACAGATTTTCGGTATCCGTCACGTATTGTCATGTAAAAATCCAGCATATATCTGGTGATATCTCGGGTTCTATTACAGATAGCGCGATAAATCAAAGTGCATTATCTGCAGGAGGCCCTGGCGCATGAATCTGTGCAGCGGGAACGACCTCGGACCACCAGGGTCCGAGAAAACCACCGTCTCATGGGGCCGGACACTCAGGGTCAGGGAAAAATCCAATATATATCTGATGATATCTCAGGTGCTGTTAGAGATAGCGCAATAAATCAAAGTGCATTGTCTGTAGAAGGCCATGGCGCATGAATCTGGCCAGCGGGAACGACCTCGGACCACCAGGAGCCGAGGAAACCACCGTCTCATGGGACTGGATACTCAGGGTCAGGGGAAAATCCAATATATATCTGGTGATATCTCGGGTGCTATTAGAGATAGCGCAATAAAGCAAAGTGAATTATCTGCAGGAGGCCCTGGCGCATGAATCTGTGCAGCGGGAACGACCTCGGACCTCCAGGGGCCGGGAAAACCACCGTCTCATGGGGCTGGACACTCAGGGTCAGGGGAAAATCCAATATATATCTGGTGATATCTCGGGTGCTATTACAGATAGCGCAATAAATCAAAGTGCATTGTCTGTAGAAGACCGCGGCGCATGAATCTGGCCAGCGGGAACGACCTCGGACCACCAGGAGCCGAGGAAACCACCGTCTCATGGGGCTGGACACTCAGGGTCAGGGGAAAATCCAATATATATCTGGTGATATCTCGGGTGCTATTACAGATAGCGCAATAAACCAAAGTGAATTATCTGCAGGAGGCCCTGCCGCTTGAATCTGTGCAGCGGGAACGACCTCGGACCACCAGGGACCGAGAAAATTACAGATATTCGGAATCCGTCTACCAAGGTCATGTAAAAATCAAGCTTATATCTGGTGATATCTCGGGTGCTATTACAGATAGCGCAATAAACCAAAGTGCATTGTGTGTAGGAGGCCCTGGCGCATGAATGTGTGCAGCGGGAACGACCTCGGACCACCAGGGGCCGAGAAAACCACCGTTTCATGGGGCCGGAAGCTCAGGGTAATGTAAAAATCCAGGATGTATGTGCTGATATCTTGGGTGCCATTAGAGATAGCGCGATATAACAAAGTGCATTGTCTGCAGGAGGCCCTAGCGCATGAATCTGTGCAGCGGGAGCGACCTCGGACCACTAGGGGCCGAGAAAACCACCGACACATGGGGCCGGGCACTCAGGGTCAGGGAAAAATCCAATATATTTCTGGTGATATCTCGGGTGCTCTTACAGATAGCGCACTAAATCAAACTGCATTGTCCGTAGGAGGCCCTTGCGCATGAATCTGTGCAGCAGGAACGACATCGGACCCCCAGGGGCCGAGAAAATTACAGATTTTCGGTATCCGTCACGTATTGTCATGTAAAAATCCAGCATATATCTGGTGATATCTCGGGTTCTATTACAGATAGCGCGATAAATCAACGTGCATTATCTGCAGGAGGCCCTGGCGCATGAATCTGTGCAGCGGGAACGACCTCGGACCACCAGGGGCCGAGAAAACAACCGTCTCATGGGGCCGGACACTCAGGGTCAGGGAAAAATCCAATATATATCTGATGATATCTCGGGTGCTATTACAGATAGCGCAATAAATCAAAGTGCATTGTCTGTAGGAGGCCCTGGCGCATGAGTCTGTGCAGCGGGAACGACCTCGGACCACCAGGGGCCGAGAAAACCACCGTCTCATGGGGCCGGACACTCAGGGTCAGGGAAAAATCCAATATATATCTGGTGATATCTCGGGTGCTATTAGAGATAGCGCAATAAACCAAAGCGCATTGTCTGCAGGAAGCCCTGGCGCATGAATCTGTGCAGCGAGAACGACCTCGGACCACCAGGGGCCGAGAAAACCACCGTCACATGGGGCCGGACACTCAGGGTCAGGGAAAAATCAAATATTTATCTGGTGATATCTCGGGTGCTATTGGAGATAGCGCAATAAATCAAAGTGCATTGTCCGTAGGAGGCCCTTGCGCATGAATCTGTGCAGCAGGAACGACATCGGACCACCAGGGGCCGAGAAAATTACAGATTTTCGGTATCCGTCACGTATTGTCATGTAAAAATCCAGCATATATCTGGTGATATCTCGGGTTCTATTACAGATAGCGCGATAAATCAAAGTGCATTATCTGCAGGAGGCCCTGGCGCATGAATCTGTGCAGCGGGAACGACCTCGGACCACCAGGGGCCGAGAAAACCACCGTCTCAGGGGGCCGGACACTCAGGGTCAGGGAAAAATCCAATATATATCTGATGATATCTCGGGTGCTATTACAGATAGCGCAATAAATCAAAGTGCATTGTCTGTAGGATGCCCTGGCGCATGAGTCTGTGCAGCGGGAACGACCTCGGACCACCAGGGGCCGAGAAAACCACCGTCACATGGGGCCGGACACTCAGGGTCAGGGAAAAATCAAATATTTATCTGGTGAAATCTCAGGTGCTATTAGAGATAGCGCAATAAACCAAAGTGAATTATCTGCAGGAGGTCCTGGTGCATGAATCTGTGCAGCGGGTACGCCCTCGGACCACCAGGGGCCGAGAAAACCACCGTCTCATGGGGCCGGACACTCAGGGTCAGGGGAAAATCCAATATATATCTGGTGATATCTCGGGTGCTATTAGAGATAGCGCAATAAAGCAAAGTGAATTATCTGCAGGAAGCCCGGGCGCATGAATATGGTCAGCGGGAACGACCTCGGATCACCATGGTCCGAGAAAACCAGCGTCTCACGGCGCCGGACACTCAGGTTCGGAATAAAATCCAATATATATCTGGTGTTATCTCGGGTGCTATTAGACATAGCGCAATAAAATAAAGTGGGTTATCTGCAGGAGGCCCTGACGCATGAATCTGGGCAACGGGAACGACCTCGGACCACCAGGGGCCGAGACAACCACCGTCTCATGGGGCCGGACTGTCAGGGTCAGGGAAAAATCCAATATATATCTGGTGATATCTCGGGTGCTATTAGAGATAGCGCGATAAATCAAAGTGCATTGTCCGTAGGAGGCCCTTGCGCATGAATCTGTGCAGCGGGAACGACCTCGGACACCAGGGGCCGAGAAAACCACCGTCTCATTGGGCCCGGCACTCAGGGTCGGGGAAAAATCCAATATATATCTGATGATATCTCGGGTGCTATTACAGATAGCGCAATAAATCAAAGTGCATTGTCTGTTGGAGGCCCTGACGCATGAATCTGTGCAGCGGCAACGACCTCGGACCACCAGGGGCCGAGAAAACCACCGACACATGGGGCCGCACACCCAGGGACATGTAAAAACCCAGGATGTATCTGATGATATCTCGGGTGCTATTAGAGATAGCGCAATAAATCAAAGTGCATTGTCTGTAGGAGGCACGGGCGAATGAATCTGTGCAGCAGGAACTACCTCGGACCACCAGGGGCCGAGAAAGTTACAGATATTCGGAATCCGTCACCCAAGGTCATGTAAAAATCCAGCATATATCTGGTGATATCTCGGATGCTAGTAGAGATAGCGAAATAAACCAAAGTGATTTATCTGCAGGAGGCCCTGGCGCATGAAGGTGGGCAGCGGGAACGACCTCGGAACACCAGGGGCCGAGAAAACCACCGTCTCATGGGGCCGGACACTCAGGATCGGGGAAAAATCCAATATACATCTGGTGATATCTCGGGTGCTATTATAGATAGCGCAATAATCCCATGTGAATTATCTGCAGGATGTCCTGCCGCATGAATCTGTGCAGCGGGAACGACCCCGGACCACCGGGGCCGAGAAAAGCACAGTCTCATGGGGCCGGACGCTCAGGGTCAGGGGAAAATCCAATATATATCTGGTGATATCTCGGGTGCTATTACAGATAGCGCTATAAATCAAAGTGCATTGTCTGTAGGAGGCCCTGGCGCATGAGTCTGTGCAGTGGGAACGACCTCGGACCACCAGCGGCGGAGAAAACCACAGTCTCATGGGGCCGGACACTCAGGGTCAGGGGAAAATCCAATATATATCTGGTGATATCTCGGGTGCTATTAGAGATAGCGCAATAAACGAAAGTGAATTATGTGCAGGGGACCCTGACGCAGGAATCTGTGCAGCGGGAACGACCTCAAACCACGAGGGGCCGAGAAAACCACCGTCTCATGGGGCCGGACACTCAGGGTCAGAGAAAAATCCAGGATGTACCTGATGATATCTCGGGTGCTATTAGAGATAGCGCGATATATCAAATTGCATTGTCTGCAGGAGGCCCTGGCGCATGAGCCTGTGCAGCGGGAACGACCTCGGACCACCAGGGGCCGAGAAAACCACCGTCTCATGGGGCCGGACACTCAGGGTCAGGGAAAAATAAAATATATATCTGGTGATACCTCGGGTTCTATTACAGATAGCGCGATAAATCAAAGAGCATTGTCTGGAGGAGGCCCTGGCGCATGAACCTGTGCAGCGGCAACGACCTCGGACCACCAGGGGCCGAGAAAACCACCGTCTCATGGGGCCGGACACTCAGGGTCAGGGGAAAATCCAATATATATCGGGTGATATCTCGGGTGCTATTAGAGATAGCGCAATAAACCAAAGTGAATTATCTGCAGGGGGCCCTGGCGCATGAATCTGTGCAGCGGGAACGACCTCGGACCACCAGGGGCCGAGAAAACCACAGTCTCATGGGGCCGGACACTCAGGGTCAGCGGAAAATCCAATATATATCTGGTGATATCTCAGGTGCTATTACAGATAGTGCAATAAATCAAAGTGCATTGTTTGTGGGATGCCCAGGCGGATGAATCTGTGCAGCGGGAACGACCTCGGACCACCACGGGCCGAGAAAATCGCCGTCTCATGGGGCCGGACACTCAGGGTCAGGGGAAAATCCAATATATATCTGGTGATATCTCGGGTGCTATGAGAGATAGCGAAATAATCCCATGTGAATTATCTGCAGGAGGTCCTGCCGCATGAATCTGTGCAGCGGGAACGACCCCGGACCACCGGGGCCGAGAAAAGCACAGTCTCATGGGGCCGGACGCTCAGGGTCAGGGGAAAATCCAACATATATCTGGTTATATCTCGGGTGCTATTAGAGATAGCGCAATAAACCGAAGTGAATTATCTGCAGTACTCCCTGGCGCATGAATCTGTGCAGCGGGAGCGACCTCGGACCACCAGGGGCCGAGAAAACCACCGTCTCATGGGGCCGGACACTCAGGGTCGGAGAAAAATCCAATATATATCTGGTGTTATCTCGGGTGCTATTAGACATAGCGCAATAAAATAAAGTGGGTTATCTGCAGGAGGCCCTGACGCATGAATCTGTGCAACGGGAACGACCTCGGACCACCAGGGGCCGAGACATCCACCGTCTCATGGGGCCGGACTGTCAGGGTCAGGGAAAAATCCAATATATATCTGGTGATATCTCGGGTGCTATTAGAGATAGCGCGATAAATCAAAGTGCATTGTCCGTAGGAGGCCCTTGCGCATGAATCTGTGCAGCGGGAACGACCTCGGACACCAGGGGCCGAGAAAACCACCGTCTCATTGGGCCGGGCACTCAGGGTCGGGGAAAAATCCAATATATATCTGATGATATCTCGGGTGCTATTACAGATAGCGCAATAAATCAAAGTGCATTGTCTGTTGGAGGCCCTGACGCATGAATCTGTGCAGCGGCAACGACCTCGGACCACCAGGGGCCGAGAAAACCACCGTCTCATGGGGCCGGACACTCAGGGTCAGGGGAAAATCCAATATATATCGGGTGATATCTCGGGTGCTATTAGAGATAGCGCAATAAACCAAAGTGAATTATCTGCAGGGGGCCCTGGCGCATGAATCTGTGCAGCGGGAACGACCTCGGACCACCAGGGGCCGAGAAAACCACAGTCTCATGGGGCCGGACACTCAGGGTCAGCGGAAAATCCAATATATATCTGGTGATATCTCAGGTGCTATTACAGATAGTGCAATAAATCAAAGTGCATTGTTTGTGGGATGCCCAGGCGGATGAATCTGTGCAGCGGGAACGACCTCGGACCACCACGGGCCGAGAAAATCGCCGTCTCATGGGGCCGGACACTCAGGGTCAGGGGAAAATCCAATATATATCTGGTGATATCTCGGGTGCTATGAGAGATAGCGAAATAATCCCATGTGAATTATCTGCAGGAGGTCCTGCCGCATGAATCTGTGCAGCGGGAACGACCCCGGACCACCGGGGCCGAGAAAAGCACAGTCTCATGGGGCCGGACGCTCAGGGTCAGGGGAAAATCCAACATATATCTGGTTATATCTCGGGTGCTATTAGAGATAGCGCAATAAACCGAAGTGAATTATCTGCAGTACTCCCTGGCGCATGAATCTGTGCAGCGGGAGCGACCTCGGACCACCAGGGGCCGAGAAAACCACCGTCTCATGGGGCCGGACACTCAGGGTCGGAGAAAAATCCAATATATATCTGGTGTTATCTCGGGTGCTATTAGACATAGCGCAATAAAATAAAGTGGGTTATCTGCAGGAGGCCCTGACGCATGAATCTGTGCAACGGGAACGACCTCGGACCACCAGGGGCCGAGACATCCACCGTCTCATGGGGCCGGACTGTCAGGGTCAGGGAAAAATCCAATATATATCTGGTGATATCTCGGGTGCTATTAGAGATAGCGCGATAAATCAAAGTGCATTGTCCGTAGGAGGCCCTTGCGCATGAATCTGTGCAGCGGGAACGACCTCGGACACCAGGGGCCGAGAAAACCACCGTCTCATTGGGCCGGGCACTCAGGGTCGGGGAAAAATCCAATATATATCTGATGATATCTCGGGTGCTATTACAGATAGCGCAATAAATCAAAGTGCATTGTCTGTTGGAGGCCCTGACGCATGAATCTGTGCAGCGGCAACGACCTCGGACCACCAGGGGCCGAGAAAACCACCGTCTCATGGGGCCGGACACTCAGGGTCAGGGGAAAATCCAATATATATCGGGTGATATCTCGGGTGCTATTAGAGATAGCGCAATAAACCAAAGTGAATTATCTGCAGGGGGCCCTGGCGCATGAATCTGTGCAGCGGGAACGACCTCGGACCACCAGGGGCCGAGAAAACCACAGTCTCATGGGGCCGGACACTCAGGGTCAGCGGAAAATCCAATATATATCTGGTGATATCTCAGGTGCTATTACAGATAGTGCAATAAATCAAAGTGCATTGTTTGTGGGATGCCCAGGCGGATGAATCTGTGCAGCGGGAACGACCTCGGACCACCACGGGCCGAGAAAATCGCCGTCTCATGGGGCCGGACACTCAGGGTCAGGGGAAAATCCAATATATATCTGGTGATATCTCGGGTGCTATGAGAGATAGCGAAATAATCCCATGTGAATTATCTGCAGGAGGTCCTGCCGCATGAATCTGTGCAGCGGGAACGACCCCGGACCACCGGGGCCGAGAAAAGCACAGTCTCATGGGGCCGGACGCTCAGGGTCAGGGGAAAATCCAACATATATCTGGTTATATCTCGGGTGCTATTAGAGATAGCGCAATAAACCGAAGTGAATTATCTGCAGTACTCCCTGGCGCATGAATCTGTGCAGCGGGAGCGACCTCGGACCACCAGGGGCCGAGAAAACCACCGTCTCATGGGGCCGGACACTCAGGGTCAGGGAAAATTCAATATATATCTCGTGATATCTCAGGTGCTATTACAGATAGCGCTATAAATCAAAGTGCATTGTCTGTAGGAGGCCCTGGCGCATGAGTCTGTGCAGTGGGAACGACCTCGGACCACCAGCGGCGGAGAAAACCACAGTCTCATGGGGCCGGACACTCAGGGTCAGGGGAAAATCCAATATATATCTGGTGATATCTCGGGTGCTATTAGAGATAGCGCAATAAACGAAAGTGAATTATGTGCAGGGGACCCTGACGCAGGAATCTGTGCAGCGGGAACGACCTCAAACCACCAGGGGCCGAGAAAACCACCGTCTCATGGCGCCGGACACTCAGGGCCAGGGAAAAATCCAATATATATCTGGTGATATCTCGGGTGCTATTACAGATAGTGCAATAAATCAAAGTGCATTGTTTGTGGGATGCCCAGGCGGATGAATCTGTGCAGCGGGAACGACCTCGGACCACCACGGGCCGAGAAAATCGCCGTCTCATGGGGCCGGACACTCAGGGTCAGGGGAAAATCCAATATATATCTGGTGATATCTCGGGTGCTATGAGAGATAGCGCAATAAACAAAAGTGTATTATCTGCAGGAGGCCATGGCGCATGGATCTGTTCAGCGGGAACGACCTCGGACCACCAGGGGCCGAGAAAACCACCGTCTCATGTGGCCGGACACTCAGGGTCAGGGGAAAATCCAATATATATCTGGTGATATCTCGGGTGCTGTTACAGATAGCGCAATAAACCAAAGTGAATTATCTGCAGGAGGCCCTGGCGCATGCATCTGTGCAGCGGGAACGACCTCGGACCACCAGGGGCCGAGAAAACCACCGTCTCATGGGGCCGGACACTCAGGGTCAGGGAAAAATCCAATATATATATGGTGATATCTCGGGTGCTATTAGAGATAGCGCAATGAACCAAAGTGAATTATCTGCAGGAGGCGCTGGCGCATGAATCTATGCAGCGGGAACGACCTCGGACCACCAGGGGCCGAGAAAACCACCCTCTCATGGGGCCGGACACTCAGGGTCAGGGAAAAATCCAATATATATCTGGTGATATCTCGGGTGCTATGAGAGATAGCGCAATAAACAAAAGTGTATTATCTGCAGGAGGCCATGGCGCATGGATCTGTGCAGCGGGAACGCCCTCGGACCACCAGGGGCCGAGAAAACCACCGTCTCATGGGGCCGGACACTCAGGGTCAGGGGAAAATCCAATATATATCTGGTGATATCTCGGGTGCTATGAGAGATAGCGCAATAAACAAAAGTGTATTATCTGCAGGAGGCCATGGCGCATGGATCTGTTCAGCGGGAACGACCTCGGACCACCAGGGGCCGAGAAAACCACCGTCTCATGTGGCCGGACACTCAGGGTCAGGGGAAAATCCAATATATATCTGGTGATATCTCGGGTGCTGTTACAGATAGCGCAATAAACCAAAGTGAATTATCTGCAGGAGGCCCTGGCGCATGCATCTGTGCAGCGTGAACGACCTCGGACCACCAGGGGCCGAGAAAACCACCGTCTCATGGGGCCGGACACTCAGGGTAAGGGGAAAATCCAATATATATCTGGTGATATCTCGGGTGCTATTACAGATAGCGCAATAAATCAAAGTGCATTGTCTGTGAACAGCCCTGGCGCATGAATCTGGGCAGCGGGAACGACCTCGGACCACCAGGGGCCGAGAAAACCACCGTCCCATGGGGCCGGACACTCGGGGTCAGGGAAAAATCCAATATATATCTGGCGATATCTCGGGTGCTATTAGAGATAGCGCAATAAACCAAAGTGAATTATCTGCAGGAAGCCCTGGCGCATGAATCTGGGCAGCGGGAACGACCTCGGACCACGAGGGGCCGAGAAAACCACAGTCTCATGGGGCCGGACACTCAGGGTCAGGTGAAAATCCAATATATATCTGGTGATATCTCGGGTGCTATTAGAGATAGCGCGATAAATCCAAGTGCATTGTCTGCAGGAAGCCCTGGCGCATGAATCTGGGCAGCGGGAACGACCTCGGACCACGAGGGGCCGAGAAAACCACAGTCTCATGGGGCCGGACACTCAGGGTCAGGGAAAAATCCGATATATATCTGGTGATATCTCGGGTGCTATTAGAGATAGCGCAATAAAGCTAAGTGAATTATCTGCAGGAGGCCCTGGCGCATGAATCTGTGCAGCGGGAACGACCTCGGACCACCAGGGGCCAAGACAACCACCGTCTCATGTGGCCGGACACTCAGGGTCAGGGGAAAATGCAATATATATCTGGTGATATCTCGGGTGCTATTAGAGATAGCGCAATAAACCAAAGTGAATTATCTGCAGGAGGCCCTGGCGCATGAATCTGTGCAGCGGGAACGACCTCAGACCACCAGGGGCCGAGAAAACCACCGTCACATGGGGCAGGACAGTCATGGCCAGGGGAAAATCCAATATATATCTGGTGATATCTCGGGTGCTATTAGAGATAGCGCAATAAACCAAAGTGAATTATCTGCAGGAGGCCCTGGCGCATGAATCTGCGCAGAGAAAACGACCTCGGACCACGAGGGGCCGAGAAAACCACAGTCTCATGGGGCCGGACACTCAGGGTCAGGGAAAAATCCGATATATATCTGGTGATATCTCGGGTGCTATTAGAGATAGCGCAATAAAGCTAAGTGAATTATCTGCAGGAGGCCCTGGCGCATGAATCTGTGCGGCGGGAACGACCTCGGACCACCAGGGGCCAAGACAACCACCGTCTCATGGGGCCGGACACTCAGGGTCAGGGAAAAATCCAATATATATCTGGTGATATCTCAGGTGCTATTACAGATAGCGCAATAAATCAAATTGCATTGTCTGTAGGAGGCCCTGTCACAAGAATCTGTGCAGCGGGAGCGACCTCGGACCACCAGAGGCCGAGAAAATTACAGATTTTCGTTATCCGTCACCCAAAGTCATGTAAAAATCCAGCACATATATGGAGCTTTCTCGGGTGCTATTACGGATAGCGCAATAAATCAAAGTGCATTGTCTGTAGGAGGCCCTGGCGCATGAATCTGGGCAGCGGGAACGTCCTCGGACCACGAGGGGCCGAGAAAACCACAGTCTCATGGGGCCGGACACTCAGGGTCAGGGAAAAATCCAATATATATCTGGTGATATTCCGGGTGCTATTAGAGATAGCGCAATAAACCAAAGTGAATTATCTGCAGGAGGCCCTGGCGGATGAATCTGTGCAGCGGGAGCGACCTCGGATCACCAGGGGCCGAGAAAACCACTGTCTCATGGGGCCGGACACTCAGGGTCAGGTGAAAATCCAATATATATCTGGTGATATCTCGGGTGCTATTAGAGATAGCGCAATAAAGCAAAGTGAATTATCTGCAGGAGGCCCTGGCGCATGAATCTGTGCGGCGGGAACGACCTCGGACTACCAGGGGCCAAGACAACCACCGTCTCATGGGGACGGACACTCAGGGTCAGGGAAAAATCCAATATATATATGGTGATATCTCAGGTGCTATTACAGATAGCGCAATAAATCAAAGTGCATTGTCTGTAGGAGGCCCTGTCACAAGAATCTGTGCAGCGGGATCGACCTCGGACCACCAGAGGCCGAGAAAATTACAGATTTTCGTTATCCGTCACCCAAAGTCATGTAAAAATCCAGCACATATATGGAGCTTTCTCGGGTGCTGATTACAGATAGCGCAATAAATCAAAGTGCATTGTCTGTAGGAGGTCCTGCCGCATGAATCTGGGCAGCTGGAACGACCTCGGACCACGAGGGGCCGAGAAAACCACAGTCACATGGGGCCGGACACTCAGGGTCAGGGAAAAATCCAATATATATCTGGTGATATCTCGGGTGCTATTAGAGATAGCGCAATAAACCAAAGTGAATTATCTGCAGGAGGCCCTGGCGCATGCATCTGCGCAGCGGGAACGACCTCAGACCACCAGGGGCCGAGAAAACCACCGTCACATGGGGCAGGACAGTCATGGCCAGGGGAAAATCCAATATATATCTGGTGATATCTCGGGTGCTATTAGAGATAGCGCAATAAATCAAAGTGCATTGTCTGCAGGAGGCCTTGGCGCATGAATCTGTGTAGCGGGAACGACCTCGGACCACCAGGGGCCGATAAAACCACCGTCTCATGGGGCCGGACACTCAAGGCCAGGGAAAAATCCAATATATATCTGGTGATATCTCGGGTGCTATTACAGATAGCGCAATAAATCAAAGTGCATTGTCTGTGGGAGGCCCTGGCGCATGAATCTCTGCAGCGGGAACGACCTCGGACCACCAGGGGCCGAGAAAACCACAGACTCATGGGGCCGGACACTCAGGGTCAGGGGAAAATCCAATATATATCTGGTGATATCTCGGGTGCTATTAGAGATAGCGCAATAGACCAAAGTGAGTTATCTGCAGGAGGCCCTGGCGCATGAACCTGTGCAGCGGGAACGACCTCGGACCACGAGGGGCCGAGAAAACCACCGTCTCATGGGGCCGGACACTCAGGGTCAGGGAAAAATCCAATATATATCTGGTGATATTCCGGGTGCTAGTAGAGATAGCGCAATAAATCAAAGTGCATTGTCTGCAGGAGGCCCTGGCGCATGCATCTGTGTAGGGGGAACGACCTCGGACCACCAGGGGCCAAGAAAACCACCGTCTCATGGGGCCGGACACTCAGGGTCAGGGGAAAATCCAATATATATCTGGTGATATCTCGGGTGGTATTAGAGATAGCCCAGTAAACCAAAGTGAATTAACTGCAGGAGGCCCTTGCGCATGAATCTGTGCAGAGGGAACGACCTCGGACCACCTGGGGCCGAGAAAACGACCGTCACATGGGGCCGGACACTCAGGGTCAGGGAAAAATCCAATATATATCTGGTGATATCTCGGGTGCCATTAGAGATAGCGCGATAAATCAAAGTGCATTCTCTGTAGGAGGCCCTGGCGCATGAATCTGGGCTGCGGGAACGACCTCGGACCACATGGGGCCGAGAAAACCACCGTCTCATGGGGCCGGACACTCAGGGTCAGGGGAAAATCCAATATATATCTGGTGATATCTCGGGTGCTAGTAGAGATAGCGCAATAAATCAAAGTGCATTGTCTGTAGGAGGCCCTGGCTCATGAATCTGGGCACCGGGAACGACCTCGGACCACCAGGTGCCGAGAAAACCACCGTCTCATGGGGCCGGACACTCAGGGTCAGGGAAACATCCAATATGCATCTGGTGATATCTCGGGTGCTATTACAGATAGCGCAGTAAACCAAAGTGAATTATGTGCAGGAGGCCCTGGCGCACGAATCTGTGCAGAGGGAACGACCTCGGACCACCAGGGGCCGAGAAAACCACCGTCTCATGGGGCCAGACACTCAGGGTCAGGGAAAAATCCAATATATATCTGGTGATATTCCGGGTGCTAGTAGAGATAGCGCAATAAACCAAAGTGAATTATCTGCAGAAGGCCCTGGCGCAGGCATCTGTGCAGCGGGAACGACCTAGGATCACCAGGGGCCGAGAAAACCACCGACACATGAGGCCGGACACTCAGGGTCAGGGAAAAATCCATTATATATCTGGTGATATCTCGGGTGCTATTAGAGATAGCGCAATAAACCAAAGTGAATTATCTGCAGGAGGCCCTGGCGCATGAATCTGTGCAGCGGGAAGGACCTCGGACCACCAGGGGCCGAGAAAACCAGCGTCTCATGGGGCCGGACACTCAGGGTCAGGGAAAAATGCAATATACATCTGGTGATATCTCGGGTGCTATTACAGATAGCGCAATAAATCAAAGTGAATTATCTGCAGGGGGCCCTGGCGCATGAATCTGTGCAGCGGGAACGACCTCGGACCACCAGGGGCCGAGAAAACCACAGTCTCATGGGGCCGGACACTCAGGGTCAGCGGAAAATCCAATATATATCTGGTGATATCTCAGGTGCTATTACAGATAGTGCAATAAATCAAAGTGCATTGTTTGTGGGATGCCCAGGCGGATGAATCTGTGCAGCGGGAACGACCTCGGACCACCACGGGCCGAGAAAATCGCCGTCTCATGGGGCCGGACACTCAGGGTCAGGGGAAAATCCAATATATATCTGGTGATATCTCGGGTGCTATGAGAGATAGCGAAATAATCCCATGTGAATTATCTGCAGGAGGTCCTGCCGCATGAATCTGTGCAGCGGGAACGACCCCGGACCACCGGGGCCGAGAAAAGCACAGTCTCATGGGGCCGGACGCTCAGGGTCAGGGGAAAATCCAACATATATCTGGTTATATCTCGGGTGCTATTAGAGATAGCGCAATAAACCGAAGTGAATTATCTGCAGTACTCCCTGGCGCATGAATCTGTGCAGCGGGAGCGACCTCGGACCACCAGGGGCCGAGAAAACCACCGTCTCATGGGGCCGGACACTCAGGGTCAGGGAAAATTCAATATATATCTCGTGATATCTCAGGTGCTATTACAGATAGCGCTATAAATCAAAGTGCATTGTCTGTAGGAGGCCCTGGCGCATGAGTCTGTGCAGTGGGAACGACCTCGGACCACCAGCGGCGGAGAAAACCACAGTCTCATGGGGCCGGACACTCAGGGTCAGGGGAAAATCCAATATATATCTGGTGATATCTCGGGTGCTATTAGAGATAGCGCAATAAACGAAAGTGAATTATGTGCAGGGGACCCTGACGCAGGAATCTGTGCAGCGGGAACGACCTCAAACCACCAGGGGCCGAGAAAACCACCGTCTCATGGCGCCGGACACTCAGGGCCAGGGAAAAATCCAATATATATCTGGTGATATCTCGGGTGCTATTACAGATAGTGCAATAAATCAAAGTGCATTGTTTGTGGGATGCCCAGGCGGATGAATCTGTGCAGCGGGAACGACCTCGGACCACCAGGGGCCGAGAAAACCACCGTCTCATGGGGCCGGACACTCAGGGTCAGGGAAAAATCCAATATATATATGGTGATATCTCGGGTGCTATGAGAGATAGCGCAATAAACAAAAGTGTATTATCTGCAGGAGGCCATGGCGCATGGATCTGTTCAGCGGGAACGACCTCGGACCACCAGGGGCCGAGAAAACCACCGTCTCATGTGGCCGGACACTCAGGGTCAGGGGAAAATCCAATATATATCTGGTGATATCTCGGGTGCTGTTACAGATAGCGCAATAAACCAAAGTGAATTATCTGCAGGAGGCCCTGGCGCATGCATCTGTGCAGCGGGAACGACCTCGGACCACCAGGGGCCGAGAAAACCACCGTCTCATGGGGCCGGACACTCAGGGTCAGGGAAAAATCCAATATATATATGGTGATATCTCGGGTGCTATTAGAGATAGCGCAATGAACCAAAGTGAATTATCTGCAGGAGGCGCTGGCGCATGAATCTATGCAGCGGGAACGACCTCGGACCACCAGGGGCCGAGAAAACCACCCTCTCATGGGGCCGGACACTCAGGGTCAGGGAAAAATCCAATATATATCTGGTGATATCTCGGGTGCTATGAGAGATAGCGCAATAAACAAAAGTGTATTATCTGCAGGAGGCCATGGCGCATGGATCTGTGCAGCGGGAACGCCCTCGGACCACCAGGGGCCGAGAAAACCACCGTCTCATGGGGCCGGACACTCAGGGTCAGGGGAAAATCCAATATATATCTGGTGATATCTCGGGTGCTATGAGAGATAGCGCAATAAACAAAAGTGTATTATCTGCAGGAGGCCATGGCGCATGGATCTGTTCAGCGGGAACGACCTCGGACCACCAGGGGCCGAGAAAACCACCGTCTCATGTGGCCGGACACTCAGGGTCAGGGGAAAATCCAATATATATCTGGTGATATCTCGGGTGCTGTTACAGATAGCGCAATAAACCAAAGTGAATTATCTGCAGGAGGCCCTGGCGCATGCATCTGTGCAGCGTGAACGACCTCGGACCACCAGGGGCCGAGAAAACCACCGTCTCATGGGGCCGGACACTCAGGGTCAGGGGAAAATCCAATATATATCTGGTGATATCTCGGGTGCTATTACAGATAGCGCAATAAATCAAAGTGCATTGTCTGTGAACAGCCCTGGCGCATGAATCTGGGCAGCGGGAACGACCTCGGACCACCAGGGGCCGAGAAAACCACCGTCCCATGGGGCCGGACACTCGGGGTCAGGGAAAAATCCAATATATATCTGGCGATATCTCGGGTGCTATTAGAGATAGCGCAATAAACCAAAGTGAATTATCTGCAGGAAGCCCTGGCGCATGAATCTGGGCAGCGGGAACTACCTCGGACCACGAGGGGCCGAGAAAACCACAGTCTCATGGGGCCGGACACTCAGGGTCAGGTGAAAATCCAATATATATCTGGTGATATCTCGGGTGCTATTAGAGATAGCGCGATAAATCCAAGTGCATTGTCTGCAGGAAGCCCTGGCGCATGAATCTGGGCAGCGGGAACGACCTCGGACCACGAGGGGCCGAGAAAACCACAGTCTCATGGGGCCGGACACTCAGGGTCAGGGAAAAATCCGATATATATCTGGTGATATCTCGGGTGCTATTAGAGATAGCGCAATAAAGCTAAGTGAATTATCTGCAGGAGGCCCTGGCGCATGAATCTGTGCAGCGGGAACGACCTCGGACCACCAGGGGCCAAGACAACCACCGTCTCATGTGGCCGGACACTCAGGGTCAGGGGAAAATGCAATATATATCTGGTGATATCTCGGGTGCTATTAGAGATAGCGCAATAAACCAAAGTGAATTATCTGCAGGAGGCCCTGGCGCATGAATCTGTGCAGCGGGAACGACCTCAGACCACCAGGGGCCGAGAAAACCACCGTCACATGGGGCAGGACAGTCATGGCCAGGGGAAAATCCAATATATATCTGGTGATATCTCGGGTGCTATTAGAGATAGCGCAATAAACCAAAGTGAATTATCTGCAGGAGGCCCTGGCGCATGAATCTGCGCAGAGAAAACGACCTCGGACCACGAGGGGCCGAGAAAACCACAGTCTCATGGGGCCGGACACTCAGGGTCAGGGAAAAATCCGATATATATCTGGTGATATCTCGGGTGCTATTAGAGATAGCGCAATAAAGCTAAGTGAATTATCTGCAGGAGGCCCTGGCGCATGAATCTGTGCGGCGGGAACGACCTCGGACCACCAGGGGCCAAGACAACCACCGTCTCATGGGGCCGGACACTCAGGGTCAGGGAAAAATCCAATATATATCTGGTGATATCTCAGGTGCTATTACAGATAGCGCAATAAATCAAATTGCATTGTCTGTAGGAGGCCCTGTCACAAGAATCTGTGCAGCGGGAGCGACCTCGGACCACCAGAGGCCGAGAAAATTACAGATTTTCGTTATCCGTCACCCAAAGTCATGTAAAAATCCAGCACATATATGGAGCTTTCTCGGGTGCTATTACGGATAGCGCAATAAATCAAAGTGCATTGTCTGTAGGAGGCCCTGGCGCATGAATCTGGGCAGCGGGAACGTCCTCGGACCACGAGGGGCCGAGAAAACCACAGTCTCATGGGGCCGGACACTCAGGGTCAGGGAAAAATCCAATATATATCTGGTGATATTCCGGGTGCTATTAGAGATAGCGCAATAAACCAAAGTGAATTATCTGCAGGAGGCCCTGGCGGATGAATCTGTGCAGCGGGAGCGACCTCGGATCACCAGGGGCCGAGAAAACCACTGTCTCATGGGGCCGGACACTCAGGGTCAGGTGAAAATCCAATATATATCTGGTGATATCTCGGGTGCTATTAGAGATAGCGCAATAAAGCAAAGTGAATTATCTGCAGGAGGCCCTGGCGCATGAATCTGTGCGGCGGGAACGACCTCGGACTACCAGGGGCCAAGACAACCACCGTCTCATGGGGACGGACACTCAGGGTCAGGGAAAAATCCAATATATATATGGTGATATCTCAGGTGCTATTACAGATAGCGCAATAAATCAAAGTGCATTGTCTGTAGGAGGCCCTGTCACAAGAATCTGTGCAGCGGGATCGACCTCGGACCACCAGAGGCCGAGAAAATTACAGATTTTCGTTATCCGTCACCCAAAGTCATGTAAAAATCCAGCACATATATGGAGCTTTCTCGGGTGCTGATTACAGATAGCGC
Source organism: Nomia melanderi (assembly GCF_051020985.1). Classification (NCBI taxonomy): domain Eukaryota; kingdom Metazoa; phylum Arthropoda; class Insecta; order Hymenoptera; family Halictidae; genus Nomia; species Nomia melanderi. The sequence goes on along the minus strand of NW_027475154.1, from coordinate 299,610 downwards.
AATAAATCAAAGTGCATTGTCTGTAGGAGGTCCTGCCGCATGAATCTGGGCAGCTGGAACGACCTCGGACCACGAGGGGCCGAGAAAACCACAGTCACATGGGGCCGGACACTCAGGGTCAGGGAAAAATCCAATATATATCTGGTGATATCTCGGGTGCTATTAGAGATAGCGCAATAAACCAAAGTGAATTATCTGCAGGAGGCCCTGGCGCATGCATCTGCGCAGCGGGAACGACCTCAGACCACCAGGGGCCGAGAAAACCACCGTCACATGGGGCAGGACAGTCATGGCCAGGGGAAAATCCAATATATATCTGGTGATATCTCGGGTGCTATTAGAGATAGCGCAATAAATCAAAGTGCATTGTCTGCAGGAGGCCTTGGCGCATGAATCTGTGTAGCGGGAACGACCTCGGACCACCAGGGGCCGATAAAACCACCGTCTCATGGGGCCGGACACTCAAGGCCAGGGAAAAATCCAATATATATCTGGTGATATCTCGGGTGCTATTACAGATAGCGCAATAAATCAAAGTGCATTGTCTGTGGGAGGCCCTGGCGCATGAATCTCTGCAGCGGGAACGACCTCGGACCACCAGGGGCCGAGAAAACCACAGACTCATGGGGCCGGACACTCAGGGTCAGGGGAAAATCCAATATATATCTGGTGATATCTCGGGTGCTATTAGAGATAGCGCAATAGACCAAAGTGAGTTATCTGCAGGAGGCCCTGGCGCATGAACCTGTGCAGCGGGAACGACCTCGGACCACGAGGGGCCGAGAAAACCACCGTCTCATGGGGCCGGACACTCAGGGTCAGGGAAAAATCCAATATATATCTGGTGATATTCCGGGTGCTAGTAGAGATAGCGCAATAAATCAAAGTGCATTGTCTGCAGGAGGCCCTGGCGCATGCATCTGTGTAGGGGGAACGACCTCGGACCACCAGGGGCCAAGAAAACCACCGTCTCATGGGGCCGGACACTCAGGGTCAGGGGAAAATCCAATATATATCTGGTGATATCTCGGGTGGTATTAGAGATAGCCCAGTAAACCAAAGTGAATTAACTGCAGGAGGCCCTTGCGCATGAATCTGTGCAGAGGGAACGACCTCGGACCACCTGGGGCCGAGAAAACGACCGTCACATGGGGCCGGACACTCAGGGTCAGGGAAAAATCCAATATATATCTGGTGATATCTCGGGTGCCATTAGAGATAGCGCGATAAATCAAAGTGCATTCTCTGTAGGAGGCCCTGGCGCATGAATCTGGGCTGCGGGAACGACCTCGGACCACATGGGGCCGAGAAAACCACCGTCTCATGGGGCCGGACACTCAGGGTCAGGGGAAAATCCAATATATATCTGGTGATATCTCGGGTGCTAGTAGAGATAGCGCAATAAATCAAAGTGCATTGTCTGTAGGAGGCCCTGGCTCATGAATCTGGGCACCGGGAACGACCTCGGACCACCAGGTGCCGAGAAAACCACCGTCTCATGGGGCCGGACACTCAGGGTCAGGGAAACATCCAATATGCATCTGGTGATATCTCGGGTGCTATTACAGATAGCGCAGTAAACCAAAGTGAATTATGTGCAGGAGGCCCTGGCGCACGAATCTGTGCAGAGGGAACGACCTCGGACCACCAGGGGCCGAGAAAACCACCGTCTCATGGGGCCAGACACTCAGGGTCAGGGAAAAATCCAATATATATCTGGTGATATTCCGGGTGCTAGTAGAGATAGCGCAATAAACCAAAGTGAATTATCTGCAGAAGGCCCTGGCGCAGGCATCTGTGCAGCGGGAACGACCTAGGATCACCAGGGGCCGAGAAAACCACCGACACATGAGGCCGGACACTCAGGGTCAGGGAAAAATCCATTATATATCTGGTGATATCTCGGGTGCTATTAGAGATAGCGCAATAAACCAAAGTGAATTATCTGCAGGAGGCCCTGGCGCATGAATCTGTGCAGCGGGAAGGACCTCGGACCACCAGGGGCCGAGAAAACCAGCGTCTCATGGGGCCGGACACTCAGGGTCAGGGAAAAATGCAATATACATCTGGTGATATCTCGGGTGCTATTACAGATAGCGCAATAAATCAAAGTGCATTGTCTGTAGGAGGCCCTGGCGCATGAATCTGAGCAGCGGGAACGACCTCGGACCACCAAGGGCCGAGAAAACCACCGTCTCATGGGGCCGGACACTCAGGGTCAGGGAAAAATCCAATATATATCCGGTGATATCTCGGGTGCTACTAGAGATAGCGCAATCAACCAAAGTGAATTATCTGCAGGAGGCCCTGGCGCATGAGTGTGTGCAGCGGGAACGACCTCGGACCACCAGGGGCCGAGAAAACCACCGTCTCATGGGGCCGAACACTCAGGGTCAGGGAAAAATCCAATATATATCTGGTGATATCTCGGGTGCTATTACAGATATGCAATAAATCAAAGTGCATTATCTGCAGGAGGCCCTGGCGCATGAATCTGGGCAGCGGGAACGACCTCGGACCACCAGGGGCCGAGAAAACCACCGTCTCATGGGGCCGGACACTCAGGGTCAGGGAAAAATCCAATGTATATCTGGTGATATCTCGGGTGCTCTTACAGATAGCGCACTAAATCAAACTGCATTGTCCGTAGGAGGCCCTTGCGCATGAATCTGTGCAGCAGGAACGACATCGGACCCCCAGGGGCCGAGAAAATTACAGATTTTCGGTATCCGTCACGTATTGTCATGTAAAAATCCAGCATATATCTGGTGATATCTCGGGTTCTATTACAGATAGCGCGATAAATCAAAGTGCATTATCTGCAGGAGGCCCCGGCGCATGAATCTGTGCAGCGGGAACGACCTCGGACCACCAGGGTCCGAGAAAACCACCGTCACATGGGGCTGGACACTCAGGGTCAGGGGAAAATCCAATATATATCTGGTGATATCTCGGGTGCTATTAGAGATAGCGCAATAAAGCAAAGTGAATTATCTGCAGGAGGCCCTGGCGCATGAATCTGTGCAGCGGGAACGACCTCGGACCTCCAGGGGCCGGGAAAACCACCGTCACATGGGGCTGGACACTCAGGGTCAGGGGAAAATCCAATATATATCTGGTGATATCTCGGGTGCTATTACAGATAGCGCAATAAATCAAAGTGCATTGTCTGTAGAAGACCGTGGCGCATGAATCTGGCCAGCGGGAACGACCTCGGACCACCAGGAGCCGAGGAAACCACCGTCTCATGGTGCTGGACACTCAGGGTCACGGAAAAATCCAATATATATCTGATGATATCTCGGGTGCTGTTAGAGATAGAGCAATAAATCAAAGTGCATTGTCTGTAGAAGGCCATGGCGCATGAATCTGGCCAGCGGGAACGACCTCGGACCACCAGGGACCGAGAAAATTACAGATATTCGGAATCCGTCTACCAAGGTCATGTAAAAATCAAGCTTATATCTGGTGATATCTCGGGTGTTATTACAGATAGCGCAATAAACCAAAGTGCATTGTGTGTAGGAGGCCCTGGCGCATGAATGTGTGCAGCGGGAACGACCTCGGACCACCAGGGGCCGAGAAAACCACCGTTTCATGGGGCCGGAAGCTCAGGGTAATGTAAAAATCCAGGATGTATGTGCTGATATCTTGGGTGCCATTAGAGATAGCGCGATATAACAAAGTGCATTGTCTGCAGGAGGCCCTAGCGCATGAATCTGTGCAGCGGGAGCGACCTCGGACCACTACGGGCCGAGAAAACCACCGACACATGGGGCCGGGCACTCAGGGTCAGGGAAAAATCCAATATATTTCTGGTGATATCTCGGGTGCTCTTACAGATAGCGCACTAAATCAAACTGCATTGTCCGTAGGAGGCCCTTGCGCATGAATCTGTGCAGCAGGAACGACATCGGACCCCCAGGGGCCGAGAAAATTACAGATTTTCGGTATCCGTCACGTATTGTCATGTAAAAATCCAGCATATATCTGGTGATATCTCGGGTTCTATTACAGATAGCGCGATAAATCAAAGAGCATTGTCTGGAGGAGGCCCTGGCGCATGAACCTGTGCAGCAGCAACGACCTCGGACCACCAGGGGCCGAGAAAACCACCGTCTCATGGGGCCGGACTCTCAGGGTCAGGGAAAAATCCAATGTATATCTGGTGATATCTCGGTTGCTATTACAGATAGCGCAATAAATCAAAGTGCATTATCTGTAGGAGTCCCTGGCGCATGAATCTGTGCGGCGGGAACGATCTGGGACCACCAGGGGCCGAGAAAACGACAGTCTCATGGAGCCGGACACTCAGGGTCAGGGGAAAATACAATATATATCTAGTGATATCTCGGGTGCTATTAGATATAGCGCAATAAACCAAAGTGAATTATCTGCAGGAGGCCCTGGCGCATGAATCTGTGCAGCGGCAACGACCTCGGACCACCAGGGGCCGAGAAAACCACCGACACATGGAGCCGGACACCCAAAGTCATGTAAAAATCCTGGATGTACCTGATGATATCTCGGGTGCTATTAGAGATAGCGCGATATATCAAATTGCATTGCCTGCAGGAGGCCCAGGCGCATGAGTCTGTGCAGCGGGAACGACCTCGGACCACCAGGGGCCGAGAAAACCACCGTCTCATGGGGCCGGACACTCAGGGTCAGGGAAAAATCCAATATATATCTGGTGATATCTCGGGTGCTATTAGAGATAGCGCAATAAACCAAAGTGCATTGTCTGCAGGAAGCCCTGGCGCATGAATCTGTGCAGCGAGAAAGACCTCGGACCACCAGGGGCCGAGAAAACCACCGTCACATGGGGCCGGACACTCAGGGTCAGGGAAAAATCAAATATTTATCTGGTGATATCTCGGGTGCTATTGGAGATAGCGCAATAAATCAAAGTGCATTGTCCGTAGGAGGCCCTTGCGCATGAATCTGTGCAGCAGGAACGACCTCGGACCACCAGGGGCCGAGAAAACCATCGTCTCTTGGGGCCGGACTGTCAGGGTCAGCGAGAAATCCATTATATATCTGGTGATATCTCGAGTGCCATTTGAGATAGCGCAATAAACCAAAGTGAATTATCAGCAGGAGGCCCGGGCGCATCGATGTGTGCAGCGGGAACGACCTCGGATCACCAGGGGCCGAGAAAACCACCAACACATGGGACCGGACACTCTGGGCCAGGGAAAAATCCAATATATATCTGGTGATATATCGGGTGCTATTAGAGATAGCGCAATAAATCAAAGTGCATTGTCCGTAGGAGGCCCTTGCGCATGAATCTGTGCAGCAGGAACGACCTCGGACCACCAGGGGCCGAGAAAACCACCGTCACATGGGGCCGGACACTCAGGGTCAGGGAAAAATCAAATATTTATCTGGTGATATCTCAGGTGCTATTAGAGATAGCGCAATAAACCAAAGTGAATTATCTGCAGGAGGTCCTGGTGCATGAATCTGTGCAGCGGGAACGCCCTCGGACCACCAGGGGCCGAGAAAACCACCGTCTCATGGGGCCGGACACTCAGGGTCAGGGGAAAATCCAATATATATCTGGTGATATCTCGGGTGCTATTACAGATAGCGCAATAAATCAAAGTGCATTGTCTGTAGAAGACCGTGGCGCATGAATCTGGCCAGCGGGAACGACCTCGGACCACCAGGAGCCGAGGAAACCACCGTCTCATGGGGCTGGACACTCAGGGTCAGGGGAAAATCCAATATATATCTGGTGATATCTCGGGTGCTATTAGAGATAGCGCAATAAACCAAAGTGAATTATCTGCAGGAGGCCCTGGCGCATGAATCTGTGCAGCAGGAACGACATCGGACCACCAGGGGCCGAGAAAATTACAGATATTCGGGATCCTTCACCCAGGGTCATGTAAAAATCCAGCATATATCTGGTGATATCTAGGGTGCAATTACAGATAGAGCAATAAAGCAAAGTGAATTATCTGCAGGAAGCCCGGGCGCATGAATATGGTCAGCGGGAACGACCTCGGATCACCATGGTCAGAGAAAACCAGCGTCTCACGGCGCCGGACACTCAGGGTCGGAGAAAAATCCAATATATATCTGGTGTTATCTCGGGTGCTATTAGACATAGCGCAATAAAATAAAGTGGGTTATCTGCAGGAGGCCCTGACGCATGAATCTGTGCAACGGGAACGACCTCGGACCACCAGGGGCCGAGACAACCACCGTCTCATGGGGCCGGACTGTCAGGGTCAGGGAAAAAGCCAATACATATCTGGTGATATCTCGGGTGCTATTAGAGATAGCGCGATAAATCAAAGTGCATTGTCCGTAGGAGGCCCTTGCGCATGAATCTGTGCAGCGGGAACGACCTCGGACACCAGGGGCCGAGAAAACCACCGTCTCATTGGGCCGGGCACTCAGGGTCGGGGAAAAATCCAATATATATCTGATGATATCTCGGGTGCTATTACAGATAGCGCAATAAATCAAAGTGCATTGTCTGTTGGAGGCCCTGACGCATGAATCTGTGCAGCGGCAACGACCTCGGACCACCAGGGGCCGAGAAAACCACCGTCTCATGGGGCCGGACACTCAGGGTCAGGGGAAAATCCAATATATATCGGGTGATATCTCGGGTGCTATTAGAGATAGCGCAATAAACCAAAGTGAATTATCTGCAGGGGGCCCTGGCGCATGAATCTGTGCAGCGGGAACGACCTCGGACCACCAGGGGCCGAGAAAACCACAGTCTCATGGGGCCGGACACTCAGGGTCAGCGGAAAATCCAATATATATCTGGTGATATCTCAGGTGCTATTACAGATAGCGCAATAAATCAAAGTGCATTGTCTGTAGGAGGCCCTGGCGCATGAAGGTGGGCAGCGGGAACGACCTCGGAACACCAGGGGCCGAGAAAACCACCGTCTCATGGGGCCGGACACTCAGGATCGGGAAAAAATCCAATATACATCTGGTGATATCTCGGGTGCTATTATAGATAGCGAAATAATCCCATGTGAATTATCTGCAGGAGGTCCTGCCGCATGAATCTGTGCAGCGGGAACGACCCCGGACCACCGGGGCCGAGAAAAGCACAGTCTCATGGGGCCGGACGCTCAGGGTCAGGGGAAAATCCAATATATATATGGTGATATCTCGGGTGCTATTAGAGATAGCGCAATGAACCAAAGTGAATTATCTGCAGGAGGCGCTGGCGCATGAATCTATGCAGCGGGAACGACCTCGGACCACCAGGGGCCGAGAAAACCACCCTCTCATGGGGCCGGACACTCAGGGTCAGGGAAAAATCCAATATATATCTGGTGATATCTCGGGTGCTATGAGAGATAGCGCAATAAACAAAAGTGTATTATCTACAGGAGGCCATGGCGCATGGATCTGTGCAGCGGGAACGCCCTCGGACCACCAGGGGCCGAGAAAACCACCGTCTCATGGGGCCGGACACTCAGGGTCAGGGGAAAATCCAATATATATCTGGTGATATCTCGGGTGCTATGAGAGATAGCGCAATAAACAAAAGTGTATTATCTGCAGGAGGCCATGGCGCATGGATCTGTTCAGCGGGAACGACCTCGGACCACCAGGGGCCGAGAAAACCACCGTCTCATGTGGCCGGACACTCAGGGTCAGGGGAAAATCCAATATATATCTGGTGATATCTCGGGTGCTGTTACAGATAGCGCAATAAACCAAAGTGAATTATCTGCAGGAGGCCCTGGCGCATGCATCTGTGCAGCGGGAACGACCTCGGACCACCAGGGGCCGAGAAAACCACCGTCACATGGGGCAGGACAGTCATGGCCAGGGGAAAATCCAATATATATCTGGTGATATCTCGGGTGCTATTAGAGATAGCGCAATAAATCAAAGTGCATTGTCTGCAGGAGGCCTTGGCGCATGAATCTGTGTAGCGGGAACGACCTCGGACCACCAGGGGCCGATAAAACCACCGTCTCATGGGGCCGGACACTCAAGGCCAGGGAAAAATCCAATATATATCTGGTGATATCTCGGGTGCTATTACAGATAGCGCAATAAATCAAAGTCCATTGTCTGTGGGAGGCCCTGGCGCATGAATCTCTGCAGCGGGAACGACCTCGGACCACCAGGGGCCGAGAAAACCACAGACTCATGGGGCCGGACACTCAGGGTCAGGGGAAAATCCAATATATATCTGGTGATATCTCGGGTGCTATTAGAGATAGCGCAATAGACCAAAGTGAGTTATCTGCAGGAGGCCCTGGCGCATGAACCTGTGCAGCGGGAACGACCTCGGACCACGAGGGGCCGAGAAAACCACCGTCTCATGGGGCCGGACACTCAGGGTCAGGGAAAAATCCAATATATATCTGGTGATATTCCGGGTGCTAGTAGAGATAGCGCAATAAATCAAAGTGCATTGTCTGCAGGAGGCCCTGGCGCATGCATCTGTGTAGGGGGAACGACCTCGGACCACCAGGGGCCGAGAAAATTACAGATTTTCGTTATCCGTCACCCAAAGTCATGTAAAAATCCAGCACATATATGGAGCTTTCTCGGGTGCTATCACAGATAGCGCAATACATCAAAGTGCATTGTCTGTAGGAGGCCCTGTCGCATGAATCTGGGCAGCGGGAACGACCTCGGACCACCAGGGGCCGAGAAAACCACATTCTCATGGGGCCGGACACTCAGGTTCAGGGAAAATCCAATATATATCTGGTGATATCTCGGGTGCTATTAGAGACAGCGCAATAAATCAAAGTGCATTGTCTGTAGGAGGCCCTGGCGCATGAATGTGGCCAGCGGGAAAGACCTCGGACCACCAGGGGCCGAGACAACCACCGTCTCATGGGGCCGGACACTCAGGGTCAGGGAAAAATCCAATATATATCTGGTGATATCTCAGGTGCTATTAGAGACAGCGCAATAAATCAAAGTGCATTGTCTGTAGGAGGCCCTGGCGCAAGAATCTGTGCAGCGGGAACGACCTCGGACCACCATGGCCGAGAAAACCACAGTCTCATGGGGCCGGACACTCAGGGTCAGGGGAAAATCCAATATATATCTGGTGATATCTCGGGTGCTATTAGAGATAGCGCAATCATCCAAAGGGAAATATCTGCAGGAGGCCCTGGCGCATAAATCTGCGCAGCGGGAACGACCTCGGAACACCAGGGGCCGAGAAAACCAGCGTCTCATGGGGCCGGACACTCAGGGTCAGGGAAAAATCCAATATATATCTGGTGATATCTCGGGTGCTATTACAGATAGCGCAATAAATCAAAGTGCATTGTCTGTAGGAGGCCCTGGCGCATGAATCTGGGCAGCGGGAACGTCCTCGGACCACGAGGGGCCGAGAAAACCACAGTCTCATGGGGCCGGACACTCAGGGTCAGGGAAAAATCCAATATATATCTGGTGATATTCCGGGTGCTATTAGAGGTAGCGCAATAAACCAAAGTGAATTATCTGCAGGAGGCCCTGGCGGATGAATCTGTGCAGCGGGAGCGACCTCGGATCACCAGGGGCCGAGAAAACCACTGTCTCATGGGGCCGGACACTCAGGGTCAGGTGAAAATCCAATATATATCTGGTGATATCTCGGGTGCTATTAGAGATAGCGCAATAAAGCAAAGTGAATTATCTGCAGGAGGCCCTGGCGCATGAATCTGTGCGGCGGGAACGACCTCGGACCACCAGGGGCCAAGACAACCACCGTCTCATGGGGACGGACACTCAGGGTCAGGGAAAAATACAATATATATATGGTGATATCTCAGGTGCTATTACAGATAGCGCAATAAATCAAAGTGCATTGTCTGTAGGAGGCCCTGTCACAAGAATCTGTGCAGCGGGAGCGACCTCGGACCACCAGAGGCCGAGAAAATTACAGATTTTCGTTATCCGTCACCCAAAGTCATGTAAAAATCCAGCACATATATGGAGCTTTCTCGGGTGCTGATTACAGATAGCGCAATAAATCAAAGTGCATTGTCTGTAGGAGGTCCTGCCGCATGAATCTGGGCAGCTAGAACGACCTCGGACCACGAGGGGCCGAGAAAACCACAGTCACATGGGGCCGGACACTCAGGGTCAGGGAAAAATCCAATATATATCTGGTGATATCTCGGGTGCTATTAGAGATAGCGCAATAAACCAAAGTGAATTATCTGCAGGAGGCCCTGGCGCATGAATCTGTGCAGTGGGAACGACCTCAGACCACCAGGGGCCGAGAAAACCACCGTCACATGGGGCAGGACAGTCATGGCCAGGGGAAAATCCAATATATATCTGGTGATATCTCGGGTGCTATTAGAGATAGCGCAATAAACCAAAGTGAATTATCTGCAGGAGGCCCTGGCGCATGCATCTGTGCAGCGGGAACGACCTCAGACCACCAGGGGCCGAGAAAACCACCGTCACATGGGGCAGGACAGTCATGGCCAGGGGAAAATCCAATATATATCTGGTGATATCTCGGGTGCTATTAGAGATAGCGCAATAAATCAAAGTGCATTGTCTGCAGGAGGCCTTGGCGCATGAATCTGTGTAGCGGGAACGACCTCGGACCACCAGGGGCCGATAAAACCACCGTCTCATGGGGCCGGACACTCAAGGCCAGGGAAAAATCCAATATATATCTGGTGATATCTCGGGTGCTATTACAGATAGCGCAATAAATCAAAGTGCATTGTCTGTGGGAGGCCCTGGCGCAGGAATCTCTGCAGCGGGAACGACCTCGGACCACCAGGGGCCGAGAAAACCACAGACTCATGGGGCCGGACACTCAGGGTCAGGGGAAAATCCAATATATATCTGGTGATATCTCGGGTGCTATTAGAGATAGCGCAATAGACCAAAGTGAGTTATCTGCAGGAGGCCCTGGCGCATGAACCTGTGCAGCGGGAACGACCTCGGACCACGAGGGGCCGAGAAAACCACCGTCTCATGGGGCCGGACACTCAGGGTCGGGGAAAAATCCAATATATATCTGGTGATATTCCGGGTGCTAGTAGAGATAGCGCAATAAATCAAAGTGCATTGTCTGCAGGAGGCCCTGGCGCATGCATCTGTGTAGGGGGAACGACCTCGGACCACCAGGGGCCAAGAAAACCACCGTCTCATGGGGCCGGACACTCAGGGTCAGGGGAAAATCCAATATATATCTGGTGATATCTCGGGTGGTATTAGAGATAGCGCAGTAAACCAAAGTGAATTAACTGCAGGAGGCCCTTGCGCATGAATCTGTGCAGAGGGAACGACCTCGGACCACCTGGGGCCGAGAAAACGACCGTCACATGGGGCCGGACACTCAGGGTCAGGGAAAAATCCAATATATATCTGGTGATATCTCGGGTGCCATTAGAGATAGCGCGATAAATCAAAGTGCATTCTCTGTAGGAGGCCCTGGCGCATGAATCTGGGCTGCGGGAACGACCTCGGACCACATGGGGCCGAGAAAACCACCGTCTCATGGGGCCGGACACTCAGGGTCAGGGGAAAATCCAATATATATCTGGTGATATCTCGGGTGCTAGTAGAGATAGCGCAATAAATCAAAGTGCATTGTCTGTAGGAGGCCCTGGCTCATGAATCTGGGCACCGGGAACGACCTCGGACCACCAGGTGCCGAGAAAACCACCGTCTCATGGGGCCGGACACTCAGGGTCAGGGAAACATCCAATATGCATCTGGTGATATCTCGGGTGCTATTACAGATAGCGCAGTAAACCAAAGTGAATTATGTGCAGGAGGCCCTGGCGCACGAATCTGTGCAGAGGGAACGACCTCGGACCACCAGGGGCCGAGAAAACCACCGTCTCATGGGGCCAGACACTCAGGGTCAGGGAAAAATCCAATATATATCTGGTGATATTCCGGGTGCTAGTAGAGATAGCGCAATAAACCAAAGTGAATTATCTGCAGAAGGCCCTGGCGCAGGCATCTGTGCAGCGGGAACGACCTAGGATCACCAGGGGCCGAGAAAACCACCGACACATGAGGCCGGACACTCAGGGTCAGGGAAAAATCCATTATATATCTGGTGATATCTCGGGTGCTATTACAGATATGCAATAAATCAAAGTGCATTATCTGCAGGAGGCCCTGGCGCATGAATCTGGGCAGCGGGAACGACCTCGGACCACCAGGGGCCGAGAAAACCACCGTCTCATGGGGCCGGACACTCAGGGTCAGGGAAAAATGCAATATACATCTGGTGATATCTCGGGTGCTATTACAGATAGCGCAATAAATCAAAGTGCATTGTCTGTAGGAGGCCCTGGCGCATGAATCTGAGCAGCGGGAACGACCTCGGACCACCAAGGGCCGAGAAAACCACCGTCTCATGGGGCCGGACACTCAGGGTCAGGGAAAAATCCAATATATATCCGGTGATATCTCGGGTGCTACTAGAGATAGCGCAATCAACCAAAGTGAATTATCTGCAGGAGGCCCTGGCGCATAAATCTGTGCAGCGGGAACGACCTCGGACCACCAGGGGCCGAGAAAACCAGCGTCTCATGGGGCCGTACACTCAGGGTCAGGGAAAAATCCAATATATATCTGGTGATATCTCGGGTGCTATTACTGATAGAAGCAATAAATCAAAGTGCATTGTCTGTAGGAGGCCCTGGTGCATGAATCTGTGCAGCGGGAACGACCTCGGACCACCAGGGGCCGAGAAAACCACAGTCTCATGGGGCCGGGCGCACAGGGTCGGGGAAAAATCCAATATATATCTGGTGATATCTCGGGTGCTATTACAGATATGCAATAAATCAAAGTGCATTATCTGCAGGAGGCCCTGGCGCATGAATCTGGGCAGCGGGAACGACCTCGGACCACCAGGGGCCGAGAAAACCACCGTCTCATGGGGCCGGACACTCAGGGTCAGGGAAAAATCCAATGTATATCTGGTGATATCTCGGGTGCTCTTACAGATAGCGCACTAAATCAAACTGCATTGTCCGTAGGAGGCCCTTGCGCATGAATCTGTGCAGCAGGAACGACATCGGACCCCCAGGGGCCGAGAAAATTACAGATTTTCGGTATCCGTCACGTATTGTCATGTAAAAATCCAGCATATATCTGGTGATATCTCGGGTTCTATTACACATAGCGCGATAAATCAAAGTGCATTATCTGCAGGAGGCCCCGGCGCATGAATCTGTGCAGCGGGAACGACCTCGGACCACCAGGGTCCGAGAAAACCACCGTCACATGGGGCTGGACACTCAGGGTCAGGGGAAAATCCAATATATATCTGGTGATATCTCGGGTGCTATTAGAGATAGCGCAATAAAGCAAAGTGAATTATCTGCAGGAGGCCCTGGCGCATGAATCTGTGCAGCGGGAACGACCTCGGACCTCCAGGGGCCGGGAAAACCACCGTCACATGGGGCTGGACACTCAGGGTCAGGGGAAAATCCAATATATATCTGGTGATATCTCGGGTGCTATTACAGATAGCGCAATAAATCAAAGTGCATTGTCTGTAGAAGACCGTGGCGCATGAATCTGGCCAGCGGGAACGACCTCGGACCACCAGGAGCCGAGGAAACCACCGTCTCATGGTGCTGGACACTCAGGGTCACGGAAAAATCCAATATATATCTGATGATATCTCGGGTGCTGTTAGAGATAGAGCAATAAATCAAAGTGCATTGTCTGTAGAAGGCCATGGCGCATGAATCTGGCCAGCGGGAACGACCTCGGACCACCAGGGACCGAGAAAATTACAGATATTCGGAATCCGTCTACCAAGGTCATGTAAAAATCAAGCTTATATCTGGTGATATCTCGGGTGTTATTACAGATAGCGCAATAAACCAAAGTGCATTGTGTGTAGGAGGCCCTGGCGCATGAATGTGTGCAGCGGGAACGACCTCGGACCACCAGGGGCCGAGAAAACCACCGTTTCATGGGGCCGGAAGCTCAGGGTAATGTAAAAATCCAGGATGTATGTGCTGATATCTTGGGTGCCATTAGAGATAGCGCGATATAACAAAGTGCATTGTCTGCAGGAGGCCCTAGCGCATGAATCTGTGCAGCGGGAGCGACCTCGGACCACTACGGGCCGAGAAAACCACCGACACATGGGGCCGGGCACTCAGGGTCAGGGAAAAATCCAATATATTTCTGGTGATATCTCGGGTGCTCTTACAGATAGCGCACTAAATCAAACTGCATTGTCCGTAGGAGGCCCTTGCGCATGAATCTGTGCAGCAGGAACGACATCGGACCCCCAGGGGCCGAGAAAATTACAGATTTTCGGTATCCGTCACGTATTGTCATGTAAAAATCCAGCATATATCTGGTGATATCTCGGGTTCTATTACAGATAGCGCGATAAATCAAAGTGCATTATCTGCAGGAGGCCCTGGCGCATGAATCTGTGCAGCGGGAACGACCTCGGACCACCAGGGGCCGAGAAAACCACCGTCTCATGGGGCCGGACACTCAGGGTCAGGGAAAAATCCAATATATATCTGGTGATATCTCGGGTGCTATTGGAGATAGCGCAATAAATCAAAGTGCATTGTCCGTAGGAGGCCCTTGCGCATGAATCTCTGCAGCAGGAACGACATCGGACCACCAGGGGCCGAGAAAATTACAGATTTTCGGTATCCGTCACGTATTGTCATGTAAAAATCCAGCATATATCTGGTGATATCTCGGGTGCTATTAGAGATAGCGCAATAAACCAAAGTGAATTATCTGCAGGAGGCCCTGGCGCATGAATCTGTGCAGCGGGAACGACCTCGGACCACCAGGGGCCGAGAAAACCAGCGTCTCATGGGGCCGGACACTCAGGGTCAGGGAAAAATGCAATATACATCTGGTGATATCTCGGGTGCTATTACAGATAGCGCAATAAATCAAAGTGCATTGTCTGTAGGAGGCCCTGTCGCATGAATCTGGGCAGCGGGAACGACCTCGGACCACCAGGGGCCGAGAAAACCACATTCTCATGGGGCCGGACACTCAGGTTCAGGGAAAAATCCAATATATATCTGGTGATATCTCGGGTGCTATTAGAGACAGCGCAATAAATCAAAGTGCATTGTCTGTAGGAGGCCCTGGCGCATGAATATGGCCAGCGGGAAAGACCTCGGACCACCAGGGGCCGAGACAACCACCGTCTCATGGGGCCGGACACTCAGGGTCAGGGAAAAATCCAATATATATCTGGTGATATTCCGGGTCCTATTAGTGATAGCGCAATAAACCAAAGTGCATTGTCTGTAGGAGGCCCTGCCGCATGAATCTGGGCAGCGGGAACGACCTCGGACCACGAGGGGCCGAGAAAACAACCGTCTCATGGGGCCGGACACTCAGGGTCAGGGAAAAATCCAATATATATCTGGTGATATCTCGGGTTCTATTACAGATAGCGCAGTAAACCAAAGTGAATTATGTGCAGGAGGCCCTGGCGCATGAATCTGTGCACAGGGAACGACCTCGGACCACCAGGGGCCGAGAAAACCACCGTCTCATGGGGCCGGACACTCAGGGTCAGGGAAAAATCCAATATATATCTGGTGATATTCCGGGTGCTAGTAGAGATAGCGCAATAATCCAAAGTGAATTATCTGCAGGAGGCCCTGGCGGATGAATCTGTGCAGCGGGAACGACCTAGGATCACTAGGGGCCGAGAAAACCACCGAAACATGAGGCCGGACACTCAGGGTCAGGGAAATATCCATTATATATCTGGTGATATCTCGGGTGCTATTAGAGACAGCGCAATAAATCAAAGTGCATTGTCTGTAGGAGGCCCTGGCGCAAGAATCTGTGCAGCGGGAACGACCTCGGACCACCATGGCCGAGAAAACCAGCGTCTCATGGGGCCGGACACTCAGGGTCAGGGGAAAATCCAATATATATCTGGTGATATCTCGGGTGCTATTAGAGATAGCGCAATAAATCAAAGTGCATTGTCTGTAGGAGGCCCTGGTGCATGAATCTGTGCAGCGGGAACGACCTCGGACCACCAGGGGCCGAGAAAACCACAGTCTCATGGGGCCGGACACTCAGGGTCGGGGGAAAATCCAATATATATCTGGTTATATCTCGGGTGCTATTACAGATAGCGCAATAAATCAAAGTGCATTGTCTGTAGGAGGCCCTGGTGCATGAATCTGTTCAGCGGGAACGACCTCGGACCACCAGGGGCCGAGAAAACCACAGTCTCATGGGGCCGGACACTCAGGGTCAGGGGAAAATCCAATATATATCTGGTGATATCTCGGGTGCTATTAGAGATAGCGCAATCATCCAAAGTGAATTATCTGCAGGAGGCCCTGGCGCATAAATCTGTGCAGCGGGAACGACCTCGGACCACCAGGGGCCGAGAAAACCAGCGTCTCATGGGGCCGGACACTCAGGGTCAGGGAAAAATCCAATATATATCTGGTGATATCTCGGGTGCTATTACAGATAGAAGCAAAAAATCAAAGTGCATTGTCTGTAGGAGGCCCTGGTGCATGAATCTGTGCAGCGGGAACGACCTCGAACCACCAGGGGCCGAGAAAACCACAGTCTCATGGGGCCGGACGCACAGGGTCGGGGGGAAATCCAATATATATGTGGTTATATCTCGGGTGCTATTAGAGATAGCGCAATAAAGCAAAGTGAATTATCTGCAGGAGGCCCTGGCGCATAAATCTGTGCAGCGGGAACGACCTCGGACCACCAGGGGCCGAGAAAACCAGCGTCTCATGGGGCCGGACACTCAGGGTCAGGGGAAAATCCAATATATATCTGGTGATATCTCGGGTGCCATTAGAGACAGCGCAATAAATCAAAGTGCATTGTCTGTAGGAGGCCCTGGCGCATGAATGTGGCCAGCGGGAACGACCTGGGATCACCAGGGGCCGAGACAACCACCGTCTCATGGGGCCGGACACTCAGGGTCAGGGAAAAATCCAATATATATCTGGTGATATCTCGGGTGCCATTAGAGATAGCGCGATAAATCAAAGTGCATTGTCTGTAGGAGGCCCTGGTGCACGAATCTGTGCAGCGGGAACGACCTCGGACCACCAGGGGCCGAGAAAACCACAGTCTCATGGGGCCGGACACTCAGGGTCAGGGAAAAATCCAATATATATCTGGTGATATCTCGGGTGCTATTAGAAATAGCGCAATAAACCAAAGTGAATTATCTGCAGGAGGACCTGGCGCATGAATCTGTGCAGTGGGAACGACCTCAGACCACCAGGGGCCGAGAAAACCACCGTCACATGGGGCAGGACAGTCATGGCCAGGGGAAAATCCAATATATATCTGGTGATATCTCGGGTGCTATTAGAGATAGCGCAATAAACCAAAGTGAATTATCTGCAGGAGGCCCTGGCGCATGCATCTGTGCAGCGGGAACGACCTCAGACCACCAGGGGCCGAGAAAACCACCGTCACATGGGGCAGGACAGTCATGGCCAGGGGAAAATCCAATATATATCTGGTGATATCTCGGGTGCTATTAGAGATAGCGCAATAAATCAAAGTGCATTGTCTGCAGGAGGCCTTGGCGCATGAATCTGTGTAGCGGGAACGACCTCGGACCACCAGGGGCCGATAAAACCACCGTCTCATGGGGCCGGACACTCAAGGCCAGGGAAAAATCCAATATATATCTGGTGATATCTCGGGTGCTATTACAGATAGCGCAATAAATCAAAGTGCATTGTCTGCGGGAGGCCCTGGCGCATGAATCTCTGCAGCGGGAAGGAC
Organism: Nomia melanderi; assembly: GCF_051020985.1. Lineage (NCBI taxonomy): Eukaryota > Metazoa > Arthropoda > Insecta > Hymenoptera > Halictidae > Nomia > Nomia melanderi. The sequence goes on along the minus strand of NW_027475154.1, from coordinate 281,877 downwards.
CTCGGTCCACCTGGGGCCGAGAAAACCACAGACTCATGGGGCCGGACACTCAGGGTCAGGGGAAAATAAAATATATATCTGGTGATATCTCGGGTGCTATTAGAGATAGCGCAATAGACCAAAGTGAGTTATCCGCAGGAGGCCCTGGCGCATGAACCTGTGCAGCGGGAACGACCTCGGACCACCAGGGGCCGAGAAAACCACCGTCTCATGGGGCCGGACACTCAGGGTCAGGGAAAAATCAAATATATATCTGGTGATATATAGGGTGCTATTACAGATAGCGCAATAAATCAAAGTGCATTGTCTGCAGGAGGCCCTGGCGCATGCATCTGTGTAGCGGGAACGACCTCGGACCACCAGGGGCCGAGAAAATTACAGATTTTCGTTATCCGTCACCCAAAGTCATGTAAAAATCCAGCACATATATGGAGCTTTCTCGGGTGCTATTACAGATAGCGCAATAAATCAAAGTGCATTGTCTGTAGGAGGCCCTGGCGCATGAATGCGGCCAGCGGGACCGACCTGGGATCACCAGGGGCCGAGACAACCACCGTCTCATGGGGCCGGACACTCAGGGTCAGGGAAAAATCCAATATATATCTGGTGATATCTCGGGTGCTATTACAGGTAGCGCAATAAATCAAAGTGCATTGTCTGTAGGAGGCCCTGGTGCATGAATCTGTGCAGCGGGAACGACCTCGGACCACCAGGGGCCGAGAAAACCACAGTCTCATGGGGCCGGACACTCAGGGTCGGGGGAAAATCCAATATTTATCTGGTGATATCTCGGGTGCTATTACAGATAGCGCAATAAATCAAAGTGCATTGTCTGTAGGAGGCCCTGATGCATGAATGTGTGCAGCGGGAACGACCTCGGACCACCATGGCCGAGAAAACCACAGTCTCATGGGGCCGGACGCACAGGGTCGGGGGAAAATCCAATATATATCTGGTTATATCTCGGGTGCTATTAGAGATAGCGCAATAAAGCAAAGTGAATTATCTGCAGGAGGCCCTGGCGCATGAATCTGTGCAGCGGGAACGACCTCGGACCACCAGGAGCCGAGAAAACAACAGTCTCATGGGGCCGGACACTCAGGGTCAGGGATAAATCCAATATATATCTGGTGATATCTCGGGTGCTATTACAGATAGCCCAATAAATCAAAGTGCGTTGTCTGTAGGAGGCCCCGGCGCATGAATCTGTGCAGCGGGAACAACCTCGGACCATCAGGAGCCGAGAAAACCACAGTCTCATGGGGCCGGTCACTCAGGGTCAGGGAACAATCCAATATATATCTGTTGATATCTCGGGTGCTATTAGAGATAGCGCAATAAACCAAAGTGAATTATCTGCAGGAGGCCCTGGCGCATACATCTGTGCAGCGGGAACGACCTCGGACCACCAGGGGCCGAGAAAACCACAGTCTCATGGGGCCGGACGCACAGGGTCGGGGGAAAATCCAATATATATCTGGTTATATCTCGGGTGCTATTAGAGATAGCGCAATAAAGCAAAGTGAATTATCTGCAGGAGGCCCTGGCGCATAAATCTGTGCAGCGGGAACGACCTCGGACCACCAGGGGCCGAGAAAACCAGCGTCTCATATGGCCGGACACTCAGGGTCAGGGAAAAATCCAATATATATCTGGTGATATCTCGGGTGCCATTAGAGACAGCGCAATAAATCAAAGTGCATTGTCTGTAGGAGGCCCTGGCGCATGAATGTGGCCAGCGGGAACGACCTCGGACCACCAGGGGCCGAGACAACCACCGTCTCATGGGGCCGGACACTCAGGGTCAGGGAAAAATCCAATATATATCTGGTGATATCTCGGGTGCTATTACAGATAGCCCAATAAATCAAAGTGCATTGTCGGTAGGAGGCCCTGGTGCATGAATCTGTTCAGCGGGAACGACCTCGGACCACCAGGGGCCGAGAAAACCACAGTCTCATGGGGCCGGACACTCAGGGTCAGGGGAAAATCCAATATATATCTGGTGATATCTCGGGTGCTATTAGAGATAGCGCAATCATCCAAAGTGAATTATCTGCAGGAGGCCCTGGCGCATAAATCTGTGCAGCGGGAACGACCTCGGACCACCAGGGGCCGAGAAAACCAGCGTCTCATGGGGCCGTACACTCAGGGTCAGGGAAAAATCCAATATATATCTGGTGATATCTCGGGTGCTATTACTGATAGAAGCAATAAATCAAAGTGCATTGTCTGTAGGAGGCCCTGGTGCATGAATCTGTGCAGCGGGAACGACCTCGGACCACCAGGGGCCGAGAAAACCACAGTCTCATGGGGCCGGGCGCACAGGGTCGGGGGGAAATCCAATATATATCTGGTTATATCTCGGGTGCTATTAGAGATAGCGCAATAAAGCAAAGTGAATTGTCTGCAGGAGGCCCTGGCGCATAAATCTGTGCAGCGGGAACGACCTCGGACCACCAGGGGCCGAGAAAACCAGCGTCTCATGGGGCCGGACACTCAGGGTCAGGGGAAAATCCAATATATATCTGGTGATATCTCGGGTGCCATTAGAGACAGCGCAATAAATCAAAGTGCATTGTCTGTAGGAGGCCCTGGCGCATGAATGTGGCCAGCGGGAACGACCTGGGATCACCAGGGGCCGAGACAACCACCGTCTCATGGGGCCGGACACTCAGGGTCAGGGAAAAATCCAATATATATCTGGTGATATCTCGGGTGCCATTAGAGATAGCGCGATAAATCAAAGTGCATTGTCTGTAGGAGGCCCTGGTGCACGAATCTGTGCAGCGGGAACGACCTCGGACCACCAGGGGCCGAGAAAACCACAGTCTCATGGGGCCGGACACTCAGGGTCAGGGAAAAATCCAATATATATCTGGTGATATCTCGGGTGCTATTAGAAATAGCGCAATAAACCAAAGTGAATTATCTGCAGGAGGCCCTGGCGCATGAATCTGTGCAGTGGGAACGACCTCAGACCACCAGGGGCCGAGAAAACCACCGTCACATGGGGCAGGACAGTCATGGCCAGGGGAAAATCCAATATATATCTGGTGATATCTCGGGTGCTATTAGAGATAGCGCAATAAACCAAAGTGAATTATCTGCAGGAGGCCCTGGCGCATGCATCTGTGCAGCGGGAACGACCTCAGACCACCAGGGGCCGAGAAAAACACCGTCACATGGGGCAGGACAGTCATGGCCAGGGGAAAATCCAATATATATCTGGTGATATCTCGGGTGCTATTAGAGATAGCGCAATAAATCAAAGTGCATTGTCTGCAGGAGGCCTTGGCGCATGAATCTGTGTAGCGGGAACGACCTCGGACCACCAGGGGCCGATAAAACCACCGTCTCATGGGGCCGGACACTCAAGGCCAGGGAAAAATCCAATATATATCTGGTGATATCTCGGGTGCTATTACAGATAGCGCAATAAATCAAAGTGCATTGTCTGCGGGAGGCCCTGGCGCATGAATCTCTGCAGCGGGAAGGACCTCGGACCACCTGGGGCCGAGAAAACCACAGACTCATGGGGCCGGACACTCAGGGTCAGGGGAAAATAAAATATATATCTGGTGATATCTCGGGTGCTATTAGAGATAGCGCAATAGACCAAAGTGAGTTATCCGCAGGAGGCCCTGGCGCATGAACCTGTGCAGCGGGAACGACCTCGGACCACCAGGGGCCGAGAAAACCACCGTCTCATGGGGCCGGACACTCAGGGTCAGGGAAAAATCAAATATATATCTGGTGATATATAGGGTGCTATTACAGATAGCGCAATAAATCAAAGTGCATTGTCTGCAGGAGGCCCTGGCGCATGCATCTGTGTAGCGGGAACGACCTCGGACCACCAGGGGCCGAGAAAATTACAGATTTTCGTTATCCGTCACCCAAAGTCATGTAAAAATCCAGCATATATATGGAGCTTTCTCGGGTGCTATTACAGATAGCGCAATAAATCAAAGTGCATTGTCTGTAGGAGGCCCTGGCGCATGAATGCGGCCAGCGGGACCGACCTGGGATCACCAGGGGCCGAGACAACCACCGTCTCATGGGGCCGGACACTCAGGGTCAGGGAAAAATCCAATATATATCTGGTGATATCTCGGGTGCTATTACAGGTAGCGCAATAAATCAAAGTGCATTGTCTGTAGGAGGCCCTGGTGCATGAATCTGTGCAGCGGGAACGACCTCGGACCACCAGGGGCCGAGAAAACCACAGTCTCATGGGGCCGGACACTCAGGGTCGGGGGAAAATCCAATATTTATCTGGTGATATCTCGGGTGCTATTACAGATAGCGCAATAAATCAAAGTGCATTGTCTGTAGGAGGCCCTGATGCATGAATGTGTGCAGCGGGAACGACCTCGGACCACCATGGCCGAGAAAACCACAGTCTCATGGGGCCGGACGCACAGGGTCGGGGGAAAATCCAATATATATCTGGTTATATCTCGGGTGCTATTAGAGATAGCGCAATAAAGCAAAGTGAATTATCTGCAGGAGGCCCTGGCGCATGAATCTGTGCAGCGGGAACGACCTCGGACCACCAGGAGCCGAGAAAACAACAGTCTCATGGGGCCGGACACTCAGGGTCAGGGATAAATCCAATATATATCTGGTGATATCTCGGGTGCTATTACAGATAGCCCAATAAATCAAAGTGCGTTGTCTGTAGGAGGCCCCGGCGCATGAATCTGTGCAGCGGGAACAACCTCGGACCATCAGGAGCCGAGAAAACCACAGTCTCATGGGGCCGGTCACTCAGGGTCAGGGAACAATCCAATATATATCTGTTGATATCTCGGGTGCTATTAGAGATAGCGCAATAAACCAAAGTGAATTATCTGCAGGAGGCCCTGGCGCATACATCTGTGCAGCGGGAACGACCTCGGACCACCAGGGGCCGAGAAAACCACAGTCTCATGGGGCCGGACGCACAGGGTCGGGGGAAAATCCAATATATATCTGGTTATATCTCGGGTGCTATTAGAGATAGCGCAATAAAGCAAAGTGAATTATCTGCAGGAGGCCCTGGCGCATAAATCTGTGCAGCGGGAACGACCTCGGACCACCAGGGGCCGAGAAAACCAGCGTCTCATATGGCCGGACACTCAGGGTCAGGGAAAAATCCAATATATATCTGGTGATATCTCGGGTGCCATTAGAGACAGCGCAATAAATCAAAGTGCATTGTCTGTAGGAGGCCCTGGCGCATGAATGTGGCCAGCGGGAACGACCTCGGACCACCAGGGGCCGAGAAAACCAGCGTCTCATGGGGCCGGACACTCAGGGTCAGGGAAAAATCCAATATATATCTGGTGATATCTCGGGTGCTATTACGGATAGCGCAATAAATCGAAGTGCATTGTCTGTAGGAGGCCCTGGCGCATGAATGTGGCCAGCGGGAACCACCTCGGACCACCAGGGGCCGAGACAACCACCGTCTCATGGGGCCGGACACTCAGGGTCAGGGAAAAATCCAATATATATCTGGTGATATCTCGGGTGCTATTACAGATAGCCCAATAAATCGAAGTGCATTGTCTGTAGGAGGCCTTGGCGCATGAATGTGGCCAGCGCGAACGACCTGGGATCACCAGGGGCCGAGACAACCACCGTCTCATGGGGCCGGACACTCAGGGTCAGGGAAAAATCCAATATATATCTGGTGATATCTCGGGTGCTATTAGAGATAGCGCAATAAACCAAAGTGAATTATCTGCAGGAGGCCCGGGCGCATAAATCTGTGCAGCGGGAACGACCTCGGACCACCAGCGGCCGAGAAAACCACCGTCTCATGGGGCCGGACACTCAGGGTCAGGGGAAAATCCAATATATATCTGGTGATATCTCGGGTGCTATTAGAGATAGCGCAATAAACCAAAGTGAATTATCTGCAGGAGGCCCTGGCGAATGAATCTGTGCAGCGGGAACGACCTCGGACCACCAGGGGCCGAGAAAACCAGCGTCTCATGGGGCCGGACACTCAGGGTCAGGGAAAAATCCAATATATATCTGGTGATATCTCGGGTGCTATTACGGATAGCGCAATAAATCAAAGTGCATTGTCTGTAGGAGGCCCTGGCGCATGAATGTGGCCAGCGGGAACGACCTCGGACCACCAGGGGCCGTGAAAACCAGCGTCTCATGGGGCCGGACACTCAGGGTCAGGGAAAAATCCAATATATATCTGGTGATATCTCGGGTGCTATTACAGATAGCGCAATAAATCATAGTGCATTGCAGGTAGGAGGCTTTGGAGCATGAATCTGTGCAGCGGGATCGACCTCGGACCACCAGGGGCCGAGAAAACCACCGTCTCATGGGGCCGGACACTCAGGGTCAGGGAGAAATCCAATATATATTTGGTGATATCCCCGGAGCTATTAGAGATAGCGCAATAAACCAAAATGCATTGCCTGCAGGAGGCCCTGGCGCATGAATCTGTGCAGCGGGATCGACCTCGGACCACCGGGGGTCGAGAAAACCACCGAAACATGGGGCCGGGCACTCAGGGTCAGGGAAAAATCCAATATATATCTGGTGATATCTCGGGTGCTATTAGAGATAGCGCAATAAATCAAAGTGCATTGCAGGTAGGAGGCTTTGGCGCATGAATCTGTGCAGCGGGATCGACCTCGGACCACCAGGGGCCGAGAAAACCACCGTCTCATGGGGCCGGACACTCAGGGTCAGGGAAAAATCCAATATATATCTGGTGATATCTCGGGTGCAATTAGAGATTGCGAAATAAATCAAAGTGCATTGTCTGCCGGAGGCCCTGGCGCATGAATCTGTGCAGTGGGAACGACCTCGGACCACCAGGGGCCGAGAAAACCACCGTCTCATGGAGTCGGACGCTCAGGGTCAGGGAAAAATCCAATATATATCTGGTGATATCTCGGGTGCTATTAGAGATAGCGCAATAAATCAACGTGCATTGTCTGTAGGAGGCCCTTGCGCATGAATCGGTGCAGCAAGAACGACATCGGACCACCAGGGGCCGAGAAAATTACAGATTTCCGGTATCCGTCACCCAATGTCATGTAAAAATCCAGCATATATCTGGTGATATCTCGGGTTCTATTACAGATAGCGCACTAAACCAAAGTGCATTGTCTGTAGGAGGCTTTGGAGCATGAATCTGTGCAGCGGGATCGACCTCGGACCACCAGGGGCCGAGAAAACCACCGTCTCATGGGGCCGGACACTCAGGGTCAGGGAAAAATCCAATATATATCTGGTGATATCTCGGGTGCTATTACAGATAGCGCGATAAATTAAAGTGCATTGTCTGTAGGTGGCCCTGACGCGTGAATCTGGGCAGCGGGAACGACCTCGGACCACCAGGGGCCGAGGAAACCACCGTCTCATTCGGCCGGAAACTCATGGTCAGGGAAAAATCCAATATATATCTGGTGATATCTCGGGTGCTATTACAGATAGCCCAATAAATCAAAGTGCGTTGTCTGTAGGAGGCCCCGGCGCATGAATCTGTGCAGCGGGAACAAGCTCGGACCATCAGGAGCCGAGAAAACCACAGTCTCATGGGGCCGGTCACTCAGGGTCAGGGAACAATCCAATATATATCTGTTGATATCTCGGGTGCTATTAGAGATAGCGCAATAAACCAAAGTGAATTATCTGCAGGAGGCCCTGGCGCATACATCTGTGCAGCGGGAACGACCTCGGACCACCAGGGGCCGAGAAAACCACAGTCTCATGGGGCCGGACGCACAGGGTCGGGGGAAAATCCAATATATATCTGGTTATATCTCGGGTGCTATTAGAGATAGCGCAATAAAGCAAAGTGAATTATCTGCAGGAGGCCCTGGCGCATAAATCTGTGCAGCGGGAACGACCTCGGACCACCAGGGGCCGAGAAAACCAGCGTCTCATATGGCCGGACACTCAGGGTCAGGGAAAAATCCAATATATATCTGGTGATATCTCGGGTGCCATTAGAGACAGCGCAATAAATCAAAGTGCATTGTCTGTAGGAGGCCCTGGCGCATGAATGTGGCCAGCGGGAACGACCTCGGACCACCAGGGGCCGAGAAAACCAGCGTCTCATGGGGCCGGACACTCAGGGTCAGGGAAAAATCCAATATATATCTGGTGATATCTCGGGTGCTATTAGAGATAGCGCAATAATCCAAAGTGAATTATCTGCAGGAGGCCCTGGCGCATAAATATGTGCAGCGGGAACGACCTCGGACCACCAGCGGCCGAGAAAACCACCGTCTCATGGGGCTGGACACTCAGGGTCAGGGGAAAATCCAATATATATCTGGTGATATCTCGGGTGCTATTAGAGATAGCGCAATAAACCAAAGTGAATTATCTGCAGGAGGCCCTGGCGCATGAATCTGTGCAGCGGGAACGACCTCGGACCACCAGGGGCCGAGAAAACCAGCGTCTCATGGGGCCGGACACTCAGGGTCAGGGAAAAATCCAATATATATCTGGTGATATCTCGGGTGCTATTACAGATAGCCCAATAAATCAAAGTGCATTGTCTGTAGGAGGCCTTGGCGCATGAATGTGGCCAGCGCGAACGACCTGGGATCACCAGGGGCCGAGACAACCACCGTCTCATGGGGCCGGACACTCAGGGTCAGGGAAAAATCCAATATATATCTGGTGATATCTCGGGTGCTATTAGAGATAGCGCAATAAACCAAAGTGAATTATCTGCAGGAGGCCCGGGCGCATAAATCTGTGCAGCGGGAACGACCTCGGACCACCAGCGGCCGAGAAAACCACCGTCTCATGGGGCCGGACACTCAGGGTCAGGGGAAAATCCAATATATATCTGGTGATATCTCGGGTGCTATTAGAGATAGCGCAATAAACCAAAGTGAATTATCTGCAGGAGGCCCTGGCGAATGAATCTGTGCAGCGGGAACGACCTCGGACCACCAGGGGCCGAGAAAACCAGCGTCTCATGGGGCCGGACACTCAGGGTCAGGGAAAAATCCAATATATATCTGGTGATATCTCGGGTGCTATTACGGATAGCGCAATAAATCAAAGTGCATTGTCTGTAGGAGGCCCTGGCGCATGAATGTGGCCAGCGGGAACGACCTCGGACCACCAGGGGCCGTGAAAACCAGCGTCTCATGGGGCCGGACACTCAGGGTCAGGGAAAAATCCAATATATATCTGGTGATATCTCGGGTGCTATTACAGATAGCGCAATAAATCATAGTGCATTGCAGGTAGGAGGCTTTGGAGCATGAATCTGTGCAGCGGGATCGACCTCGGACCACCAGGGGCCGAGAAAACCACCGTCTCATTGGGCCGGACACTTAGGGTCAGGGAAAAATCCAATATATATCTGGTGATATCTCGGGTGCAATTAGAGATAGCGAAATAAATCAAAGTGCATTGTCTGCAGGAGGCCCTGGCGCATGAATCTGTGCAGTGGGAACGACCTCGGACCACCAGGGGCCGAGAAAACCGCCGTCTCATGGGGCCGGGCACTCAGGGACAGGGAAAAATGCAATATATATCTGGTGATATCTCGGGTGCTATTAGAGATAGCGCAATAAAACAAAGTGAATTATCTGCAGGAGGCCCTGGCGCATGAATCTGTGCAGCGCGAACGACCTCGGAGCACCAGGGGCCGAGAAAACTACCGTCTCATGGGGCCGGACACTCAGGGTCAGGGAGAAATCCAATATATATTTGGTGATATCCCCGGAGCTATTAGAGATAGCGCAATAAACCAAAATGCATTGCCTGCAGGAGGCCCTGGCGCATGAATCTGTGCAGCGGGATCGACCTCGGACCACCGGGGGTCGAGGAAACCACCGAAACATGGGGCCGGGCACTCAGGGTCAGGGAAAAATCCAATATATATCTGGTGATATCTCGGGTGCTATTAGAGATAGCGCAATAAATCAAAGTGCATTGCAGGTAGGAGGCTTTGGCGCATGAATCTGTGCAGCGGGATCGACCTCGGACCACCAGGGGCCGAGAAAACCACCGTCTCATGGGGCCGGACACTCAGGGTCAGGGAAAAATCCAATATATATCTGGTGATATCTCGGGTGCAATTAGAGATTGCGAAATAAATCAAAGTGCATTGTCTGCCGGAGGCCCTGGCGCATGAATCTGTGCAGTGGGAACGACCTCGGACCACCAGGGGCCGAGAAAACCACCGTCTCATGGAGTCGGACGCTCAGGGTCAGGGAAAAATCCAATATATATCTGGTGATATCTCGGGTGCTATTAGAGATAGCGCAATAAATCAACGTGCATTGTCTGTAGGAGGCCCTTGCGCATGAATCGGTGCAGCAAGAACGACATCGGACCACCAGGGGCCGAGAAAATTACAGATTTCCGGTATCCGTCACCCAATGTCATGTAAAAATCCAGCATATATCTGGTGATATCTCGGGTTCTATTACAGATAGCGCACTAAACCAAAGTGCATTGTCTGTAGGAGGCTTTGGAGCATGAATCTGTGCAGCGGGATCGACCTCGGACCACCAGGGACCGAGAAAACCACCGTCTCATGGGGCCGGACACTCAGGGTCAGGGAAAAATCCAATATATATCTGGTGATATCTCGGGTGCTATTACAGATAGCGCGATAAATTAAAGTGCATTGTCTGTAGGTGGCCCTGACGCGTGAATCTGGGCAGCGGGAACGACCTCGGACCACCAGGGGCCGAGGAAACCACCGTCTCATTCGGCCGGAAACTCATGGTCAGGGAAAAATCCAATATATATCTGGTGATATCTCGGGTGCTATTACAGATAGCGCAATAAATCAAATTGCATTGTCTGTAGGAGGCCCTGGCACATGAATGTGGCCAGCGGGAACGACCTCGGACCACCAGGGGCCGAGACAACCACCGTCTCATGGGGCCGGACACACAGGGTCAGGGGAATATCCAATATATATCTGGTGATATCTCGGGTCCTATTAGAGATAGCGCAATAAACCAAAGTGAATTATCTGCAGGCGGCCCTGACGCATGAATGTGGCCAGCGGGAACGACCTCGGACCACCAGTGGCCGAGACAACCACCGTCTCATGGGGCCGGACACACAGGGTCAGGGAAAAATCCAATATATATCTGGTGATATCTCGGGTGCTATTAGAGATAGCGCAATAAACCAAAGTGAATTATCTGTAGGAGGCCCTGGCGCATGAATCTGTGCAGCGGGAACGACCTCGGACCACAAGGGACCGAGAAAACCACAGTCTCATGGGGTCGGACACTCAGGGTCAGGGGAAAATCCAATATATATCTGGTGATATCTCGGGTGCTATTACAGATAGCCCAATAAATCAAAGTGCGTTGTCTGTAGGAGGCCCCGGCGCATGAATCTGTGCAGCGGGAACAACCTCGGACCATCAGGAGCCGAGAAAACCACAGTCTCATGGGGCCGGTCACTCAGGGTCAGGGGAAAATCCAATATATATCTGGTGATATCTTGGGTGCTATTAGAGATAGCGCAATCAACCAAAGTGAATTATCTGCAGGAGGCCCTGGCGCATGAGTGTGTGCAGCGGGAACGACCTCGGACCACCAGGGGCCGAGAAAACCACAGTCTCATGGGGCCGGACACTCAGTGTCAGGGGAAAATCCAATATATATCTGGAGATATCTCGGGTGCTATTAGAGATATCGCAATAAATCAAAGTGCGTTGTCTGTAGGAGGCCCCGGCTCATGGATCTGTGCAGCGGGAACGACCTCGGACCACCAGGGGCCGAGAAAACCACAGTCTCATGGGGCCGGACACTCATGGTCATGGGAATATCCAATATATATCTGGTGATATCTCGGGTGCTATTAGAGATAGCGCAATAAAGCAAAGTGAATTATCTGCAGGAGGCCCTGGCGCATGAATGTGGCCAGCGGGAACGACCTCGGACCACCAGGGGCCGAGACAACCACCGTCTCATGGGGCCGGACACACAGGGTCAGGGAAAAATCCAATATATATCTGGTGATATCTCGGGTGCTATTAGAGATAGCGCAATAAACCAAAGTGAATTATCTGTAGGAGGCCCTGGCGCATGAATCTGTGCAGCGGGAACGACCTCGGACCACAAGGGGCCGAGAAAACCACAGTCTCATGGGGTCGGACACTCAGGGTCAGGGGAAAATCCAATATATATCTGGTGATATCTCGGGTGCTATTACAGATAGCCCAATAAATCAATGTGCGTTGTCTGTAGGAGGCCCCGACGCATGAATCTGTGCAGCGGGAATAACCTTGGACCATCAGGAGCCGGGAAAACCACAGTCTCATGGGGCCGGTCACTCAGGGTCAGGGAACAATCCAATATATATCTGTTGATATCTCGGGTGCTATTAGAGATGGCGCAATAAACCAAAGTGAATTATCTGCAGGAGGCCCTGGCGCATGCATCTGTGCAGCGGGAACGACCTCGGACCACCAGGGGCCGAGAAAACCACAGTCTCATGGGGCCGGACACTCAGGTTCAGAGGAAAATCCAATATATATATGGTGATATCTCGGGTGCTATTACAGATAGCCCAATAAATCAAAGTGCATTGTCTGTAGGAGGCCCCGGCGCATGGATCTGTGCAGCGGGAACGACCTCGGACCACCAGGGGCCGAGAAAACCACAGTCTCATGGGGCCGGACACTCATGGTCAGTGGAATATCCAATATATATCTGGTGATATCTCGGGTGCTATTAGAGATAGCGCAATAAACCAAAGTGAATTATCTGCAGGAGGCCCTGGCGCATGAATGTGGCCAGCGGGAACGACCTCGGACCACCAGGGGCCGAGACAACCACCGTCTCATGGGGCCGGACACTCAGGGTCAGGGAAAAATCCAATATATATCTGGTGATATCTCGGGTGCTATTAGAGACAGCGCAATAAATCAAAGTGCATTGTCTGTAGGAGGCCCTGGCGCATGAATGCGGCCAGCGGGAACGACCTGGGATCACCAGGGGCCGAGACAACCACCGTCTCATGGGGCCGGACACTCAGGGTCAGGGAAAAATCCAATATATATCTGGTGATATCTCGGGTGCTATTACAGGTAGCGCAATAAATCAAAGTGCATTGTCTGTAGGAGGCCCTGGTGCATGAATCTGTGCAGCGGGAACGACCTCGGACCACCAGGGGCCGAGAAAACCACAGTCTCATGGGGCCGGACACTCAGGGTCGGGGGAAAATCCAATATTTATCTGGTGATATCTCGGGTGCTATTACAGATAGCGCAATAAATCAAAGTGCATTGTCTGCAGGAGGCACTGGCGCATGCATCTGTGCAGCGGGGACGACCTCGGACCTCCAGGGGCCGAGAAAACCACAGTCTCATGGGGCCGGTCACTCAGGGTCAGGGAACAATCCAATATATATCTGTTGATATCTCGGGTGCTATTAGAGATAGCGCAATAAACCAAAGTGAATTATCTGCAGGAGGCCCTGGCGCATACATCTCTGCAGCGGGAACGACCTCGGACCACCAGGAGCCGAGAAAATCACAGTCTCATGGGGCCGGACGCACAGGGTCGGGGGAAAATCCAATATTTATCTGGTGATATCTCGGGTGCTATTACAGATAGCCCAATAAATCAAAGTGCGTTGTCTGTTGGAGGCCCCGGCGCATGAATCTGTGCAGCGGGAACAACCTCGGACCATCAGGAGCCGAGAAAACCACAGTCTCATGGGGCCGGTCACTCAGGGTCAGGGAACAATCCAATATATATCTGTTGATATCTCGGGTGCTATTAGAGATAGCGCAATAAACCAAAGTGAATTATCTGCAGGAGGCCCTGGCGCATACATCTCTGCAGCGGGAACGACCTCGGACCACCAGGGGCCGAGAAAACCACAGTCTCATGGGGCCGGACGCACAGGGTCGGGGGAAAATCCAATATATATCTGGTTATATCTCGGGTGCTATTAGAGACAGCGCAATAAAGCAAAGTGAATTATCGGCAGGAGGCCCTGGCGCATAAATCTGTGCAGCGGGAACGACCTCGGACCACCAGGGGCCGAGAAAACCAGCGTCTCATGTGGCCGGACACTCAGGGTCAGGGAAAAATCCAATATATACCTGGTGATATCTCGGGTGCCATTAGAGACAGCGCAATAAATCAAAGTGCATTGTCTGTAGGAGGCCCTGGCGCATGAATGTGGCCAGCGGGAACGACCTCGGACCACCAGGGGCCGAGAAAACCAGCGTCTCATGGGGCCGGACACTCAGGGTCAGGGAAAAATCCAATATATATCTAGTGATATCTCGGGTGCTATTACAGATAGCGCAATAAATCAAAGTGCATTGTCTGTAGGAGGCCCCGGTGCATGAATCTGTGCAGCGGGAACGACCTCGGACCACCAGGGGCCGAGAAAACCACAGTCTCATGGGGCCGGACACTCAGGGTCGGGGGAAAATCCAATATTTATCTGGTGATATCCCGGGTGCTATTACAGATAGCGCAATAAATCAAAGTGCATTGTCTGTAGCAGGCCCTGGTGCATGAATGTGGCCAGCGGGAAAGATCTCGGACCACCAGGGGCCGAGACAACCACCGTCTCATGGGGCCGGACACTCTGGGTCAGGGAAAAGTCCAATATATATCTGGTGATATCTCGGGTGCTATTAGAGATAGCGCAATAGACCAAAGTGAATTATCTGCAGGAGGCCCTGGCGCATAAATCTGTGCAGCGGGAACGACCTCGGACCACCAGGGGCCGAGGAAACCACCGTCTCATTCGGCCGGAAACTCATGGTCAGGGAAAAATCCAATATATATCTGGTGATATCTCGGGTGCTATTACAGATAGCGCGATAAATTAAAGTGCATTGTCTGTAGGTGGCCCTGACGCATGAATCTGGGCAGCGGGAACGACCTCGGACCACCAGGGGCCGAGGAAACCACCGTCTCATTCGGCCGGAAACTCATGGTCAGGGAAAAATCCAATATATATCTGGTGATATCTCGGGTGCTATTACAGATAGCGCAATAAATCAAAGTGCATTGTCTGTAGGAGGCCCTGGCACATGAATGTGGCCAGCGGGAACGACCTCGGACCACCAGGGGCCGAGACAACCACCGTCTCATGGGGCCGGACACACAGGGTCAGGGGAATATCCAATATATATCTGGTGATATCTCGGGTGCTATTAGAGATAGCGCAATAAACCAAAGTGAATTATCTGCAGGAGGCCCTGGCGCATGAATGTGGCCAGCGGGAACGACCTCGGACCACAAGGGGCCGCGAAAACCACCGTCTCATGGGGCCGGACACTCAGGGTCAGGGAAAAATCCAATATATATCTGGTGATATCTCGGGTGCTATTACAGGTAGCGCAATAAATCAAAGTGCATTGTCTGTAGGAGGCCCTGGTGCATGAATCTGTGCAGCGGGAACGACCTCGGACCACCAGGGGCCGAGAAAACCAGTCTCATGGGGCCGGACACTCAGGGTCGGGGGAAAATCCAATATTTATCTGGTGATATCTCGGGTGCTATTACAGATAGCGCAATAAATCAAAGTGCATTGTCTGCAGGAGGCACTGGCGCATGCATCTGTGCAGCGGGGACGACCTCGGACCTCCAGGGGCCGAGAAAACCACAGTCTCATGGGGCCGGACACTCAAGGTCGGGGGAAAATCCAATATATTTTCTGGTTATATCTCGGGTGCTATTAGAGATAGCGCAATAAACCAAAGTGAATTATCTGCAGGAGGCCCTGGCGCATGAATCTGTGCAGCGGGAACGACCTCGGACCACCAGGAGCCGAGAAAACAACAGTCTCATGGGGCCGGACACTCAGGGTCAGGGATAAAACCAATATATATCTGGTGATATCTCGGGTGCTATTACAGATAGCCCAATAAATCAAAGTGCGTTGTCTGTAGGAGGCCCCGGCGCATGAATCTGTGCAGCGGGAACAACCTCGGACCATCAGGAGCCGAGGAAACCACAGTCTCATGGGGCCGGTCACTCAGGGTCAGGGAACAATCCAATATATATCTGTTGATATCTCGGGTGCTATTAGAGATAGCGCAATAAACCAAAGTGAATTATCTGCAGGAGGCCCTGGCGCATACATCTGTGCAGCGGGAACGACCTCGGACCACCAGGGGCCGAGAAAACCACAGTCTCATGGGGCCGGACGCACAGGGTCGGGGGAAAATCCAATATATATCTGGTTATATCTCGGGTGCTATTAGAGATAGCGCAATAAACCAAAGTGCATTGTCTGTAGGAGGCCCTGGCGCATGAATGTGGCCAGCGGGAACGACCTCGGACCACCAGGGGCCGTGAAAACCAGCATCTCATGGGGCCGGACACTCAGGGTCAGGGAAAAATCCAATATATATCTGGTGATATCTCGGGTGCTATTACAGATAGCGCAATAAATCATAGTGCATTGCAGGTAGGAGGCTTTGGAGCATGAATCTGTGCAGCGGGATCGACCTCGGACCACCAGGGGCCGAGAAAACCACCGTCTCATTGGGCCGGACACTTAGGGTCAGGGAAAAATCCAATATATATCTGGTGATATCTCGGGTGCAATTAGAGATAGCGAAATAAATCAAAGTGAATTATCTGCAGGAGGCCCTGGCGCATAAATCTGTGCAGCGGGAACGACCTCGGACCACCAGGGGCCGAGAAAACCAGCGTCTCATGGGGCCGGACACTCAGGGTCAGGGAAAAATCCAATATATACCTGGTGATATCTCGGGTGCCATTAGAGACAGCGCAATAAATCAAAGTGCATTGTCTGTAGGAGGCCCTGGCGCTTGAATGTGGCCAGCGGGAACGACCTCGGACCACCAGGGGCCGAGAAAACCAGCGTCTCATGGGGCCGGACACTCAGGGTCAGGGAAAAATCCAATATATATCTGGTGATATCTCGGGTGCTATTACAGATAGCGCAATAAATCAAAGTGCATTGTCTGTAGGAGGCCCCGGTGCATGAATCTGTGCAGCGGGAACGACCTCGGATCACCAGGGGCCGAGAAAACCACAGTCTCATGGGGCCGGACACTCAGGGTAGGGGGAAAATCCAATATATATCTGGAGATATCTCGGGTTCTATTACAGATAGCGCAATAAATCAAAGTGCATTGTCTGTAGCAGGCCCTGGTGCATGAATGTGGCCAGCGGGAAAGATCTCGGACCACCAGGGGCCGAGACAACCACCGTCTCATGGGGCCGGACACTCTGGGTCAGGGAAAAGTCCAATATATATCTGGTGATATCTCGGGTGCTATTAGATATAGCGCAATAGACCAAAGTGAATTATCTGCAGGAGGCCAGGGCGCATAAATCTGTGCAGCGGGAACGACCTCGGACCACCAGGGGCCGAGGAAACCACCGTCTCATTCGGCCGGAAACTCATGGTCAGGGAAAAATCCAATATATATCTGGTGATATCTCGGGTGCTATTACAGATAGCGCGATAAATTAAAGTGCATTGTCTGTAGGTGTCCCTGACGCATGAATCTGGGCAGCGGGAACGACCTCGGACCACCAGGGGCCGAGGAAACCACCGTCTCATTCGGCCGGAAACTCATGGTCAGGGAAAAATCCAATATATATCTGGTGATATCTCGGGTGCTATTACAGATAGCGCAATAAATCAAAGTGCATTGTCTGTAGGAGGCCCTGGCACATGAATGTGGCCAGCGGGAACGACCTCGGACCACCAGGGGCCGAGACAACCACCGTCTCATGGGGCCGGACACACAGGGTCAGGGGAATATCCAATATATATCTGGTGATATCTCGGGTGCTATTAGAGATAGCGCAATAAACCAAAGTGAATTATCTGCAGGAGGCCCTGGCGCATGAATGTGGCCAGCGGGAACGACCTCGGACCACAAGGGGCCGCGAAAACCACAGTCTCATGGGGCCGGACACTCTGGGTCAGGGGAAAATCCAATATATATCTGGTGATATCTTGGGTGCTATTAGAGATAGCGCAATAAACCAAAGTGAATTATCTGCAGGAGGCACTGGCGCATGCATCTGTGCAGCGGGAACGACCTCGGACCACCAGGGGCCGAGAAAACCACAGTCTCATGGGGCCGGACACTCAGGGTCAGGGGAAAATCCAATATATATCTGGAGATATCTCGGGTGCTATTAGAGATAGCGCAATAAATCAAAGTGCATTGTCTGTAGGAGGCCCTGGCGCATGAATCTGTGCAGCGGGAACGACCTCGGACCACCAGGAGCCGAGAAAACAACAGTCTCATGGGGCCGGACACTCAGGGTCAGGGATAAATCCAATATATATCTGGTGATATCTCGGGTGCTTTACAGATAGCCCAATAAATCAAAGTGCGTTGTCTGTAGGAGGCCCCGGCGCATGAATCTGTGCAGCGGGAACAACCTCGGACCATCAGGAGCCGAGAAAACCACAGTCTCATGGGGCCGGTCACTCAGGGTCAGGGAACAATCCAATATATATCTGTTGATATCTCGGGTGCTATTAGAGATAGCGCAATAAATCAAAGTGCATTGTCTGTAGGAGGCCCCGGCGCATGGATCTGTGCAGCGGGAACGACCTCGGACCACCAGGGGCCGAGAAAACAACAGTCTCATGGGGCCGGAGACTCAGGGTCAGGGAAAAATCCAATATATATCTGGTGATATCTCGGGTGCTATTACCGATAGCCCAATAAATCAAAGTGCATTGTCTGTAGGAGGCCCCGGCGCATGGATCTGTGCAGCGGGAACGACCTCGGACCACCAGGGGCCGAGAAAACCACAGTCTCATGGGGCCGGACACTCATTGTCAGGGGAATATCCAATATATATCTGGTGATATCTCGGGTGCTATTAGAGATAGCGCAATAAACCAAAGTGAATTATCTGCAGGAGGCCCTGGCGCATGAATCTGTGCAGCGGGAACGACCTCGGACCACCAGGGGCCGAGACAACCACCGCCTCATGGGGCCGGACACTCAGGGTCAGGGAAAAATCCAATATATATCTGGTGATATCTCGGGTGCTATTAGAGATAGCGCAATAATCCAAAGTGAATTAACTGC
This sequence comes from Nomia melanderi, assembly GCF_051020985.1. Taxonomy (NCBI): domain Eukaryota; kingdom Metazoa; phylum Arthropoda; class Insecta; order Hymenoptera; family Halictidae; genus Nomia; species Nomia melanderi. The sequence continues at coordinate 262,844 of NW_027475154.1, read as the reverse complement.
AGGAGGCCCTGGCGCATAAATCTGTGCAGCGGGAACGACCTCGGACCACCAGCGGCCGAGAAAACCAGCGTCTCATGGGGCCGGACACTCAGGGTCAGGGAAAAATCCAATATATATCTGGTGATATCTCGGGTGCTATTAGAGATAGCGCAATAAACCAAAGTGAATTATCTGCAGGAGGCCCTGGCGCATGAATCTGTGCAGCGGGAACGACCTCGGACCACAAGGAGCCGAGAAAACCACAGTCTCATGGGGCCGGACACTCAGCGTCAGGGGAAAATCCAATATATATCTGGTGATATCTCGGGTACTCTTACATATAGCCCAATAAATCAAAGTGCATTGTCTGTCGGAGGCCCCGGCGCATGAATCTGTGCAGTGGGATGAACCTCGGTCCACCAGGGGCCGAGAAAACCACAGTCTCATGGGGCCGGTCACTCAGGGTCAGGGGAAAATCCAATATATATCTGGTGATATCTCGGGTGCTATTAGAGATAGCGCAATAAACCAAATTGCATTGTCTGTAGGATGCCCTGGCGCATGAATCTGTGCAGCGGGAACGACCTCGGACCACAAGGGGCCGAGAAAACCACAGTCTCATGGGGCCGGACTCTCAGGGTCAGGGGAAAATCCAATATATATCTGGTGATATCTCGGGTGCTGTTAGAGATAGCGCAATAAACCAAAGTAAATTATCTGCAGGAGGCCCTGGAGCATGAATCTGTGCAGCGGGAACGACCTCGGACCACAAGGGGCCGAGAAAACCACAGTCTCATGGGGCCGCACACTCAGGGTCAGGGGAAAATCCAATATATATCTGGTGATATCTCGGGTGCTATTACAGATAGCCCAATAAATCAAAGTGCGTTGTCTGTAGGAGGCCCCGGCGCATGAATCTGTGCAGCGGGAACAACCTCGGACCATCAGGAGCCGAGAAAACCACAGTCTCATGGGGTCGGACACTCAGGGTCAGGGGAAAATCCAATATATATCTGGTGATATCTCGGGTGCTATTACAGATAGCCCAATAAATCAATGTGCGTTGTCTGCAGGAGGCCCTGGCGCATGAATCTGTGCAGCGGGAACGACCTCGGACCACCAGGAGCCGAGAAAACAACAGTCTCATGGGGCCGGACACTCAGGGTCAGGGATAAAACCAATATATATCTGGTGATATCTCGGGTGCTATTACAGATAGCCCAATAAATCAAAGTGCGTTGTCTGTAGGAGGCCCCGGCGCATGAATCTGTGCAGCGGGAACAACCTCGGACCATCAGGAGCCGAGGAAACCACAGTCTCATGGGGCCGGTCACTCAGGGTCAGGGAACAATCCAATATATATCTGTTGATATCTCGGGTGCTATTAGAGATAGCGCAATAAACCAAAGTGAATTATCTGCAGGAGGCCCTGGCGCATACATCTGTGCAGCGGGAACGACCTCGGACCACCAGGGGCCGAGAAAACCACAGTCTCATGGGGCCGGACGCACAGGGTCGGGGGAAAATCCAATATATATCTGGTTATATCTCGGGTGCTATTAGAGATAGCGCAATAAACCAAAGTGCATTGTCTGTAGGAGGCCCTGGCGCATGAATGTGGCCAGCGGGAACGACCTCGGACCACCAGGGGCCGTGAAAACCAGCGTCTCATGGGGCCGGACACTCAGGGTCAGGGAAAAATCCAATATATATCTGGTGATATCTCGGGTGCTATTACAGATAGCGCAATAAATCATAGTGCATTGCAGGTAGGAGGCTTTGGAGCATGAATCTGTGCAGCGGGATCGACCTCGGACCACCAGGGGCCGAGAAAACCACCGTCTCATTGGGCCGGACACTTAGGGTCAGGGAAAAATCCAATATATATCTGGTGATATCTCGGGTGCAATTAGAGATAGCGAAATAAATCAAAGTGAATTATCTGCAGGAGGCCCTGGCGCATAAATCTGTGCAGCGGGAACGACCTCGGACCACCAGGGGCCGAGAAAACCAGCGTCTCATGGGGCCGGACACTCAGGGTCAGGGAAAAATCCAATATATACCTGGTGATATCTCGGGTGCCATTAGAGACAGCGCAATAAATCAAAGTGCATTGTCTGTAGGAGGCCCTGGCGCTTGAATGTGGCCAGCGGGAACGACCTCGGACCACCAGGGGCCGAGAAAACCAGCGTCTCATGGGGCCGGACACTCAGGGTCAGGGAAAAATCCAATATATATCTGGTGATATCTCGGGTGCTATTACAGATAGCGCAATAAATCAAAGTGCATTGTCTGTAGGAGGCCCCGGTGCATGAATCTGTGCAGCGGGAACGACCTCGGATCACCAGGGGCCGAGAAAACCACAGTCTCATGGGGCCGGACACTCAGGGTAGGGGGAAAATCCAATATATATCTGGAGATATCTCGGGTTCTATTACAGATAGCGCAATAAATCAAAGTGCATTGTCTGTAGCAGGCCCTGGTGCATGAATGTGGCCAGCGGGAAAGATCTCGGACCACCAGGGGCCGAGACAACCACCGTCTCATGGGGCCGGACACTCTGGGTCAGGGAAAAGTCCAATATATATCTGGTGATATCTCGGGTGCTATTAGATATAGCGCAATAGACCAAAGTGAATTATCTGCAGGAGGCCAGGGCGCATAAATCTGTGCAGCGGGAACGACCTCGGACCACCAGGGGCCGAGGAAACCACCGTCTCATTCGGCCGGAAACTCATGGTCAGGGAAAAATCCAATATATATCTGGTGATATCTCGGGTGCTATTACAGATAGCGCGATAAATTAAAGTGCATTGTCTGTAGGTGTCCCTGACGCATGAATCTGGGCAGCGGGAACGACCTCGGACCACCAGGGGCCGAGAAAACAACAGTCTCATGGGGCCGGACACTCAGGGTCAGGGATAAATCCAATATATATCTGGTGATATCTCGGGTGCTTTACAGATAGCCCAATAAATCAAAGTGCGTTGTCTGTAGGAGGCCCCGGCGCATGAATCTGTGCAGCGGGAACAACCTCGGACCATCAGGAGCCGAGAAAACCACAGTCTCATGGGGCCGGTCACTCAGAGTCAGGGAACAATCCAATATATATCTGTTGATATCTCGGGTGCTATTAGAGATAGCGCAATAAATCAAAGTGCATTGTCTGTAGGAGGCCCCGGCGCATGGATCTGTGCAGCGGGAACGACCTCGGACCACCAGGGGCCGAGAAAACAACAGTCTCATGGGGCCGGAGACTCAGGGTCAGGGAAAAATCCAATATATATCTGGTGATATCTCGGGTGCTATTACCGATAGCCCAATAAATCAAAGTGCATTGTCTGTAGGAGGCCCCGGCGCATGGATCTGTGCAGCGGGAACGACCTCGGACCACCAGGGGCCGAGAAAACCACAGTCTCATGGGGCCGGACACTCATTGTCAGGGGAATATCCAATATATATCTGGTGATATCTCGGGTGCTATTAGAGATAGCGCAATAAACCAAAGTGAATTATCTGCAGGAGGCCCTGGCGCATGAATCTGTGCAGCGGGAACGACCTCGGACCACCAGGGGCCGAGACAACCACCGCCTCATGGGGCCGGACACTCAGGGTCAGGGAAAAATCCAATATATATCTGGTGATATCTCGGGTGCTATTAGAGATAGCGCAATAATCCAAAGTGAATTAACTGCAGGAGGCCCTGGCGCATAAATCTGTGCAGCGGGAACGACCTCGGACCACCAGCGGCCGAGAAAACCAGCGTCTCATGGGGCCGGACACTCAGGGTCAGGGAAAAATCCAATATATATCTGGTGATATCTCGGGTGCTATTAGAGATAGCGCAATAAACCAAAGTGAATTATCTGCAGGAGGCCCTGGCGCATGAATCTGTGCAGCGGGAACGACCTCGGACCACAAGGAGCCGAGAAAACCACAGTCTCATGGGGCCGGACACTCAGCGTCAGGGGAAAATCCAATATATATCTGGTGATATCTCGGGTACTCTTACATATAGCCCAATAAATCAAAGTGCATTGTCTGTCGGAGGCCCCGGCGCATGAATCTGTGCAGTGGGATGAACCTCGGTCCACCAGGGGCCGAGAAAACCACAGTCTCATGGGGCCGGTCACTCAGGGTCAGGGGAAAATCCAATATATATCTGGTGATATCTCGGGTGCTATTAGAGATAGCGCAATAAACCAAATTGCATTGTCTGTAGGATGCCCTGGCGCATGAATCTGTGCAGCGGGAACGACCTCGGACCACAAGGGGCCGAGAAAACCACAGTCTCATGGGGCCGGACTCTCAGGGTCAGGGGAAAATCCAATATATATCTGGTGATATCTCGGGTGCTGTTAGAGATAGCGCAATAAACCAAAGTAAATTATCTGCAGGAGGCCCTGGAGCATGAATCTGTGCAGCGGGAACGACCTCGGACCACAAGGGGCCGAGAAAACCACAGTCTCATGGGGCCGCACACTCAGGGTCAGGGGAAAATCCAATATATATCTGGTGATATCTCGGGTGCTATTACAGATAGCCCAATAAATCAAAGTGCGTTGTCTGTAGGAGGCCCCGGCGCATGAATCTGTGCAGCGGGAACAACCTCGGACCATCAGGAGCCGAGAAAACCACAGTCTCATGGGGCCGGTCACTCAGGGTCAGGGGAAAATCCAATATATATCTGGTGATATCTCGGGTGCTATTAGAGATAGCGCAATAAATCAAAGTGCATTGTCTGTAGGAGGCACTGGCGAATGAATCTGTGCAGCAGGAACGACCTCGGACCACCAGGCGCCGAGAAAATTACAGATATTCGGAATCCGTCACCCAAGGTCATGTAAAAATCCAATATATATCTGGTGATATTTCGGGTGCTATTACAGATAGCGCAATAAATCAAAGTGCATTGTCTGTAGGAGGCCCTGGCGCATGAATCTGTGCAGCGGGATCGACATCGGACCACCAGGGGCCGAGAAAACTTCTGTCTCATGGGGCCGGACTGTCAGGGTCAGGGAAAAATCCAATATATATCTGGTGATATCTCGGCTGCTATTAGAGATAGCGCAATAAATCAAAGTGCATTGTCTGTAGGAGGCACTGGCGAATGAATCTGTGCAGCAGGAACGACCTCGGACCACCAGGCGCCGAGAAAATTACAGATATTCGGAATCCGTCACCCAAGGTCATGTAAAAATCCAATATATATCTGGTGATATTTCGGGTGCTATTACAGATAGCGCAATAAATCAAAGTGCATTGTCTGTAGGAGGCCCTGGCGCATGAATCTGTGCAGCGGGATCGACCTCGGACCTCCAGGGGCCGAGAAAACCACCGTCTCATGCGGCCGGACACTCAGGGTCAGTGGAAAATCCAATATATATCTGGTGATATCTCGGGTGCTATTACAGATAGCGCAATAAATCAAAGTGCATTGTATGTAGGAGGCCCTGGCGCATGAATCTGTGCAGCAGGATCGACCTCAGACCACCAGGTGCCGAGAAAACCACCGACACATGGGGCCGGAAAGTCAGGCTCAGGGAAAAATCCAATATATATCTGGTGATATCTCGGGTGCTATTAGAGATAGCGCAATAAATCAAAGTACATTGTCTGTAGGAGGCACTGGCGAATGAATCTGTGCTGCAGGAACGACCTCGGACCACCAGGCGCCGAGAAAATTACAGATATTCGGAATCCGTCACCCAAGGTCATGTAAAAATGCAATATATATCTGGTGATATCTCGGGTGCTATTACAGATAGCTCAATAAATCAAAGTGCATTGTCTGTAGGAGGCCCTGGCGCATGAATCTGTGCAGCGGGATCGACATCGGACCACCAGGGGCCGAGAAAACTTCTGTCTCATGGGGCCGGACTGTCAGGGTCAGGGAAAAATCCAATATATATCTGGTGATATCTCGGCTGCTATTAGAGATAGCGCAATAAATCAAAGTGCATTGTCTGTAGGAGGCACTGGCGAATGAATCTGTGCAGCAGGAACGACCTCGGACCACCAGGCGCCGTGAAAATTACAGATATTCGGAATCCGTCACCCAAGGTCATGTAAAAATCCAATATATATCTGGTGATATCTCGGGTGCTATTACAGATAGCTCAATAAATCAAAGTGCATTGTCTGTAGGAGGCCCTGGCGCATGAATCTGTGCAGCGGGATCGACATCGGACCACCAGGGGCCGAGAAAACTTCTGTCTCATGGGGCCGGACTGTCAGGGTCAGGGAAAAATCCAATATATATCTGGTGATATCTCGGCTGCTATTAGAGATAGCGCAATAAATCAAAGTGCATTGTCTGTCGGAGGCCCCGGCGCATGAATCTGTGCAGTGGGATGAACCTCGGTCCACCAGGGGCCGAGAAAACCACAGTCTCATGGGGCCGGTCACTCAGGGTCAGGGGAAAATCCAATATATATCTGGTGATATCTCGGGTGCTATTAGAGATAGCGCAATAAACCAAATTGCATTGTCTGTAGGATGCCCTGGCGCATGAATCTGTGCAGCGGGAGCGACCTCGGACCACAAGGGGCCGAGAAAACCACAGTCTCATGGTGCCGGGCTCTCAGGGTCAGGGGAACATCCAATATATATCTGGTGATATCTCGGGTGCTATTAGAGATAGCGCAATAAACCAAAGTAAATTATCTGCAGGAGGCCCTGGCGCATGAATCTGTGCAGCGGGAACGACCTCGGACCACAAGGGGCCGAGAAAACCACAGTCTCATGGGGCCGGTCACTCAGGGTCAGGGGAAAATCCAATATATATCTGGTGATATCTTGGGTGCTATTAGAGATAGCGCAATAAACCAAAGTGAATTATCTGCAGGAGGCACTGGCGCATGCATCTGTGCAGCGGGAACGACCTCGGACCACCAGGGGCCGAGAAAACCACAGTCTCATGGGGCCGGACACTCAGTGTCAGGGGAAAATCCAATATATATCTGGAGATATCTCGGGTGCTATTAGAGATATCGCAATAAATCAAAGTGCGTTGTCTGTAGGAGGCCCCGGCGCATGGATCTGTGCAGCGGGAACGACCTCGGACCACCAGGGGCCGAGAAAACCACAGTCTCATGGGGCCGGACACTCATGGTCATGGGAATATCCAATATATATCTGGTGATATCTCGGGTGCTATTAGAGATAGCGCAATAAAGCAAAGTGAATTATCTGCAGGAGGCCCTCGCGCATGACTCTGTGCAGCGGGAACGACCTCGGACCACCAGGGGCCGAGACAACCACCGTCTCATGGGGCCGGACACACAGGGTCAGGGAAAAATCCAATATATATCTGGTGATATCTCGGGTGCTATTAGAGATAGCGCAATAAACCAAAGTGAATTATCTGTCGGAGGCCCTGGCGCATGAATCTGTGCAGCGGGAACGACCTCGGACCACAAGGGGCCGAGAAAACCACAGTCTCATGGGGTCGGACACTCAGGGTCAGGGGAAAATCCAATATATATCTGGTGATATCTCGGGTGCTATTACAGATAGCCCAATAAATCAATGTGCGTTGTCTGTAGGAGGCCCCGGCGCATGAATCTGTGCAGCGGGAACAACCTCGGACCATCAGGAGCCGGGAAAACCACAGTCTCATGGGGCCGGTCACTCAGGGTCAGGGAACAATCCAATATATATCTGTTGATATCTCGGGTGCTATTAGAGATAGCGCAATAAACCAAAGTGAATTATCTGCAGGAGGCCCTGGCGCATGCATCTGTGCAGCGGGAACGACCTCGGACCACCAGGGGCCGAGAAAACCACAGTCTCATGGGGCCGGACACTCAGGGTCAGAGGAAAATCCAATATATATATGGTGATATCTCGGGTGCTATTACAGATAGCCCAATAAATCAAAGTGCATTGTCTGTAGGAGGCCCCGGCGCATGGATCTGTGCAGCGGGAACGACCTCGGACCACCAGGGGCCGAGAAAACCACAGTCTCATGGGGCCGGACACTCATGGTCAGTGGAATATCCAATATATATCTGGTGATATCTCGGGTGCTATTAGAGATAGCGCAATAAACCAAAGTGAATTATCTGCAGGAGGCCCTGGCGCATGAATGTGGCCAGCGGGAACGACCTCGGACCACCAGGGGCCGAGACAACCACCGTCTCATGGGGCCGGACACACAGGGTCAGGGAAAAATCCAATATATATCTGGTGATATCTCGGGTGCTATTAGAGATAGCGCAATAAACCAAAGTGAATTTTCTGTAGGAGGCCCTGGCGCATGAATCTGTGCAGCGGGAACGACCTCGGACCACAAGGGGCCGAGAAAACCACAGTCTCATGGGGTCGGACACTCAGGGTCAGGGGAAAATCCAATATATATCTGGTGATATCTCGGGTGCTATTAGAGATAGCGCAATAAATCAAAGTGCATTGTCTGTAGGAGGCCCTGGCGCATGAATCTGTGCAGCGGGAACGACCTCGGAACACCAGGTGCCGAGAAAACCACCGTCTCATGGGGCCGGACACTCAGGGTCAGGGAAAAATCCAATATATATCTGGTGATATCTCGGGTGCTATTAGAGACAGCGCAATAAATCAAAGTGCATTGTCTGTAGGAGGCCCTGGCGCATGAATGCGGCCAGCGGGAACGACCTAGGATCACCGGGGGCCGAGACAACCACCGTCTCATGGGGCCGGACACTCAGGGTCAGGGAAAAATCCAATATATATCTGGTGATATCTCGGGTGCTATTACAGGTAGCGCAATAAATCAAAGTGCATTGTCTGTAGGAGGCCCTGGTGCATGAATCTGTGCAGCGGGAACGACCTCGGACCACCAGGGGCCGAGAAAACCACAGTCTCATGGGGCCGGACACTCAGGGTCGGGGGAAAATCCAATATTTATCTGGTGATATCTCGGGTGCTATTACAGATAGCGCAATAAATCAAAGTGCATTGTCTGCAGGAGGCACTGGCGCATGCATCTGTGCAGCGGGGACGACCTCGGACCTCCAGGGGCCGAGAAAACCACAGTCTCATGGGGCCGGACACTCAAGGTCGGGGGAAAATCCAATATATTTTCTGGTTATATCTCGGGTGCTATTAGAGATAGCGCAATAAACCAAAGTGAATTATCTGCAGGAGGCCCTGGCGCATGAATCTGTGCAGCGGGAGCGACCTCGGACCACAAGGGGCCGAGAAAACCACAGTCTCATGGTGCCGGGCTCTCAGGGTCAGGGAAAAATCCAATATATATCTGGTGATATCTCGGGTGCTATTACAGGTAGCGCAATAAATCAAAGTGCATTGTCTGTAGGAGGCCCTGGTGCATGAATCTGTGCAGCGGGAACGACCTCGGACCACCAGGGGCCGAGAAAACCACAGTCTCATGGGGCCGGACACTCAGTGTCAGGGGAAAATCCAATATATATCTGGAGATATCTCGGGTGCTATTAGAGATATCGCAATAAATCAAAGTGCGTTGTCTGTAGGAGGCCCCGGCGCATGGATCTGTGCAGCGGGAACGACCTCGGACCACCAGGGGCCGAGAAAACCACAGTCTCATGGGGCCGGACACTCATGGTCATGGGAATATCCAATATATATCTGGTGATATCTCGGGTGCTATTAGAGATAGCGCAATAAAGCAAAGTGAATTATCTGCAGGAGGCCCTCGCGCATGACTCTGTGCAGCGGGAACGACCTCGGACCACCAGGGGCCGAGACAACCACCGTCTCATGGGGCCGGACACACAGGGTCAGGGAAAAATCCAATATATATCTGGTGATATCTCGGGTGCTATTAGAGATAGCGCAATAAACCAAAGTGAATTATCTGTCGGAGGCCCTGGCGCATGAATCTGTGCAGCGGGAACGACCTCGGACCACAAGGGGCCGAGAAAACCACAGTCTCATGGGGTCGGACACTCAGGGTCAGGGGAAAATCCAATATATATCTGGTGATATCTCGGGTGCTATTACAGATAGCCCAATAAATCAATGTGCGTTGTCTGTAGGAGGCCCCGGCGCATGAATCTGTGCAGCGGGAACAACCTCGGACCATCAGGAGCCGGGAAAACCACAGTCTCATGGGGCCGGTCACTCAGGGTCAGGGAACAATCCAATATATATCTGTTGATATCTCGGGTGCTATTAGAGATAGCGCAATAAACCAAAGTGAATTATCTGCAGGAGGCCCTGGCGCATGCATCTGTGCAGCGGGAACGACCTCGGACCACCAGGGGCCGAGAAAACCACAGTCTCATGGGGCCGGACACTCAGGGTCAGAGGAAAATCCAATATATATATGGTGATATCTCGGGTGCTATTACAGATAGCCCAATAAATCAAAGTGCATTGTCTGTAGGAGGCCCCGGCGCATGGATCTGTGCAGCGGGAACGACCTCGGACCACCAGGGGCCGAGAAAACCACAGTCTCATGGGGCCGGACACTCATGGTCAGTGGAATATCCAATATATATCTGGTGATATCTCGGGTGCTATTAGAGATAGCGCAATAAACCAAAGTGAATTATCTGCAGGAGGCCCTGGCGCATGAATGTGGCCAGCGGGAACGACCTCGGACCACCAGGGGCCGAGACAACCACCGTCTCATGGGGCCGGACACACAGGGTCAGGGAAAAATCCAATATATATCTGGTGATATCTCGGGTGCTATTAGAGATAGCGCAATAAATCAAAGTGCATTGTCTGTAGGAGGCCCTGGTGCATGAATCTGTGCAGCGGGAACGACCTCGGACCACCAGGGGCCGAGAAAACCACAGTCTCATGGGGCCGGACACTCAGGGTCGGGGGAAAATCCAATATTTATCTGGTGATATCTCGGGTGCTATTACAGATAGCGCAATAAATCAAAGTGCATTGTCTGCAGGAGGCACTGGCGCATGCATCTGTGCAGCGGGGACGACCTCGGACCTCCAGGGGCCGAGAAAACCACAGTCTCATGGGGCCGGACACTCAAGGTCGGGGGAAAATCCAATATATTTTCTGGTTATATCTCGGGTGCTATTAGAGATAGCGCAATAAACCAAAGTGAATTATCTGCAGGAGGCCCTGGCGCATGAATCTGTGCAGCGGGAACGACCTCGGACCACCAGGAGCCGAGAAAACAACAGTCTCATGGGGCCGGACACTCAGGGTCAGGGATAAAACCAATATATATCTGGTGATATCTCGGGTGCTATTACAGATAGCCCAATAAATCAAAGTGCGTTGTCTGTAGGAGGCCCCGGCGCATGAATCTGTGCAGCGGGAACAACCTCGGACCATCAGGAGCCGAGGAAACCACAGTCTCATGGGGCCGGTCACTCAGGGTCAGGGAACAATCCAATATATATCTGTTGATATCTCGGGTGCTATTAGAGATAGCGCAATAAACCAAAGTGAATTATCTGCAGGAGGCCCTGGCGCATACATCTGTGCAGCGGGAACGACCTCGGACCACCAGGGGCCGAGAAAACCACAGTCTCATGGGGCCGGACGCACAGGGTCGGGGGAAAATCCAATATATATCTGGTTATATCTCGGGTGCTATTAGAGATAGCGCAATAAACCAACGTGAATTATCTGCAGGAGGCCCTGGCGAATGAATCTGTGCAGCGGGAACGACCTCGGACCACCAGGGGCCGAGAAAACCAGCGTCTCATGGGGCCGGACACTCAGGGTCAGGGAAAAATCCAATATATATCTGGTGATATCTCGGGTGCTATTACGGATAGCGCAATAAATCAAAGTGCATTGTCTGTAGGAGGCCCTGGCGCATGAATGTGGCCAGCGGGATCGACATCGGACCACCAGGGGCCGAGAAAACTTCTGTCTCATGGGGCCGGACTGTCAGGGTCAGGGAAAAATCCAATATATATCTGGTGATATCTCGGCTGCTATTAGAGATAGCGCAATAAATCAAAGTGCATTGTCTGTAGGAGGCACTGGCGAATGAATCTGTGCAGCAGGAACGACCTCGGACCACCAGGCGCCGTGAAAATTACAGATATTCGGAATCCGTCACCCAAGGTCATGTAAAAATCCAATATATATCTGGTGATATTTCGGGTGCTATTACAGATAGCGCAATAAATCAAAGTGCATTGTCTGTAGGAGGCCCTGGCGCATGAATGTGTGCAGCAGGATCGACCTCAGACCACCAGGGGCCGAGAAAACCACCGACACATGGGGCCGGACTGTCAGGCTCAGGGAAAAATCCAATATATATCTGGTGATATCTCGGGTGCTATTACAGACAGCGCAATAAATCAAAGTGCATTGCCTGTAGGAGGCCCTGGCGCATGAATCTGTTTAGCGGGATCGACCTCGGACCACCAGGGGCCGAGAAAACCACCGACACATGGGGCCGGACACTCAGGGTCGGGGAAAATTCCAATATATATCTGGTGATATCTCGGGTGCTATTAGAGATAGCGCAATAAATCAAAGTGCATGGCCTGTAGGAGGCCCTGGCGCATGAATCTGTGCAGTGGGATCGACCTCGTACCACGAGGGACCGAGAAAACCACCATCTCATGGGGCCGGACACTCAGGGTCAGCGAAAAATCCAATATGTATCTGGTGATATCTCGGGTGCTAGTAGAGATAGCGAAATAATTCAAAGTGCATTGTCTGCAGGAGGCACCGGCGCATGAATCTGTGCAGCTGGAACGACCGCGGACCACCAGGGGCCGAGAAAATCACCGTCTCATTGGGCCGGAATCTCAGGGTCAGAGGAAAATCCAATATAAAACTGGTGATACCTCCGGTGCTATTAGAGATAGCGCAACACATCAAAGTGAATTATCTGCAGGGCGCCCTGGCGCATGAATATGTGCAGCGGGAACGACCTTGGACCACCAGGGGCCGAGAAAACCACCGTCTCATGGGGCCGGACACTCAGGGTCAGAGGAAAATACAATATATAACTGGTGATATTTCCGGTGCTATTAGAGATAGCGCAACACATCAAAGTGAATTATCTGCAGGGCGCCCTGGCGCATGAATCTGTGCAGCGGGAACGACCACGGACCACCAGGGGCCGAGAAAATCACCGTCTCATTGGGCCGGACACTCAGGGTCAGAGGAAAATCCAATATATATATGGTGATATCTCGGGTGCTATTAGAGATAGCGAAATAATTCAAAGTGCATTGTCTGCAGGAGGCACCGGCGCATGAATCTGTGCAGCGGGAACGACCTCGGACCACCAGGGGCCGAGAAAATCACAGTCTCATGGGGCCGGACTGTCAGGGTCAAGGAAAAATCCAATATATATCTGGTGATATCTCGGGTGCTATTACAGATAGCGCAATAAATCAAAGGGCATGTTCTGTACGAGGCCCTGGCGCATGAATCTGTGCAGCGGGATCGACCTCGGACCACGAGGGACCGAGAAAACCATCGACTCATGGGCCGGACTTTCAGGGTCAAGGAAAAATCAAATATATATCCGGTGATATCTCGGGTGCTATTAGAGATAGCGAAATAATTCAAAGTGCATTGTCTGCAGGAGGCACCGGCGCATGAATCCGTGCAGCGGGATCGACCTCGGACCGCCAGGGGCCGAGAAAATCACCGTCTCATGGGGCCGGACACTCAGGGTCAGAGGAAAATCCAATATATATATGGTGATATCTCTGGTGCTATTACAGATAGCGCAATAAATCTAAGTGCATTGTCTGTAGGAGGCCCTGGCGCATGGATCCGTGCAGCGGGATCGACCTCGGACCACCAGGGGCCGAGAAAATAACAGTCTCATGGGGCCGGACTGTCAGGGTCAAGGAAAAATACAATATATATCTAGTGATATCTCGGGTGCTATTACAGATAGCGCAATAAATCAAAGTGCATGGTCTGTAGGAGGCCCTGGCGCATGAATCTGTGCAGCGGGATCGACCTCGGACCACGAGGGACCGAGAAAACCATCGACTCATGGGCCGGACTGTCAGGGTCAAGGAAAAATCCAATATACATCTGGTGATATCTCGGGTGCTATTAGAGATACCGCAATAAACCAAAGTGAATTATCTGCAGGAGGCCCTGGCGCATGAATCTGTGCAGTTGGAACGATCTCGGACCACCAGGGGCCGAGAAAACCACCGTCTCATGGGGCCGGACACTCAGGGTCAGAGGAAAATCCAATATATATATGGTGATATCTCTGGTGCTATTACAGATAGCGCAATAAATCAAAGTGCATTGTCTGTAGGAGGCCCTGGCGCATGAATCCGTGCAGCGGGATCGACCTCGGACCACCAGGGGCCGAGAAAATCACCGTCTCATGGGGCCGGACACTCAGGGTCAGAGGAAAATCCAATATATAACTGGTGATATCTCGGGTGCTATTAGAGATAGCGCAATAAATCAAAGTGAATTATCTGCAGGGCGCCCTGGCGCATGAATCTGTGCAGTGGGATCGACCTCGGACCACGAGGGACCGAGAAAACCATAGACTCATGGGGCCGGACACTCAGGGTCAGGGGAAAATCCAATATATATCTAGTGATATCTCGGGTGCTATTACAGATAGCGCAATAAATTAAAGTGCATGGTCTGTAGGAGGCCCAGTCGCATGAATCTGTGCAGCGGGATCGACCTCGGACCACGAGGGACCGAGAAAACCATCGACTCATGGGCCGGACTGTCAGGGTCAGGGAAAAATCCAATATATATCTGGTGATATTCCGGGTGCTATTAGAGATACCGCAATAAACCAAAGTGAATTATCTGCAGGAGGCCCTGGCGCATGAATCTGTGCAGTTGGAACGATCTCGGACCACCAGGGGCCAAGAAAACCACCGTCTCATGGGGCCGGACACTAAGGGTCAGGGGAAAATCCAATATATATCTAGTGATATCTCGGGTGCTATTACAGATAGCGCAATAAATCAAAGTGCATGGCCTGTACGAGGCCCTGGCGCATGAATCTCTGCAGCGGGTACGACCTCAGACCACCAGGGGCCGAGAAAACCACCGTCTCATGGGGCCGGACACTCAGGGTCAGCGGAAAATCCAGTACATATCTGGTGATATCTCGGGTTCTATTACAGATAGCGCAATAAACCAAAGTGCATTGTCTGCAGGAGGCCCTGGCGCATGAATCTGTGCAGCGGGAACGACCTCGGACCACGAGGGACCGAGAAAACCATCGACACATGGGGCCGGACACTCAGGGTCAGGGGAAAATCCAATATATATCTGGTGATATCTCAGTTGCTATTAGAGATAGCGCAATAAATCAAAGTGCATTGTCTGCAGGACGCCCCAGCGCATTAATCTGTGCAGCGGGAACGACCTGGCTCCACCAGGGGCCGAGAAAACTACCGTCTCATGGGGCCGGACACTCAGGGTCAGGGAAAAATCCAATATATATCTGGTGATATCTCTGGTGCTATTACAGATAGCGCAATAAACCAAAGTGAATTGTCTGCAGGAAGCCCTGGCGCATGAATCTGTTCAGCGGGATCGACCTCCGACCACGAGGGACCGAGAAAACCATCGACACATGGGGCCGGACTGTCAGGGTCAGGGAAAAATCAAATATGTACCTGGTGATATCTCGGGTGCTATTAGAGATTGCGCAATAAACCAAACTGAATTATCTGCAGGAGGCCCTGGCGCATGCATCTGTGCAGCGGGAACGATCTCGGACCACCAGGGGCCGAGAAAACCGCCGTCTCATGGGGTCGGACACTCAGGGTCAGGGGAAAATCCAATATATATCTGGTGATATCTCGGGTGCTATTACAGATAGCGCAATAAATCAAAGTGCATTGTCTGTAGGAGGCCCTGGCGCATGAATCTGTGCAGCGGGATCGACCTCGGACCACCAGGGGCCGAGAAAACCACCGACACATGGGGCCGGATACTCAGGGTCGGGGAAAAATTCAATATATATCTGGTGATATCTCGGGTGCTCTTACAGACAGCGCACTAAACCAAAGTGAAGCATCTGCAAGGTGGCCTGGCGCATGAATCTGTGCAGCGGGATCGACATCGGACCACCAGGCGCCGAGAATATTACATATATTCGGAATCCGTCACCCAAGGTCATGTAAAAATCCAATATATATCTGGTGATATCTCGGGTGCTATTACAGATAGCGCAATAAACCAAAGTGCATTGTCTGCAGGAGGCCCTGGCGCATGAATCTGTGCAGCGGGAACGACCTCGGACCACGAGGGACCGAGAAAACCATCGACACATGGGGCCGGACTCTCAGGGTCAGGGAAAAATCAAATATGTACCTGGTGATATCTCGGGTGCTATTAGAGATAGCGCAATAAATCAAAGTGCATTGTCTGCCGGAGGCCCTAGCGCATGAACCTGTGCAGCGGGAACGACTTCGGACCACCAGGGGCCGAGAAAACTACCGTCTCATGGGGCCGGACACTCAGGGTCAGGGAAAAATCCGATATATATCTGGTGATATCTCGGGTGCTATTAGAGATAGCGCAATAAAGCAGAGTGCTTGGTGTGTAGGAGGCCCTGGCGCATGAATCTGTGCTGCGGGATCGACCTCGGACCACGAGGGACCGAGAAAACCATCGACTCATGGGGCCGGACTGCCAGGGTCAGGGAAAAATCCAATATACATCTGGTGATATCTCGGGTGCTATTAGAGATAGCGCAATAAATCAAAGTGCATTGTCTGCCGGAGGCCCTAGCGCATGAACCTGTGCAGCGGGAACGACTTCGGACCACCAGGGGCCGAGAAAACTACCGTCTCATGGGGCCGGACACTCAGGGTCAGGGAAAAATCCAATATATATCTCGTGATATCTCGGGTGCTATTAGAGATAGCGAACTAATTCAAAGTGCATTGTCTGCAGGAGGCCCTGGCGCATGAATCTGTGCAGCGGGAACGATCTCGGACCACCAGGGGCCGAGAAAACCGCCGTCTCATGGGGCCGGACACTCAGGGTCAGGGAAAAATCCGATATATATCTGGTGATATCTCGGGTGCTATTAGAGATAGCGAAATAATTCAAGGTGCATTGTCTGCAGGAGGCACCGGCGCATGAATCTGTGCAGCGGGAACGACCTCGGACCACCAGGGGCCGAGAAAACCATCGACACATGGGGCCGGACTGTCAGGGTCGGGGAAAAATCCAATATATATCTGGTGATATCTCGGCTGCTATTAGAGATAGCGCAATAAACAAAAATGAATTATCTGCAGGAGGCCCTGGCGCATGAATCTGTGCGGCGGGAACGACCTCGGACCACTAGGGGCCGAGAAAACCACCGTCTCATGGGGTCGGACACTCAGGGTGAGGGAAAAATCCAATATATATCTGGTGATATCTCGGGTGCTATTAGAGATAGCGCAATACACCAGAGTGCATTGTCTGCAGGAGGCCCTAGCACATGAATCTGTGCAGCGGGAACGACCTCGGACCACCAGGGGCCGAGAAAGCTACAGTCTCATGGGGCCGGACACTCAGGGTCAGGGAAAAATCCAATATAAATCTGGTGATATCTCGGGTGCTATTACAGATAGCGCAATAAACCAAAGTGCAGTGTCTGCAGGAGGCCCTGGCGCATGAATCTGTGCAGGGGGAACGACCTTGGAGCACCAGGGGCCGAGAAAACCACCGCCTCATGGGGTCGGACACTCAGGGTCAGGGAAAAATCCAATATAAATCTGGTGATATCTCGGGTGCTATTACAGATAGCGCAATAAATCAAAGTGCATTGTCTGCAGGAGGCCCTGGCGCATGAATCTGTGCAGCGGGAAAGACCTCGGACCACCAGAGGCCGAGAAAACTACAGTCTCATGAGGCTGGACACTCAGTGTCAGGGAAAAATCCAATATATATCTGGTGATATCCCGGGTGTTATTAGAGATAGCGCAATAAATCAAAGTGCATTGTCTGCAGGAGGCCCAGCGCATGAATCTGTGCAGCGGGAACGACCTCGGACCACCAGGGGCCGAGAAAACCTCCGTCTCATGGTGCCGGACACGCAGGGTCAGGGAAAAATCCAATATATATCTCGTGATATCTCGGGTGCTATTAGAGATAGCGAAATAATTCAAAGTGCATTGTCTGCAGGAGGCACCGGCGCATGAATCTGTGCAGCGGGAACGACCTCGGACCACCAGGGGCCGAGAAAACCACCGCCTCATGGGGTCGGACACTCAGGGTCAGGGAAAAATGCAATATATATCTGGTGATATCTCGGGTGCTATTAGAGATAGCGCAATAAATCAAAGTGCATTGTCTGCAGGAGGCCCCAGCGCATGAATGTGTGCAGCGGGAACGACCTGGGACCACCAGGGGCCGAGAAAACTACCGTCTCATGGGGCCGCACACTCAGCGTCAGGGAAAAATCCAATATATATCTGGTGATATCTCGGGTGCTATTAGAGATAGCGCAATAAATCATAGTGAATTATCTGCAGGGGGCCCTGGCGCATGAATCTGTGCAGCGGGATCGACCTCGGACCACGAGGGACCGAGAATGACATCGACAGATGGGGCCGGGCTGACAGGGTCAAGGAAAAATCCAATATGTATCTGGTGATATCTCGGGTGCTATTATAGATAGCGAAATAAATCAAAGTGCATTGTCTGTAGGTGGCACTGGCGAATGAATCTGTGCAGCAGGAACGACCTCGGACCACCAGGAGCCGAGAAAATTACAGATATGCGGAATCCGTCACCCAAGGTCATGTAAAAATCCAGCATATATCTAGTGATATCTCGGGTGCTATTACAGATAGCGCAATAAACCAAAGTGAATTGTCTGCACGAAGCTCTGGCGCATGAATCTGTTCAGCGGGATCGACCTCGGACCACGAGGGACCGAGAAAACCATCGGCACATGGGGCCGGACTGTCAGGGTCAGGGAAAAATCCAATATATATCTGGTGATATCTCGGGTGCTATTAGAGATAGCGCAATAAATCAAAGTGAATTATCTGCAGGGGGCCCTGGCGCATGAATCTGTGCAGCGGGATCGACCTCGGACCACCAGTGGCCGAGAAAATCACCGTCTCATGGGGCCGGACTCTCAGGGTCAGGGAAAAATCCAATATATATCTGGTGATATCTCGGGTGCTATTACAGATAGCGCAATAAATCAAAGTGCATTGTCTGCAGGTGGCACTGGCGAATGAGTCTGTGCAGGAGGAACGACCTCGGACCACCAGGGGCCGAGAAAATTACAGATATTCGGAATCCGTCACCCTAGGTCATGTAAAAATCCAATATATATCTGGTGATATCTCGGGTGCTATTACAGATAGCGCAATAAATCAAAGTGCATTGTCTGTAGGAGGCCCTGGCGCAGGAATCTGTGCAGCGGGAACGACCTCGGACCACCAGGGGCCGAGAAAACCACCGTCTCATGGGGTCGGGCACTCAGGGTCATGGAAAAATCCAATATAACTCCGGTGATATCTCGGGTGCTATTAGAGATAGCGCAATAAATCAAAGGGCATTGTCTGCAGGAGGCCCTAGTGCATGAATCTGTGCAGCGGGAACGACCTCGGACCACGACGGACCGAGAAAACCATCGACACATGGGGCCGGACTGTCAGGGTCAAGGAAAAATGCAATATATATCTGGTGATATCTCGGGTGCTCTTAGAGATAGCGAAATAAATCAAAGTGCACTGTCTGCTGGAGGCCCTGGCGCATGAATCTGTGCAGCGGGAACGACCTCGGACCACCAGGGGCCGAGAAACCACCGACACATGGGGCCGGACACTCATGGTCGGGGAAAAATTCTGTATATATCTGGTGATATCTCGGGTGCTCTAACAGATAGCGCACTAAACCAAAGTGAATTATCTGCAGGGGGCCCTAGCGCATGAATCTGTGCAGCGGGAACCACCTGGGACCTCCAGGGGCCGAGAAAACCACCGACACATGGGGCCGGACTGTCGGGGTCGGGGAAAAATCCAATATATATCTGGTGATATCTCGGGTGCTATTACAGATAGCGCAATAAATCAAAGTGCATTGTCTGTAGGAGGCCCTGGCGCATGAATCTGTGCAGCGGGATCGACCTCGGACCACCAGGGGCCGAGAAAACCACCGTCTCATGGGGTCGGGCACTCAGGGTCAAGGAAAAATCCAATATAAATCTGGTGATATCGCGGGTGCTATTACAGATAGCGCAATAAATCAAAAAGCATTGTCTGCAGGAGGCCCTGGCGCATGAATCTGGGCAGCGGGAACGACCTCGGACCACCAGGGGCCGAGAAAACCACCGTCTCATGGGGCCGGACTCTCAGGGTCAGGGAAAAATCCAATATATATCTGGTGATATCTCGGGTGCTATTACAGATAGCGCAATAAATCAAAGTGCATTGTCTGCAGGTGGCACTGGCGAATGAGTCTGTGCAGGAGGAACGACCTCGGACCACCAGGGGCCGAGAAAATTACAGATATTCGGAATCCGTCACCCTAGGTCATGTAAAAATCCAATATATATCTGGTGATATCTCAGGTGCTATTACAGACAGCGCGATAAATCATAGTGCATTGTCTGCAGGAAGCCCTGACGCACGAATCCGTGCAGCGGGAACGACCTCGGACCACCAGGGGCCAAGAAAACCACCGTCTCATGGGGCCGGACTGTCAGGGTCAGGGAAAAATCCATTATATATCTGGTGATATCTCGGGTACCATTAGAGATAGCTCGATAAATCAAAGTGCATTGTCTGCGGGAGGCCCTGTCTCATGAATCTGTGCAGCGGCAACGACCTCGGACCAAGAGGGGCCGAGAAAACCACCGTCTCATGGGGCCGGACTGTCAGGGTCGGGGAAAAATCCAGCATATATCTGGTGATATCTCGGGTGCTATTACAGATAGCGCAATACATCAAAGTGCATTGTCTGTAGGAGGCCCTGGCGCAGGAATCTGTGCAGCGGGAACGACCTCGGACCACCAGGGGCCGAGAAAACCACCGTCTCATGGGGTCGGACACTCAGGGTCATGGAAAAATCCAATATAACTCCGGTGATATCTCGGGTGCTATTAGAGATAGCGCAATAAATCAAAGGGCATTGTCTGTAGGAGGCCCTGGGGCATGAATCTGTGAAACGGGAACGACCCCGGACCACCAGGAGCCGAGAAAACTACCGTCTCATGCGGTCGAACACTCAGGGTCAGGGAAAAATCCAATATATATCTGGTGATATCTCGAGTGCTATTAGAGATAGGGCAATAAATCAAAGTGAATTATCTGCAGGGGGCCCTGGCGCATGAATCTGTGCAGCGGGATCGACCTCGGACCACGAGGGACCGAGAAAACCATCGACACATGGGGCCGGACTGTCAGGGTCAGGGAAAAATCCAATATAAGTCTGGTGATATCTCGGGTGCTATTACAGATAGCGCAATAAATCAAAAAGCATTGTCTGCAGGAGGCCCTGGCGCATGAATCTGTGCAGCGGGAACGACCTCGGACCACCAGGGGCCGAGAAAATCACCGTCTCATGGGGCCGGACTGTCAGGGTCAGGGAAAAATCCAATATATATCTGGTGATATCTCGGGTGCTATTAGAGATAGCGAAATAAATCAAAGTGCATTGTCTGCAGGAGGCCCTGGCACATGAATCTGTGCAGCGGGAACGACCTCGGACCACCAGGTTCCGAGAAAACCACCGTCTCATGGGGTCGGGCACTCAGGGTCAGGGAAAAATCCAATATAAATCTGGTGATATCTCGGGTACTATTAGAGATAGCGAAATAAATCAAAGTGCATTGTCTGCAGGAGGCCCTGGCGCATGAATCTGTGAAACGGGAACGACCTCGGACCACCAGGAGCCGAGAAAACTACCGTCTCATGCGGTCGAACACTCAGGGTCAGGGAAAAATCCAATATATATCTGGTGATATCTCGAGTGCTATTAGAGATAGGGCAATAAATCAAAGTGAATTATCTGCAGGGGGCCCTGGCGCATGAATCTGTGCAGCGGGATCGACCTCGGACCACGAGGGACCGAGAAAACCATCGACACATGGGGCAGGACTGTCAGGGTCAGGGAAAAATCCAATATATATCTGGTGATATCTCGGGTGCTATTAGAGATAGCGCAATAAATCAAAGTGAATTATCTGCAGGGGGCTCTGGCGCATGAATCTGTGCAGCGGGAACGACCTCGGACCAGCAGGGGCCGAGAAAACTACCGTCTCATGGGGCCGGACTGTCAGGGTCAGGGAAAAATCCAATATATATCTGGTGATATCTCGGGTGCTATTAGAGATAGCGCAATAAGTCAAAGTGAATTATCTGCACGGGGCCCTGGCGCATGATTCTGTGCAGCGGGATCGACCTCGGACCACGAGGGACCGAGATAACCATCGACACATGGGGCCGGACTGTCAGGGTCAAGGAAAAATCCAATATATATCTGGTGATATCTCGGGTGCTATTACACATAGCGCAATAAATCAATGTGCATTGTCTGCAGGAGGCCCTGGCGCATGAACCTGTGCAGCGGGAACGACGTCGGACCACCAGGGGCCGAGAAAACCACCGTCTCATGGGGTCGGACACTCAGTGTCGCTGAAAAATCCAATATAAATCTGGTGATATCTCGGGTGCTATTGCAGATAGAGCAATAAATCAAAGTGCATTGTCTGCAGGAGTCCCTGGTGCATGAATCTGTGCAGCGGGAACGACCTCGGACCACGAGGGACCGAGATAACCATCGACACATGGGGCCGGACTGTCAGGGTCAAGGAAAAATCCAATATATATCTGGTGATATCTCGGGTGCTATTACACATAGCGCTATAAATCAATGTGCATTGTCTGCAGGAGGCCCTGGCGCATGAACCTGTGCAGCGGGAACGACGTCGGACCACCAGGGTCCGAGAAAACCACCGTCTCATGGGGTCGGACACTCAGGGTCAGGGAAAACTCCTATATAAATCTGGTGATATCTCGGGTGCTATTACAGATAGCGCAATAAATCAAAGTGCATTGTCTGCAGGTGGCACTGGCGAATGAGTCTGTGCAGGAGGAACGACCTCGGACCACCAGGGGCCGAGAAAATTACAGATATTCGGAATCCGTCACCCTAGGTCATGTAAAAATCCAATATATATCTGGTGATATCTCAGGTGCTATTACAGACAGCGCGATAAATCATAGTGCATTGACTGCAGGAAGCCCTGACGCACGAATCCGTGCAGCGGGAACGACCTCGGACCACCAGGGGCCAAGAAAACCACCGTCTCATGGGGCCGGACTGTCAGGGTCAGGGAAAAATCCATTATATATCTGGTGATATCTCGGGTACCATTAGAGATAGCTCGATAAATCAAAGTGCATTGTCTGCGGGAGGCCCTGTCTCATGAATCTGTGCAGCGGCAACGACCTCGGACCAAGAGGGGCCGAGAAAACCACCGTCTCATGGGGCCGGACTGTCAGGGTCGGGGAAAAATCCAGCATATATCTGGTGATATCTCGGGTGCTATTACAGATAGCGCAATACATCAAAGTGCATTGTCTGTAGGAGGCCCTGGCGCAGGAATCTGTGCAGCGGGAACGACCTCGGACCACCAGGGGCCGAGAAAACCACCGTCTCATGGGGTCGGACACTCAGGGTCATGGAAAAATCCAATATAACTCCGGTGATATCTCGGGTGCTATTAGAGATAGCGCAATAAATCAAAGGGCATTGTCTGTAGGAGGCCCTGGGGCATGAATCTGTGAAACGGGAACGACCCCGGACCACCAGGAGCCGAGAAAACTACCGTCTCATGCGGTCGAACACTCAGGGTCAGGGAAAAATCCAATATATATCTGGTGATATCTCGAGTGCTATTAGAGATAGGGCAATAAATCAAAGTGAATTATCTGCAGGGGGCCCTGGCGCATGAATCTGTGCAGCGGGATCGACCTCGGACCACGAGGGACCGAGAAAACCATCGACACATGGGGCCGGACTGTCAGGGTCAGGGAAAAATCCAATATAAGTCTGGTGATATCTCGGGTGCTATTACAGATAGCGCAATAAATCAAAAAGCATTGTCTGCAGGAGGCCCTGGCGCATGAATCTGTGCAGCGGGAACGACCTCGGACCACCAGGGGCCGAGAAAATCACCGTCTCATGGGGCCGGACTGTCAGGGTCAGGGAAAAATCCAATATATACCTGGTGATATCTCGGGTGCTATTAGAGATAGCGAAATAAATCAAAGTGCATTGTCTGCAGGAGGCCCTGGCACATGAATCTGTGCAGCGGGAACGACCTCGGACCACCAGGGTCCGAGAAAACCACCGTCTCATGGGGTCGGGCACTCAGGGTCAGGGAAAAATCCAATATAAATCTGGTGATATCTCGGGTACTATTAGAGATAGCGAAATAAATCAAAGTGCATTGTCTGCAGGAGGCCCTGGCGCATGAATCTGTGAAACGGGAACGACCTCGGACCACCAGGAGCCGAGAAAACTACCGTCTCATGCGGTCGAACACTCAGGGTCAGGGAAAAATCCAATATATATCTGGTGATATCTCGAGTGCTATTAGAGATAGGGCAATAAATCAAAGTGAATTATCTGCAGGGGGCCCTGGCGCATGAATCTGTGCAGCGGGATCGACCTCGGACCACGAGGGACCGAGAAAACCATCGACACATGGGGCCGGACTGTCAGGGTCAGGGAAAAATCCAATATAAGTCTGGTGATATCTCGGGTGCTATTACAGATAGCGCAATAAATCAAAAAGCATTGTCTGCAGGAGGCCCTGGCGCATGAATCTGTGCAGCGGGAACGACCTCGGACCACCAGGGGCCGAGAAAATCACCGTCTCATGGGGCCGGACTGTCAGGGTCAGGGAAAAATCCAATATATATCTGGTGATATCTCGGGTGCTATTAGAGATAGCGAAATAAATCAAAGTGCATTGTCTGCAGGAGGCCCTGGCACATGAATCTGTGCAGCGGGAACGACCTCGGACCACCAGGTTCCGAGAAAACCACCGTCTCATGGGGTCGGGCACTCAGGGTCAGGGAAAAATCCAATATAAATCTGGTGATATCTCGGGTACTATTAGAGATAGCGAAATAAATCAAAGTGCATTGTCTGCAGGAGGCCCTGGTGCATGAATCTGTGAAACGGGAACGACCTCGGACCACCAGGAGCCGAGAAAACTACCGTCTCATGCGGTCGAACACTCAGGGTCAGGGAAAAATCCAATATATATCTGGTGATATCTCGAGTGCTATTAGAGATAGGGCAATAAATCAAAGTGAATTATCTGCAGGGGGCCCTGGCGCATGAATCTGTGCAGCGGGATCGACCTCGGACCACGAGGGACCGAGAAAACCATCGACACATGGGGCCGGACTGTCAGGGTCAGGGAAAAATCCAATATATATCTGGTGATATCTCGGGTGCTATTAGAGATAGCGCAATAAATCAAAGTGAATTATCTGCAGGGGGCTCTGGCGCATGAATCTGTGCAGCGGGAACGACCTCGGACCAGCAGGGGCCGAGAAAACTACCGTCTCATGGGGCCGGACTGTCAGGGTCAGGGAAAAATCCAATATATATCTGGTGATATCTCGGGTGCTATTAGAGATAGCGCAATAAATCAAAGTGAATTATCTGCACGGGGCCCTGGCGCATGATTCTGTGCAGCGGGATCGACCTCGGACCACGAGGGACCGAGATAACCATCGACACATGGGGCCGGACTGTCAGGGTCAAGGAAAAATCCAATATATATCTGGTGATATCTCGGGTGCTATTACACATAGCGCAATAAATCAATGTGCATTGTCTGCAGGAGGCCCTGGCGCATGAACCTGTGCAGCGGGAACGACGTCGGACCACCAGGGTCCGAGAAAACCACCGTCTCATGGGGTCGGACACTCAGGGTCAGGGAAAACTCCTATATAAATCTGGTGATATCTCGGGTGCTATTACAGATAGCGCAATAAATCAAAGTGCATTGTCTGCAGGTGGCACTGGCGAATGAGTCTGTGCAGGAGGAACGACCTCGGACCACCAGGGGCCGAGAAAATTACAGATATTCGGAATCCGTCACCCTAGGTCATGTAAAAATCCAATATATATCTGGTGATATCTCAGGTGCTATTACAGACAGCGCGATAAATCATAGTGCATTGTCTGCAGGAAGCCCTGACGCACGAATCCGTGCAGCGGGAACGACCTCGGACCACCAGGGGCCAAGAAAACCAACGTCTCATGGGGCCGGACTGTCAGGGTCAGGGAAAAATCCATTATATATCTGGTGATATCTCGGGTACCATTAGAGATAGCTCGATAAATCAAAGTGCATTGTCTGCGGGAGGCCCTGTCTCATGAATCTGTGCAGCGGCAACGACCTCGGACCAAGAGGGGCCGAGAAAACCACCGTCTCATGGGGCCGGACTGTCAGGGTCGGGGAAAAATCCAGCATATATCTGGTGATATCTCGGGTGCTATTACAGATAGCGCAATACATCAAAGTGCATTGTCTGTAGGAGGCCCTGGCGCAGGAATCTGTGCAGCGGGAACGACCTCGGACCACCAGGGGCCGAGAAAACCACCGTCTCATGGGGTCGGACACTCAGGGTCATGGAAAAATCCAATATAACTCCGGTGATATCTCGGGTGCTATTAGAGATAGCGCAATAAATCAAAGGGCATTGTCTGTAGGAGGCCCTGGGGCATGAATCTGTGAAACGGGAACGACCCCGGACCACCAGGAGCCGAGAAAACTACCGTCTCATGCGGTCGAACACTCAGGGTCAGGGAAAAATCCAATATATATCTGGTGATATCTCGAGTGCTATTAGAGATAGGGCAATAAATCAAAGTGAATTATCTGCAGGGGGCCCTGGCGCATGAATCTGTGCAGCGGGATCGACCTCGGACCACGAGGGACCGAGAAAACCATCGACACATGGGGCCGGACTGTCAGGGTCAGGGAAAAATCCAATATAAGTCTGGTGATATCTCGGGTGCTATTACAGATAGCGCAATAAATCAAAAAGCATTGTCTGCAGGAGGCCCTGGCGCATGAATCTGTGCAGCGGGAACGACCTCGGACCACCAGGGGCCGAGAAAATCACCGTCTCATGGGGCCGGACTGTCAGGGTCAGGGAAAAATCCAATATATATCTGGTGATATCTCGGGTGCTATTAGAGATAGCGAAATAAATCAAAGTGCATTGTCTGCAGGAGGCCCTGGCACATGAATCTGTGCAGCGGGAACGACCTCGGACCACCAGGTTCCGAGAAAACCACCGTCTCATGGGGTCGGGCACTCAGGGTCAGGGAAAAATCCAATATAAATCTGGTGATATCTCGGGTACTATTAGAGATAGCGAAATAAATCAAAGTGCATTGTCTGCAGGAGGCCCTGGCGCATGAATCTGTGAAACGGGAACGACCTCGGACCACCAGGAGCCGAGAAAACTACCGTCTCATGCGGTCGAACACTCAGGGTCAGGGAAAAATCCAATATATATCTGGTGATATCTCGAGTGCTATTAGAGATAGGGCAATAAATCAAAGTGAATTATCTGCAGGGGGCCCTGGCGCATGAATCTGTGCAGCGGGATCGACCTCGGACCACGAGGGACCGAGAAAACCATCGACACATGGGGCCGGACTGTCAGGGTCAGGGAAAAATCCAATATATATCTGGTGATATCTCGGGTGCTATTAGAGATAGCGCAATAAATCAAAGTGAATTATCTGCAGGGGGCTCTGGCGCATGAATCTGTGCAGCGGGAACGACCTCGGACCAGCAGGGGCCGAGAAAACTACCGTCTCATGGGGCCGGACTGTCAGGGTCAGGGAAAAATCCAATATATATCTGGTGATATCTCGGGTGCTATTAGAGATAGCGCAATAAATCAAAGTGAATTATCTGCACGGGGCCCTGGCGCATGATTCTGTGCAGCGGGATCGACCTCGGACCACGAGGGACCGAGATAACCATCGACACATGGGGCCGGACTGTCAGGGTCAAGGAAAAATCCAATATATATCTGGGGATATCTCGGGTGCTATTACACATAGCGCAATAAATCAATGTGCATTGTCTGCAGGAGGCCCTGGCGCATGAACCTGTGCAGCGGGAACGACGTCGGACCACCAGGGGCCGAGAAAACTACCGTCTCATGGGGTCGGACACTCAGGGTCAGGGAAAAATCCAATATATATCTGGTGATATCTCGGGTGCTATTAGAGATAGCGCAATAAATCAAAGTGAATTATCTGCAGGGGCCCTGGCGCATGAATCTGTGCAGCGGGATCAACCTCGGACCACCAGGGGCCGAGAAAATCACCGTCTCATGGGGCCGGACTGTCAGGGTCAGGGAAAAATCCAATATATATCTGGTGATATCTCGGGTGCTATTAGAGATAGCGCAATGAATCAATGTGCATTGTCTGCAGGAGGCCCTGGCGCATGAACCTGTGCAGCGGGAACGACGTCGGACCACCAGGGGCCGAGAAAACCACCGTCTCATGTGGTCGGACACTCAGTGTCAGGGAAAAATCCAATATAAATCTGGTGATATCTCGGGTGCTATTACAGATAGAGCAGTAAATCAAAGTGCATTGTCTGCAGGAGTCCCTGGCGCACGAATCTGTGCAGCGGGAGCGACCTCGGACCACCAGGGGCCAAGAAAACCACCGTCTCATAGGGCCGGAGAGTCAGGGTCAAGGAAAAATCCAATATATATCTGGTGATATCTCGGGTGCTATTACAGATAGCGCAAGAAGTCAAAGTGCATTGTCTGTAGGAGGCCCGGGCGCATGAATCTGTGCAGCGGGATCAACCTCGGACCACAAGGGGCCGAGAAAATCACCGTCTCATGGGGCCGGACTGTCAGGGACCGGGAAAAATCCAATATATACCTGGTGATATCTCGGGTGCTATTAGGGATAGAGCAATAAATCAAAGTACAGTGTCTGTAGGAGGCCCTGGCGCATGAATCTGTGCAGCGGGATCGACCTCGGACCACGAGGGACCGAGATAACCATCGACACATGGGGCCGGACTGTCAGGGTCAAGGAAAAATCCAATATATATCTGGGGATATCTCGGGTGCTATTACACATAGCGCAATAAATCAATGTGCATTGTCTGCAGGAGGCCCTGGCGCATGAACCTGTGCAGCGGGAACGACGTCGGACCACCAGGGGCCGAGAAAACCACCGTCTCATGGGGTCGGACACTCAGTGTCGCTGAAAAATCCAATATAAATCTGGTGATATCTCGGGTGCTATTGCAGATAGAGCAATAAATCAAAGTGCATTGTCTGCAGGAGTCCCTGGTGCATGAATCTGTGCAGCGGGAACGACCTCGGACCACGAGGGACCGAGATAACCATCGACACATGGGGCCGGACTGTCAGGGTCAAGGAAAAATCCAATATATATCTGGTGATATCTCGGGTGCTATTACACATAGCGCTATAAATCAATGTGCATTGTCTGCAGGAGGCCCTGGCGCATGAACCTGTGCAGCGGGAACGACGTCGGACCACCAGGGTCCGAGAAAACCACCGTCTCATGGGGTCGGACACTCAGGGTCAGGGAAAACTCCTATATAAATCTGGTGATATCTCGGGTGCTATTTCAGATAGAGCAATAAATCAAAGTGCATTGTCTGCAGGAGTCCCTGGCGCATGAATCTGTGCAGCGGGAACGACCTCGGACCACCAGGGGCCGAGAAAACCTCCGTCTCATGGGGCCGGACAGTCAGGGTCAAGGAAAAATCCAATATATATCTGGTGATATCTCGGGTGCTATTACAGATAGAGCAATAAATCAAAGTGCATTGTCTGCAGGAGGACCTGCCGCATGAATCTGTGCAGCGGGAACGACCTCGGACCACCAGGGGCCGAGAAAACCACCGTCTCATGGGGCCGGACAGTCAGGGTCAAGGAAAAATCCAATATAAATCTGGTGATATCTCGGGTGCTATTACAGATAGCGCAATAAATCATAAAGCATTGTCTGCAGGAGACCCTGGCGCATGAATCTGGGCAGCGGGAACGACCTCGGACCACCAGGGGCCGAGAAAACCACCGTCTCATGGGGTCGGACTCTCAGGGTCAGGGAAAAATCCAAAATATATCTGGTGATATCTCGGGTGATATTAGAGATAGCGCAATAAATCAAAGGGCATTGTCTGCAGGAGGACCTATCGCATGAATCTGTGCAGCGGGAACGACCTCGGACCACCAGGGGCCGAGAAAACTACCGTCTCATGGGGCCGGACTGTCAGGGTCAAGGAAAAATCCAATATATACCTGGTGATATCTCGGGTGCTATTACAGATAGCGCAACAAGTCAAAGTGCATTGTCTGTAGGAGGCGCGGGCGCATGAATCTGTGCAGCGGGAACGACCTCGGACCACCAGGGGCCGAGAAAACCACCGTCTCATCTGGCCGGACAGTCAGGGTCAATGAAAAATCCAATATATATCTGGTGATATCTCGGGTGCTATTACAGATAGCGCAATAAATCGAAAAGCATTGTCTGCAGGAGACCCTGGAGCATGAATCTGGGCAGCGGGATCGACCTCGGGCCACGGGGGACCTAGAAAACCATCGACACATGTGGCCGGACTGTCAGGGTCAAGGAAAAATCCAATATATATCTGGTGATATCTCGGGTGCTATTAGAGATAGCATAATAAATAAAAGTGTATTGTCTGTGGGAGGCCCTGTCGCATGAATCTATGCAGCGGGATCGACCTCGCACCACCAGGGGCCGAGAAAATCACCGTCTCATGGGGCCGGACTGTCAGGGTCAGGGAAAAATCCAATATATATCTGGTGATATCTCGGGTTCTATTACAGATAGCGCAATAAACCAAAGTGCATTGTCTGCAGGAGGAGCTGGCGCATGAATCTGTGCAGCGGGAACGACCTCGGACCACCAGGGGCTGAGAAAACCACCGTCTCATTGGGCCGGACACTCAGGGTCAGGGAAAAATCCAATATAAATCTGGTGATATCTCGGGTGCTATTAGAGATAGCGCAATAAATCAAAGTGCATTGTCTGCAGGAGGCCCTGGCGCATGAATCTGTGCAGCGGGAACGATCTCGGACCACCAGGGGCCGAGGATACCACCGTCTCATGGGGCCGGACTGTCAGGGTAAGGGAAAAATCCAATATAAATCTGGTGATATCTCTTGTGCTATTACAGATAGCGCAATAAATCAAAGTGCATTGTCTGCAGGAGGCCCTGGCGCATGAATCTGTGCAGCGGGAACGACCTCGGACCACCAGGGGCCGAGAAAACCACCGTCTCATGGGGCCGGACAGTCAGGGTCAATGAAAAATCCAATATATATCTGGTGATATCTCGGGTGCTATTACAGATAGCGCAATAAATCGAAAAGCATTGTCTGCAGGAGACCCTGGAGCATGAATCTGGGCAGCGGGATCGACCTCGGACCACCAGGGGCCGAAAAAATCACCGTCTCATGGGGTCGGACACTCAGGGGGTCAGGGAAAAATCCAATATATATCTGGTGATATCTCGGGTGCTATTAGAGACAGCGCAATAAACCAAAGTGAATTATCTGGAGGAGGCCCTGGCGCATGCATCTGTTCAGCGGGAACGACCTCGGAACACCAGGGGCCGAGAAAACCACCGACACATGGGGCCGGACTGTCAGGGTCAGGGAAAAATCCAGTATATATCTGGTGATATCTCGGGTGCTATTAGAGATAGCGCAATAAACCAAAGTGCATTGTCTGTAGGAGGCACTGGCGCATGAATCTGTGCAGCGGGATCGACCTCGGGCCACGGGGGACCTAGAAAACCATCGACACATGTGGCCGGACTGTCAGGGTCAAGGAAAAATCCAATATATATCTGGTGATATCTCGGGTGCTATTAGAGATAGCATAATAAATAAAAGTGTATTGTCTGTAGGAGGCCCTGGCGCATGAATCTATGCAGCGGGATCGATCTCGGACAACCAGGGGCCGAGGAAACCACCGTCTCATGGGGCCGGACTGTCAGGGTAAGGGAAAAATCCAATATAAATCTGGTAATATCTCTTGTGCTATTACAGACAGCGCAATAAATCAAAGTGCATTGTCTGCAGGGGGCACTGGCGCATGAATCTGTGCAGCGGGAACGACCTCGGACCACCAGGGGCCGAGAAAACCACCGTCTCATGGGGTCGAACTGTCAGTGTCAGGGAAAAATCCAATATATATGTGGTGATATCTCGGGTGCTATTATAGATAGCGCATTAAACCAGAGTACATTGTCTGTAGGAGGCCCTGGCGCATGAATCCGTGCAGCGGGGTCGACCTCGGACCACCAGGGGCCGAGAAAACCACCGTCACATGGGGCCGGACTGTCAGGGTCAGGGAAAAATCCAATATAAATCTGGTGATATCTCGGGTGCTATTAGAGATAGCGCAATAAATCAAAGTGCATTGTCTGCAGGAGGCCCTGGCGCATGAATCTGTGCAGCGGGAACGATCTCGGACCACCAGGTGCCGAGGAAACCACCGTCTCATGGGGCCGGACTGTCAGGGTAAGGGAAAAATCCAATATATATCTGGTGATATCTCGGGTGCTATTACAGATAGCGCAATAAACCAATGTGCATTGTCTGCAGGAGGCCCTGGCGCATGAATCTGTGCAGCGGGAACGACCTCGGAGCACCAGGGGCCGAGAAAATCACTGTCTCATAGAGTCCGACACTCAGGGTCAGGGAAAAATCCAATATATATCCTGGTGATATCTCGGGTGCTATTACAGATAGCGCAATAAATCAAAGTGCATTGTCTGTAGGAGGCCCTGGCGCATGAATCTGTGCAGCGGTATCGACCTCGGACCACCAGGGGCCGAGAAAATCACTGTCTCATGGGGCCGGACTGTCAGGGTCAGGGAAAAATCCAATATATATCTGGTGATATCTCGGGTGCTATTAGAGATAGCAGAATAAATCAAAGTGAATTATGCGCAGGGGGCTCTGGCGCATGAATCTGTGCAGCGGGATCGACCTCGGACCACGAGGGACCGAGAAAACCATCGACACATGGGGCCGGACACTCAGGGTCAGGGAACAATCCAATATATATCTGGTGATATCTCGGGTGCTATTAGAGATAGCGCATTAAACCAAAGTACATTGTCTGTAGGAGGCACTGCCGCATGAATCTGTGCAGCGGGATCGACCTCGAACCACCAGGGGCCGAGAAAATCTCCGTCTCATGGGGCCGGACTGTCAGGGTCAGGGAAAAATCCAATATATATCTGGTGATATCTCGGGAGCTATTACAGATAGCGCATTAAATCTAAGTGCATTGTCTGTAGGAGGCCCTGGCGCATGAATCGGTGCAGCGGGGTCGACCTCGGACCACCAGGGGCCGAGAAAATCACCGTCTCATGGGGCCGGTCTGTCAGGGTCAGGGAAAAATTCAATATATATCTGGTGATATCTAGGGTGCTATTAGAGATAGCACAATAAACAAAAGTGAATTATCTGCAGGATGCCCTGGCGCATGAATCTGTGCAGCGGGATCGACCTCGGACCACCAGGAGCCGAGAAAATCAACGTCTCATGCGGTCGGACACTCAGGGTCAGGGAAAAATCCAATATATATCTGGTGATATCTCGGGTGCTATTAGAGATAGCGCAATAAATCAAAGTCAAATATCTGCAGGGGGCCCTGGCGCATGAATCAGTGCAGCGGGAACGACCTCGGACCACCAGGGGCCGAGAAAACCACCGTCTCATGGGGTCGCACACTCAGGGTCAGGGAAAAATCCAATATATATCTGGTGATATCTAGGGTGCTATTATAGATAGGGCAATAAATCAAAGTGCATTGCCTGTAGGAGACCCTGCCGCATGAATCTGTGCAGCGGGATCGACCTCGGACCACCAGGGGCCGAGAAAATCACCGTCTCATGGGGCCGGACGGTCAGGGTCAGGGAAAAATCCAATATATATCTGGTGATATCTCGGGTGCTATTAGAGATAGCGCAATAAACCAAAGTGCATTGTCTGTATGAGGCACTGGCGAATGAATCTGTGCAGCAGAAACGACCTCGGACCACCAGGGGCCGAGAAAATTGCAGATATTCGGAATCCGTCACCCAAGGTCATGTAAAAATCCAGCATATGTCTGGTGATATCTCGGGTGCTATTAGAGATAGCGCAATAAACCAAAGTGGATTATCTGCAGGAGGCCCTGGCGCATGAATGTGTACAGCGGGAACGACCTCGGACCAACAGGGGCCGAGAAAACCACCGTCTCATGAGGCCGGACTGTCAGGGTCAGGGAAAAATCCAATATATATCTGTTGATATCTCGGGTGCTCTTACAGATAGCGCACTAAACCAAAGTGCATTGTCTGTAGGAGGCCCTGGCGCATGAATCTGTGCAGCGGGATCGACCTCGGACCACCAGGCGCCGAGAAATCCATCGATACATGTGGTCGGACACTCAGGGTCAGCGAAAAATCCAATATATATCTGGTGATATCTCGGGTGCTATTATTGATAGCGCAATAAATCAAAGTGCATTGTCTGCAGGAGGCGCTAGCGCATGAATCTGTGCGGCGGGATCGACCTCGGACCACCAGGGGTCGAGAAAACCACCGAAACATGGGGCTATTATAGATAGCGCAATAAATCAAAGTGCATTGTCTGCAGGAGGAGCTGGCGCATGAATCTGTGCAGCGGGAACGACCTCGGGCCACCAGGGGCTGAGAAAACCACCGTCTCATTAGGCCGGACACTCAGGGTCAGGGGAAAATCCAATATATATCTGGTGATATCTCGGGTGCTATTAGAGATAGCGCAATAAATCAAAGTGAATTATCTGCAGGGGGCCCTGGCGCATGAATCTGTGCAGCGGGAACGATCTCGGACCACCAGGGGCCGAGGAAACCACCGTCTCATGGGGACGGACTGTCAGGGTAAGGGAAAAATCCAATATAAATCTGGTGATATCTCTTGTGCTATTACGGATAGCGCAATAAATCAAAGACCATTGTCTGTAGGAGGCCCTGGCCCATGAATCTGTGCAGCGGGAACGACCACGGACCACCAGGGGCCGAGAAAGCCACCGACACATGGGGCCGGACTGTCAGGGTCATGTAAAAATCCAGCATATATCTGGAGATATCTCGGGTGCTATTAGAGATAGCGCAATAAACCAAAGTGCATTATCTGCAGTTGGCCCTGGCGCATGAATCTGTGCAGCGTTATCGAATTCGGACCACCAGGGGCCGAGAAAACCACCGTCACATGGGGCCGGACACTCAGGGTCAGGGGAAAATCCAATGTATATATGGTGATATCTCGGGTGCTATTACAGATAGCGCAATAAACCAAAGTGAATTATCTGCAGGGGTCCCTGGCGCATGAATCTTTGCAGCGGGAACGACCTCAGACCACCAGGGGCCGAGAAAACCACCGTCTCATGGGGTCGGGCACTCAGGGTCAGGGAAAAATCCCATATATATCTGGTGATATCTCGGGTGCTATTATAGATAGCGCAATAAATCAAAGTGCATTGTCTGCAGGAGGAGCTGGCGCATGAATCTGTGCAGCGGGAACGACCTCGGGCCACCAGGGGCTGAGAAAACCACCGTCTCATTAGGCCGGACACTCAGGGTCAGGGGAAAATCCAATATATATCTGGTGATATCTCGGGTGCTATTATAGATAGCGCAATAAATCAAAGTGCATTGTCTGTAGGAGGCCCTGGCGCATGAATCTGTGCAGCGGGATCGACCTCGGACCACCAGGGTCCGAGAAAATCACCGTCTGATGGGGCCGGACGGTCAGGGTCAGGGAAAAATCCAATATATATCTGATGATATCTCGGGTGCTATTAGGGATAGCGCAATAAATCAAAGTGCATTGTCTGAAGGAGACACTGGCGAATGAATCTGTGCAGCAGGAACGACCTCGGACCACCAGGGGCCGAGAAAATTGCAGATATTCGGAATCCGTCACCCAAGGTCATGTAAAAATCCAGCATATGTCTGGTGATATCTCGGGTGCTATTAGAGATAGCGCAATAAACCAAAGTGGATTATCTGCAGGAGGCCCTGGCGCATGAATGTGTACAGCGGGAACGACCTCGGACCACCAGGGGCCGAGAAAACCACCATCTCATGGGGTCGGACACTCAGGGTCATGGAAAAATCCAATATATATCTGGTGATATCTCGGGTGCTATTATAGATAGCGCAATAAATCAAAGTGCATTGTCTGTAGGAGGCCCTGGCGCATGAATCTGTGCAGCGGGATCGACCTCGGACCACCAGGGGCCGAGAAAACCACCGTCTCATGGGGCCGGACACTCAGGGTCAGGGAAAAATCCAACATATATCTGGTGATATCTCGGGTGCTAATAGAGATAGCGCAATAAACCAAAGTGAATTATCTGCAGGAGGCCCTGGCGCATGAATCTGAACAGCGGGAACGACCTCGGACCACCAGGGGCCGAGAAAACCACCGTCTCATTGGGCCGGACACTCAGGGTCAGGGGAAAATCCAATATATATCTGGTGATATCTCGGGTGCTATTAGAGATAGCGGAATAAATCAAAGTGCATTGTCTGTAGGAGACACTGGCGAATGAATCTGTGCAGCGGGATCGAGCTCGGACCACCAGGGGCCGAGAAAACCACCGTCTCATGGGGCCGGACACTCAGGGTCAGGGAAAAGTCCAATATATATCTGGTGATATCTCGGGTGCTATTACAGATAGCGCAATAAATCAAAGTGCATTGTCTGTAGGAGGCCCTGGGGCATGAATCTGGGCAGCGGGAACGACCTAGGAACACCAGAGGCCGAGAAAACCACCGTCTCATGGGGCCGGGCCCTCATGGTCAGGGGAAATTCCAATATATATCTGGTGATATCTCGGGTGCTATTAGAGACAGCGCAATAAACCAAAGTGAATTATCTGCAGGAGGCCCTGGGGCATGCATCTGTTCAGCGGGAACGACCTCGGACCACCAGGGGCCGAGAAAACCACAGTCTCATGGGGCCGGACAGTCAGGGTCAGGGGAAAATCCAATATATATCTAGTGATATCTCGGCTGCTATTAGAGATAGCGCAATAAACCAAAGTAAATTATTTGCAGGAGGCCCTGGCGCATGAATTTGTGCAATGGCAACGAGCTCAAACCACCAGGGGCCGAGAAAACCACCGAAACATGGGGCCGGACAGTCAGGGTCAGGGAAAAATCCAGTATATATCTGGTGTTATCTCGGGTGCTATTAGAGATAGCGCAATAAACCAAAGTGCATTGTCTGTAGGAGGACCTGGCGCATGAATATGTGCAGCGGGAACGACCTCGGACCATCAGGGGCCGAGAAAACCACTGTCTCATGGGGTCGGACACTCAGGGTCAGCGAAAAATCCAATATATATCTGGTGATATCTTGGGTGCTATTAGAGATAGCGAAATAAATCCAAGTGAATTATCTGGAGGGGGCCCTGGCGCATGAATCTGTGCAGCGGGATCGGCCTCGGACTACGAGGGACCGAGAAAACCACCGTCTCATGGGGTCGGTCACTCACGGTCATGGAAAAATCCAATATATATCTGGTGATACCTCGGGTGCTATTAGAGATAGCGCAATAAATCAAAGTGCATTGTCTGTAGTAGGCCCTGGCGCATGAATCTGTCCAGCGGGAACGACCTCCGACCACCAGGGGCCGAGAAAATCACTGTCTCATGGGGCCGGACTGTCAGGGTCAGGGAAAAATCCAATATATATCTGGTGATATCTCGGGTGCTATTAGAGATAGCAGAATAAATCAAAGTGCATTATCTGCAGGGGGCTCTGGCGCATGAATCTGTGCAGCGGGATCGACCTCGGACCACGAGGGACCGAGAAAACCATCGACACATGGAGCCGGACTGTCAGGGTCAAGGAAAAATACAATATATATCTGGTGATATCTCGGGTGCTATTATAGATAGCGCAATAAATCAAAGTGAATTATCTGCAGCGGGCCCTGGCGCATGAATCTGTGCAGCGGGAACGACCTCGGACCAGCAGGGGCCGAGAAAATCACCGTCTCATGGGGTCGGACACTCAGGGTCAGGGAAAAATCCAATATATATCTGGTGATATCTCGGGTGCTATTACAGATAGCGCAATAAATCAAAATGCATTGTCTGTAGGAGGCCCTGTCGCATGAATCTGTGCAGCGGGATCGACCTCGGACCACCAGGGGCCGAGAAAACCACCGTCCCATGGGGCCGGACTGTCAGGGTCAGGAAAAAATCCAATATATATCTGGTGATATCTCGGGTGCTATTAGAGATAGCGCAATAAATCAAAGTGAATTTTCTGCAGGGGGCCCTGGCGCATGAATCTGTGCAGCGGGAACGACCTCGGGGCACCAGGGGCCGAGAAAATCACTGTCTCATGGAGTCCGACACTCAGGGTCAGGGAAAAATCCAATATAAATCTGGTGATATCTCGGGTGCTATTAGAGATAGCAGAATAAATCAAAGTGAATTATCTGCAGGGGGCTCTGGCGCATGAATCTGTGCAGCGGGATCGACCTCGGACCACGAGGGACCGAGAAAACCATCGACACATGGAGCCGGACTGTCAGGGTCAAGGAAAAATACAATATATATCTGGTGATATCTCGGGTGCTATTATAGATAGCGCAATAAATCAAAGTGAATTATCTGCAGCGGGACCTGGCGCATGAATCTGTGCAGCGGGAACGACCTCGGACCAGCAGGGGCCGAGAAAATCACCGTCTCATGGGGTCGGACACTCAGGGTCAGGGAAAAATCCAATATATGTCTGGTGATATCTCGGGTGCTATTACAGATAGCGCAATAAATCAAAATGCATTGTCTGTAGGAGGCCCTGTCGCATGAATCTGTGCAGCGGGATCGACCTCGGACCACCAGGGGCCGAGAAAACCACCGTCCCATGGGGCCGGACTGTCAGGGTCAGGAAAAAATCCAATATATATCTGGTGATATCTCGGGTGCTATTAGAGATAGCGCAATAAATCAAAGTGAATTTTCTGCAGGGGGCCCTGGCGCATGAATCTGTGCAGCGGGAACGACCTCGGGGCACCAGGGGCCGAGAAAATCACTGTCTCATGGAGTCCGACACTCAGGGTCAGGGAAAAATCCAATATAAATCTGGTGATATCTCGGGTGCTATTATAGATAGGGCAATAAATCAAAGTGCATTGTCTGTAGGAGGCCCTGGCGCATGAATCTGTGCAGCGGGATCGACCTCGGACCACCAGGGGCCGAGAAAATCACTGTCTCATGGGGCCGGACTGTCAGGGTCAGGGAAAAATCCAATATATATCTGGTGATATCTCGGGTGCTATTAGAGATAGCAGAATAAATCAAAGTGAATTATCTGCAGGGGGCTCTGGCGCATGAATCTGTGCAGCGGGATCGACCTCGGACCACCAGGGGCCGAGAAAATCACCGTCTCATGGGGCCGGACTGTCAGTGTCAGGGAAAAATCCAATATATATCTGGTGATATCTCGGGTGCTATTACAGATAGCGCAATAAGTCAAAGTGCATTGTCTGTAGGAGGCCCTGGCGCATGAATCTGTGCAGCGGGATCGACCTCGGACCACGAGGGACCGAGAAAACCATCGACACATGGGGCCGGACTGTAAGGGTCAAGAAAAAATCCAATATATATCTGGTGATATCTCGGGTGCTATTACAGATAGCGCAATAAATCAAGGTGCATTGTCTGTAGGAGGCCCTGGCGCATGAATCTGTGCAGCGGTATCGACCTCGGACCACCAGGGGCCGAGAAAATCACCGTCTCATGGGGCCGGACTGTCAGGGTCAGGGAAAAATCCAATATATATCTGGTGATATCTCGGGTGCTATTACAGATAGCGCAATAAATCAAAGTGCATTGTCTGTAGGAGGCCCTGGCGCATGAATCTGTGCAGCGGGAACGACCTCGGACCACCAGGGGCCGAGAAAACCACCGTCTCATGGGGCCGGACACTCAGGGTCAGGGGAAAATCCATTATAAATCCTGTGATATCTCGGGTGCTATTACAGATAGCGCAATAAATCAAAGTGCATTGTCTGCAGGAGGCCCTGGCGCATGAATCTGTGCAGCGGGAACGACCTCGGACCACCAGGGGCCGAGAAAATCACTGTCTCATGGGGCCGGACTGTCAGGGTCAGGGAAAAACCCAATATATATCTGGTGATATCTCGGGTGCTATTACAGATAGCGCAATAAATCAAAGTGCATTGTCTGTAGGAGGCCCTGGCGCATGAATCTGTGCAGCGGGATCGACCTCGGACCACCAGGGGCCGAGAAAATCACCGTCTCATGAGGCCGGACTGTCCGGGTCAGGGAAAAATCCAATATATATCTGGTTATATCTCGGGTGCTATTAGAGATAGCGCAATAAATCAAAGTGAATTATCTGCAGGGGGCTCTGGCACATGAATCTGTGCAGCGGGATCTACCTCGGACCACCAGGGGCCGAGAAAATCACCGTCTCATGGGGCCGGACTGTCAGGGTCAGGGAAAAATCCAATATATATCTGGTGATATCTCGGGTGCTATTACAGATAGCGCAATAAATCAATGTGCATTGTCTGTAGGAGGCCCTGGCGCATGAATCTGTGTAGCGGGAACGACCTCGGACCACCAGGGGCCGAGAAAATCACCGTCTCATAGGGTCGGACACTCAGGGTCAGGGAAAAATCCAATATAAATCTGGTGATATCTCGGGTGCTATTATAGATAGCGCAATAAATCAAAGTGCATTGTCTGTAGGAGGCCCTGGCGCATGAATCTGTGCAGCGGGATCGACCTCGGACCACCAGGGGCCGAGAAAATCACTGTCTCATGGGGCCGGACTGTCAGGGTCAGGGAAAAATCCAATATATATCTGGTGATATCTCGGGTGCTATTAGAGATAGCAGAATAAATCAAAGTGAATTATCTGCAGGGGGCCCTGGCGCATGAATCTGTGCAGCGGGAACGACCTCGGACCAGCAGGGGCCGAGAAAACCACCGTCTCATGGGGTCGGACTGTCCGGGTCAGGGAAAAATCCAATATATATCTGGTGATATCTCGGGTGCTATTAGAGATAGCAGAATAAATCAAAGTGAATTATCTGCAGGGGGCTCTGGCGCATGAATCTGTGCAGCGGGATCGACCTCGGACCACGAGGGACCGAGAAAACCATCGACACATGGAGCCGGACTGTCAGGGTCAAGGAAAAATCCAATATATATCTGGTGATATCTCGGGTGCTATTATAGATAGCGCAATAAATCAAAGTGAATTATCTGCAGCGGGCCCTGGCGCATGAATCTGTGCAGCGGGAACGACCTCGGACCAGCAGGGGCCGAGAAAATCACCGTCTCATGGGGTCGGAAACTCAGGGTCAGGGAAAAATCCAATATATATCTGGTGATATCTCGGGTGCTATTACAGATAGCGCAATAAATCAAAGTGCATTGTCTGTAGGAGGCCCTGGCGCATGAATCTGTGCAGCGGGATCGACCTCGGACCACCAGGGGCCGAGAAAATCACTGTCTCATGGGGCCGGACTGTCAGGGTCAGGGATAAATCCAATATATATCTGGTGATATCTCGGGTGCTATTAGAGATAGCAGAATAAATCAAAGTGAGTTATCTGCAGGGGGCTCTGGCGCATGAATCTGTGCAGCGGGATCGACCTCGGACCACGAGGGACCGAGAAAACCATTGACACATGGGGCCGGACTGTCAGGGTCAAGGAAAAATCCAATATATATCTGGTGATATCTCGGGTGCTATTATATATAGCGCAATAAATCAAAATGCATTGTCTGTAGGAGGCGCTGTCGCATGAATCTGTGCAGCGGGATCGACCTCGGACCACCAGGGGCCGAGAAAACCACCGTCCCATGGGGCCGGACTGTCAGAGTCAGGGAAAAATCCAATATATATCTG
Organism: Nomia melanderi; assembly: GCF_051020985.1. Taxonomy (NCBI): domain Eukaryota; kingdom Metazoa; phylum Arthropoda; class Insecta; order Hymenoptera; family Halictidae; genus Nomia; species Nomia melanderi. Next base: position 220,956 of record NW_027475154.1, on the reverse strand, counting down.
GTGATATCTCGGGTCCTATTAGAGATAGCGCAATAAATCAAAGTGAATTTTCTGCAGGGGGCCCTGGCGCATGAATCTGTGCAGCGGGAACGACCTCGGAGCACCAGGGGCCGAGAAAATCACTGTCTCATGGAGTCCGACACTCAGGGTCAGGGAAAAAACCAATATATATCCTGGTGATATCTCGGGTGCTATTACAGATAGCGTAATAAATCAAAGTGCATTGTCTGTAGGAGGCCCTGGCGCATGAATCTGTGCAGCGGGATCGACCTCGGACCACCAGGGGCTGAGAAAATGACTGTCTCATGGGGCCGGACTGTCAGGGTCAGGGAAAAATCCAATATATATCTGGTGATATCTCGGGTGCTATTAGAGATAGCAGAATAAATCAAAGTGAATTATCTGCAGGGGGCACTGGCGCATGAATCTGTGCAGCGGGATCGACCTCGGACCACGAGGGACCGAGAAAACCATCGACACATGGGGCCGGACTGTCAGGGTCAAGGAAAAATCCAATATATATCTGGTGATATCTCGGGTGCTATTATAGATAGCGCAATAAATCAAAATGCATTGTCTGTAGGAGGCCCTGTCGCATGAATCTGTGCAGCGGGATCGACCTCGGACCACCAGGGGCCGAGAAAACGACCGTCCCATGGGGCCGGACTGTCAGGGTCAGGGAAAAATCCAATATATATCTGGTGATATCTCGGGTGCTATTACAGATAGCGCAATAAACCAATGTGCATTGTCTGCAGGAGGCCCTGGCGCATGAATCTGTGCAGCGGGAACGACCTCGGAGCACCAGGGGCCGAGAAAATCACTGTCTCATAGAGTCCGACACTCAGGGTCAGGGAAAAATCCAATATATATCCTGGTGATATCTCGGGTGCTATTACAGATAGCGCAATAAATCAAAGTGCATTGTCTGTAGGAGGCCCTGGCGCATGAATCTGTGCAGCGGTATCGACCTCGGACCACCAGGGGCCGAGAAAATCACTGTCTCATGGGGCCGGACTGTCAGGGTCAGGGAAAAATCCAATATATATCTGGTGATATCTCGGGTGCTATTAGAGATAGCAGAATAAATCAAAGTGAATTATGCGCAGGGGGCTCTGGCGCATGAATCTGTGCAGCGGGATCGACCTCGGACCACGAGGGACCGAGAAAACCATCGACACATGGGGCCGGACTGTCAGGGTCAAGGAAAAATCCAATATATATCTGGTGATATCTCGGGTGCTATTATAGATAGCGCAATAAATCAAAATGCATTGTCTGTAGGATGCCCTGTCGCATGAATCTGTGCAGCGGGATCGACCTCGGACCACCAGGGGCCGAGAAAACCACCGTCCCATGGGGCCGGACTGTCAGGGTCAGGGAAAAATCCAATATATATCTGGTGATATCTCGGGTGCTATTACAGATAGCGCAATAAACCAAAGTGCATTGTCTGCAGGAGGCCCTGGCGCATGAATCTGTGCAGCGGGAACGACCTCGGAGCACCAGGGGCCGAGAAAATCACTGTCTCATGGAGTCCGACACTCAGGGTCAGGGAAAAATACAATATATATCCTGGTGATATCTCGGGTGCTATTACAGATAGCGCAATAAATCAAAGTGCATTGTCTGTAGGAGGCCCTGGCGCATGAATCTGTGCAGCGGGATCGACCTCGGACCACCAGGGGCCGAGAAAATCACTGTCTCATGGGGCCGGACTGTCAGGGTCAGGGAAAAATCCAATATATATCTGGTGATATCTCGGGTGCTATTAGAGATAGCGCAATATATCAAAGTGAATTATCTGCAGGGGGCCCTGGCGCATGAATCTGTGCAGCGGGATCGACCTCGGACTACGAGGGACCGAGAAAACCATCGACACATTGGGTCGGACACTCAGGGTCAGGGAAAAATCCAATATAAATCTGGAGATATCTCGGGTGCTATTATAGAAAGCGCAATAAATCAAAGTGCATTGTCTGTAGGAGGCCCTGTCGCATGAATCTGTGTAGCGGGATCGACCTCGGACCACCAGGGGCCGAGAAAACCACCGTCTCATGGGGTCGGACACTCAGGGTCAGGGAAAAATCCAATATATATCTGGTGATATCTCGGGTGCTATTATAGATAGCGCAATAAATCAAAGTGCATTGTCTGTAGGAGGCCCTGGCGCATGAATCTGGGCAGCGGGATCTACCTCGGACCACCAGGGGCCGAGAATATCACCGTCCCATGGAGCCGGACTGTCAGGGTCAGGGAAAAATCCAATATATATCTGGTGATATCTCGGGTGCTATTACAGATAGCGCAATAAACCAAAGTGCATTGTCTGCAGGGGGCCCTGGCGCATGAATCTGTGCAGCGGGAACGACCTCGGAGCACCAGGGGCCGAGAAAATCACTGTCTCATGGAGTCCGACACTCAGGGTCAGGGAAAAATCCAATATATATCCTGGTGATATCTTGGGTGCTATTACAGATAGCGCAATAAATCAAAGTGCATTGTCTGTAGGAGGCCCTGGCGCATGAATCTGTGCAGTGGGATCGACCTCGGACCACCAGGGGCCGAGAAAATCACCGTCTCATGGGGCCGGACTGTCAGGTTCAGGGAAAAATCCAATATATATCTGGTGATATCTCGGGTGCTATTAGAGATAGCGCAATAAATCAAAGTGAATTATCTGCAGGGGGCCCTGGCGAATGAATCTGTGCAGCGGGAACGACCTCGGACCACCAGGGGCCGAGAAAACCATCGACACATGGGGTCGGACACTCAGGGTCAGGGAAAAATCCAATATAAATCTGGTGATATCTCGGGTGCTATTAGAGATAGCGCAATAAATCTAAGTGAATTATCTGCAGGGGGCCCTGGCGCATGAATCTGTGCAGCGGGATCGACCTCGGGCTACGAGGGACCGAGAAAACCATCGACACATGGGTCCGGACACTCAGGGTCAGCGAAAAATCCAATATATATCAGGTGATATCTCGGGTGCTATTAGAGATAGCGCAATAAATCTAAGTGAATTATCTGCAGGGGGCCCTGGCGCATGAATCTGTGCAGCGGGGACGACCTCGGACCAGCAGGGGCCGAGAAAACCATCGACACATGGGGTCGGACACTCAGGGTCAGGGAAAAATCCAATTTAAATCTGGTGATATCTCGGGTGCTATTATAGATAGCGCAATAAATCAAAGTTCATTGTCTATAGGAGGCCCTGGCGCATGAATCTGTGCTGCGGGATCGACCTCGGAACACCAGGGGCCGAGAAAACCACCGTCTCATGGGGTCGGACACTCAGGGTCAGGGAAAAATCCAATATATATCTGGTGATATCTCGGGTGCTATTATAGATAGCGCAATAAATCAAAATGCATTGTCTGTAGGAGGCGCTGGCGCATGAATTTGTGCAGCGGGATCTACCTCGGACCACCAGGGGCCGAGAATATCACCGTCCCATGGGGCCGGACTGTCAGGTTCAGGGAAAAATCCAATATATATCTGGTGATATCTCGGGTGCTATTAGAGATAACGCAATAAATCAAAGTGAATTATCTGCAGGGGGCCCTGGCGCATGAATCTGTGCAGCTGGATCGACCTCGGACCACGAGGGACCGAGAAAACCATCGACACATGGGGCCGGACTGTAAGGGTCAAGAAAAAATCCAATATATATCTGGTGATATCTCGGGTGCTATTACAGATAGCGCAATAAATCAGAGTGCATTGTCTGCAGGAGGCCCTGGCGCATGAATCTGTGCAGCGTGATCGACCTCGGACCACCAGGGCCAGAGAAAATCACCGTCACATGGGGCCGGACTGTCACGGTCAGGGAAAAATCCAATATATATCTGGTGATATCTCGGGTGCTATTCGAGATAGCGCAATAAATGAAAGTGAATTATCTGCAGGTGCCCTGGCGCATGAATCTGTGCAGCGGGATCGACCTCGGACTACGAGGGACCGAGAAAACCATCGACACATGGGGCCGGGCACTCAGGGTCAGGGAAAAATCCAATATATATCTGGTGATATCTCGGGTGCTATTAGAGATAGCGCAACAAACCAAAGTGAATTATCTGCAGGGGGCCCTGGCGCGTGAATCTGTGCAGCGGGAACGACCTCGGACCACCAGGGGCCGAGAAAACCACCGTCTCATGGGGCCTGACTGTCAGGGTCAGGGAAAAATCTATTATATATCTGGTGATATCTCGGGTGCTATTATAGATAGCGAAATAAATCAAAGTGCAATGTCTGCAGGAGGCCCTAGCGCATGAATCTGTGCAGCGGGAACGACCTTCGACCACCACGGGCCGAGAAAACTACCGTCGCATGGGGCCGGACACTCAGTGTCAGGGAAAAATCCAATATATGTCTGGTGATATCTCGGGTGCTATTACAGATAGCGCAATAAATCAAAGTGCATTGTCTGTAGGAGGCCCTGGCGGATGAATCTGTGCAGCGAGAACGACCTCGGACCACCAGGGGCCGAGAAAACTACAGTCTCATGGGGCCGGACACTCAGGGTCAGGGAAAAATCCAATATATATCTGGTGATATCTCGGGTGCTATTAGAGATAGCGCAATAAACCAAAGTGAATTATCTGCAGGAGGCCCTGGCGCATGAATCTGTGCAGCGGGAACGATCTCGGACCACCAGTGCCCGAGAAAACCATCGACACATGGGGCCGGACTGTCAGGGTCAAGGAAAAATCCAATATATATCTGGTGATATCTCGGGTGCTATTAGAGATAGCGCAATAAATCAAAGTGCATTGTCTGTAGGAGGCCCTGGCGCATGAATCTGTGCACCGGGATCGACCTCGAACCACCAGTGGCCGAGAAAATCACCGTCTCGTGGGGACGGACTGTCAGGGTCAGGGAAAAATCCAATATATATCTGGTGATATCTCGGGTGCTATTAGAGATAGCGCAATACACCAAAGTGAATTGTCTGCAGGAAGCCCTGGCGCATGAATCTGTTCAGCGGGATCGACCTCGGACCACGAGGGACCGAGAGAACCATCGACACATGGGGCCGGACTGTCAGGGGCAGGGAAAAATCCAATATATATCTGGTGATATCTCGGGTGCTATTAGAGATAGCGCAATGAACCAAAGTGCATTGTCTGTAGGAGGCCCTGGCGCATGAATCTGTGCTATGGGATCGACCTCGGACCACCAGGGGCCGAGAAAATCACCGTCTCATGGGGCCGGACTGTCAGGGTCATGGAAAAAGCATATATATATATATATCTGGTGATATCTCAGGTGCTATTAGAGATAGCGCAATAAATCAAAGTGCTTTGTCGGCGGTAGGCCCTGGCGCATGAATCTGTGCAGCGGCAACGACCCCGGACCACCAGGGCGCGAGAAAACCACCGACACATGGGGCCGCACACTCAGGGTCAGGAAAAAATCCAATATATACGTGGTGATATCTCGGGTGCTATTAGAGATAGCGCGATAAATCAAAGTGCATTGCCAGCAGGAAGCCTTCGCGCATGATGCTGTGCAGCGGGAACGACCTCGGACCACCAGGGGCCGAGAAAACCACTGTCTCATGGGGCAGGACACTCAGGGTCAGGGGAAAATCCAATATATATCTGGTGATATCTCGGGTGCTATTAGAGATAGCGCAATAAACCAAAGTGAATTATCTGCAGGGGGCCCTGGCGCTTGAATGTGTGCAGCGGGAACGACCTCGGACCACCAGGGGCCGAGAAAACCACCGTCTCATGGAGCCGGACTGTCAGGGTCAGGGAAAAATCCATTATATATCTGTTGATATCTAGGGTGCTATTAGAGATACCGCGATAAATCAAAGTGCATTGTCAGCAGGAAGCCTTCGCGCATGATGCTGTGCAGCGGGAATGACCTCGGACCACCAGGGGCCGAGAAAACCACAGTCTCATGGGTCAGGACACTCAGGGTCAGGGGAAAATCCAATATATATCTGGTGATATCTCGGGTGCTATTAGAGATAGCGCAATAAACCAAAGTGAATTATCTGCAGGGGGCCCTGGCGCTTGAATCTGTGCAGCGGGAACGACCTCGGACCACCAGGGGCCGAGAAAACCACAGTCTCATGGGGCCGGACTGTCAGGGTCAGGGAGAAATCCATTACATATCTGGTGATATCTCGGGTGCTATTAGAGATAGCGCGATAAATCAAAGTGCATTGTCAGCAGGAAGCCTTCGCGCATGATGGTGTGCAGCGGGAACGACCTCGGACCACCAGGGGCCGAGAAAACCACCGACACATGGGGCCGCACACTCAGGGTCAGGGAAAAATCCAATATATACGTGGTGATATCTCGGGTGCTATTAGAGATAGCGCAATAAATCAAAGTGCATTGTCAGCAGGAAGCCTTCGCGCATGATGCTGTGCAGCGGGAACGACCTCGGACCACCAGGGGCCGAGAAAACCACAGTCTCATGGGGCCGGACACTCAGGGTCAGGGAAAAATCCAATATATATCTGGTGATATCTCGGGTGCTATTAGAGATAGCGCAATAAACCAAAGTCAATTATCTGCAGGGGGCCCTGGCGCGTGAATTTGTGCAGCGGGAACGACCTCGGACCACCAGGGGCCGAGAAAACCACCGTCTCATGGGGCCTGACTGTCAGGGTCAGGGAAAAATCTATTATATATCTGGTGATATCTCGGGTGCTATTAGAGATAGCGAAATAAATCAAAGTGCATTGTCTGCAGGAGGCCCTAGCGCATGAATCTGTGCAGCGGGAACGACCTTCGACCACCACGGGCCGAGAAAACTACCGTCGCATGGGGCCGGGCACTCAGTGTCAGGGAAAAATCCAATATATATCTGGTGATATCTCGGGTGCTATTACAGATAGCGCAATAAATCAAAGTGCATTGTCTGTAGGAGGCCCTGGCGGATGAATCTGTGCAACGAGAACGACCTCGGACCACCAGGGGCCGAGAAAACTACAGTCTCATGGGGCCGGACACTCAGGGTCAGGGAAAAATCCAATATATATCTGGTGATATCTCGGGTGCTATTAGAGATAGCGCAATAAACCAAAGTGAATTATCTGCAGGAGGCCCTGGCGCATGAATCTGTGCAGCGGGAACGATCTCGGACCACCAGTGCCCGAGAAAACCATCGACACATGGGGCCGGACTGTCAGGGTCAAGGAAAAATCCAATATATATCTGGTGATATCTCGGGTGCTATTAGAGATAGCGCAATAAATCAAAGTGCATTGTCTGTAGGAGGCCCTGGCGCATGAATCTGTGCACCGGGATCGACCTCGAACCACCAGTGGCCGAGAAAATCACCGTCTCGTGGGGACGGACTGTCAGGGTCAGGGAAAAATCCAATATATATCTGGTGATATCTCGGGTGCTATTAGAGATAGCGCAATACACCAAAGTGAATTGTCTGCAGGAAGCCCTGGCGCATGAATCTGTTCAGCGGGATCGACCTCGGACCACGAGGGACCGAGAGAACCATCGACACATGGGGCCGGACTGTCAGGGGCAGGGAAAAACCCAATATATATCTGGTGATATCTCGGGTGCTATTAGAGATAGCGCAATGAACCAAAGTGCATTGTCTGTAGGAGGCCCTGGCGCATGAATCTGTGCTATGGGATCGACCTCGGACCACCAGGGGCCGAGAAAATCACCGTCTCATGGGGCCGGACTGTCAGGGTCATGGAAAAAGCATATATATATCTGGTGATATCTCAGGTGCTATTAGAGATAGCGCAATAAATCAAAGTGCTTTGTCGGCGGTAGGCCCTGGCGCATGAATCTGTGCAGCGGGATCGACCCCGGACCACCAGGGCCCGAGAAAACCACCGACACATGGGGCCGCACACTCAGGGTCAGGGAAAAATCCAATATATACGTGGTGATATCTCGGGTGCTATTAGAGATAGCGCGATAAATCAAAGTTCATTGCCAGCAGGAAGCCTTCGCGCATGATGCTGTGCAGCGGGAACGACCTCGGACCACCAGGGGCCGAGAAAACCACAGTCTCATGGGGCAGGACACTCAGGGTCAGGGGAAAATCCAATATATATCTGGTAATATCTCGGGTGCTATTAGAGATAGCGCAATAAACCAAAGTGAATTATCTGCAGGGGGCCCTGGCGCTTGAATCTGTGCAGCGGGAACGACCTCGGACCACCAGGGGCCGAGAAAACCACCGTCTCATGGAGCCGGACTGTCAGGGTCAGGGAAAAATCCATTATATATCTGGTGATATCTAGGGTGCTATTAGAGATAGCGCGATAAATCAAAGTGCATTGTCAGCAGGAAGCCTTCGCGCATGATGCTGTGCAGCGGGAATGACCTCGGACCACCAGGGGCCGAGAAAACCACAGTCTCATGGGTCAGGACACTCAGGGTCAGGGGAAAATCCAATATATATCTGGTGATATCTCGGGTGCTATTAGAGATAGCGCAATAAACCAAAGTGAATTATCTGCAGGGGGCCCTGGCGCTTGAATCTGTGCAGCGGGAACGACCTCGGACCACCAGGGGCCGAGAAAACCACAGTCTCATGGGGCCGGACTGTCAGGGTCAGGGAGAAATCCATTATATATCTGGTGATATCTCGGGTGCTATTAGAGATAGCGCGATAAATCAAAGTGCATTGTCAGCAGGAAGCCTTCGCGCATGATGGTGTGCAGCGGGAACGACCTCGGACCACCAGGGGCCGAGAAAACCACCGACACATGGGGCCGCACACTCAGGGTCAGGGAAAAATCCAATATATACGTGGTGATATCTCGGGTGCTATTAGAGATAGCGCGATAAATCAAAGTGCATTGCCAGCAGGAAGCCTTCGCGCATGATGCTGTGCAGCGGGAACGACCTCGGACCACCAGGGGCCGAGAAAACCACAGTCTCATGGGGCAGGACACTCAGGGTCAGGGGAAAATCCAATATATATCTGGTGATATCTCGGGTGCTATTAGAGATAGCGCAATAAACCAAAGTGAATTATCTGCCGGGGGCCCTGGCGCTTGAATCTGTGCAGCGGGAACGACCTCGGACCACCAGGGCCCGAGAAAACCACCGACACATGGGGCCTGACTGTCAGGGTCAGGGAAAAATCTATTATATATCTGGTGATATCTCGGGTGCTATTAGAGATAGCGAAATAAATCAAAGTGCATTGTCTGCAGGAGGCCCTAGCGCATGATTCTGTGCAGCGGGAACGACCTTCGACCACCACGGGCCGAGAAAACTACCGTCGCATGGGGCCGGACACTCAGGGTCAGCGAAAAATCCAATATATATCTGGTGATATCTCGGGTGCTATTACAGATAGCGCAATAAATCAAAGTGCATTGTCTGTAGGAGGCCCTGGCGGATGAATCTGTGCAGCGAGAACGACCTCGGACCACCAGGGGCCGAGAAAACTACAGTCTCATGGGGCCGGACACTCAGGGTCAGGGAAAAATCCAATATATATCTGGTGATATCTCGGGTGCTATTAGAGATAGCGCAATGAACCAAAGTGCATTGTCTGTAGGAGGCCCTGGCGCATGAATCTGTGCTATGGGATCGACCTCGGACCACCAGGGGCCGAGAAAATCACCGTCTCATGGGGCCGGACTGTCAGGGTCATGGAAAAATCATATATATATCTGGTGATATCTCAGGTGCTATTAGAGATAGCGCAATAAATCAAAGTGCTTTGTCTGCGATAGGCCCTGGCGCATGAATCTGTACAGCGGCAACGACCGCGGACCACCAGGGCCCGAGAAAACCAGCGACACATGGGGCCGCACACTCAGGGTCAGGGAAAAGTCCAATATATACGTGGTGATATCTCGTGTGCTATTAGAGATAGCGCGATAAATCAAAGTGCATTGTCAGCAGGAAGCCTTCGCACATGATGCTGTGCAGCGGGAACGACCTCGGACCACCAGGGGCCGAGAAAACCACAGTCTCATGGGGCCGGACACTCAGGGTCTGGGGAAAATCCAATATATATCTGGTGATATCTCGGGTGCTATTAGAGATAGCGCAATAAATCAAAGTGCATTGTCAGCAGGAAGCCTTCGCGCATGATGCTGTGCAGCGGGAATGACCTCGGACCACCAGGGGCCGAGAAAACCACAGTCTCATGGGGCCGGACACTCAGGGTCAGGGGAAAATCCAATATATATCTGGTGATATCTCGGGTGCTATTAGAGATAGCGCAATAAACCAAAGTGAATTATCTGCAGGGGGCCCTGGCGCTTGAATCTGTGCAGCGGGAACGACCTCGGACCACCAGGGGCCGAGAAAACCACCGTCTCATGGGGCCGGACTGTCAGGGTCAGGGAAAAATCCATTATATATCTGGTGATATCTCGGGTGCTATTAGAGATAGCGCAATAAATCAAAGTGCATTGTCTGCAGGAAGCCTTCGCGCATTATTCTGTGCAGCGGGAATGACCTCGGACCACCAGGGGCCGAGAAAACCAACGTCTCATGGGGCCGGACACTCAGGGTCAGGGGAAAATCCAATATATATTTGGTGATATCTCGGGTGCTATTACAGATAGCCCAATACGTCAAAGTGCATTTCTGTAGGAGGCCCTGGCGCATGATTCTGTGCAGCGGGAACGACCTCGGACCACCAGGGGCCGAGAAAACCACAGTCTCATGTTGCCGCACACTCAGGGTCAGGGGAAAAGCCAATATATATCTGGTGATATCTCGGGTGCTATTAGAGATAGTGCAATAAACCAATGTGAATTATCTGCAGGAGGCACTGGCGCATGAATCTGTGCAGCGGGAACGACCTCGGACCACCAGGGGCCGAGAAAACCACCGTCTCATGGGGCCGCACACTCAGGGTCAGGGAAAAATCCAATATATACGTGGTGATATCTCGGGTGCTATTAGAGATAGCGCGATAAATCAAAGTGCATTGTCAGCAGGAAGCCTTCGCGCATGATGCTGTGCAGCGGGAACTACCTCGGACCACCAGGGGCCGAGAAAATCACCGTCTCATGGGGCCGGACTGTCAGGGTCACGGAAAAATCCAATATATATCTGGTGATATCTCGGGTGCTATTAGAGATAGCGCAATAAATCAAAGTGCATTGTCTGTAGGCGGCACTGGCGAATGAATCTGTGCAGCAGGAACGACCTCGGACCACCAGGGGCCGAGAAAATTACAGATATTCGGAATCCGTCACCCAAGGTCATGTAAAAATCCAGCATATATCTGGTGATATCTCGGGTGCTATTACAGATAGCGCAATATATCAAAGTGCATTTTTTGTAGGAGGCCCTGGCGCATGAAACTGGGCGGCGGGAATGACCTCGGACCACCAGGGCCGAGAAAACCACAGTCTCATGGGGCTGGACACTCAGGGTCAGGGGAAAATCCAATATATATCTGGCGATACCTCGGGTGCTATTAGAGATAGCGCTATAAATCAAAGTGCATTATCTGTAGGAGGCCCTGGCGCATGAATCTGGGCAGCGGGAACGACTTCGGACCACCAGGGGCCGAGAAAATCACCGCCTCATGGGGCCGGACACTCAGGGTCAGGGAAAAATCCAATATATATCTGGTGATATCTCGGGTGCTATTACAGATAGCGCAATAATTCAAAGTGCATTGTCTGTAGGAGGCCCTGGCGCATAAATCTGGGCAGCGGGAAAGAATTCGGACCACCAGGGGCCGAGAAAACCACCGTCTCATGCGGCCGGACACTCTGGGTCAGGGGAAAATCCAATATATATCTGGTGATATCTCGGGTGCTATTAGAGATAGCGCAATAAACCAAAGTGCATTGTCTGTAGGAGGCCCTGGCGCATGAATCTGGGCAGCGGGAAAGACTTCGGATCACAAGGGGCCGAGAAAACCACAGTCTCATGGGGCCGGACACACAGGGTCAGGGAAAAATCCAATATTTATCTGGTGATGTCTCGGGTGCTATTAGAGATAGCGCATTAAACCAAAGTGAATTATCTGCAGGAGGCCCTGGCGCATGAATCTGTGCAGCGGGAACTACCTCGGACCACCAGGGGCCGAGAAAATCACCGTCTCATGGGGCCGGACTGTCAGGGTCAGGGAAAAATCCAATATATATCTGGTGATATCTCGGGTGCTATTAGAGATAGCGCAATAAATCAAAGTGCATTGTCTGTAGGCGGCACTGGCGAATGAATCTGTGCAGCAGGAACGACCTCGGACCACCAGGGGCCGAGAAAATTACAGATATTCGGAATCCGTCACCCAAAGTCATGTAAAAATCCAGCATATATCTGGTGATATCTCGGCTGCTATTACAGATAGCGCAATAAACCAAAGTGAATTATCTGCAGGAGGCCCTGGCGCATGAATCTGGGCAGCGGGGACGACTTCGGACCACCAGGGGCCGAGAAAACCACAGACTCATGGGGCCGGACACTCACGTTCAGGGAAAAATCCAATATATATCTGGTGATATCTCGGGTGCTATTACAGATAGCGCAATAAATCAAAGTGCATTGTCTGTAGGAGGCCCTGGCGCATGAATCTGTGCTACGGGAACGACCTCGGACCACCAGGGGCCGAGAAAACCACCGTCTCATGGGGCCGGACTGTCAGGGTCGGGGAAAAATCCAGCATATATCTGGTGATATCTCGGGTGCTATTAGAGATAGCGCAATAAACCAAAGTGAATTGTCTGCAGGAGGCCCTGGCGCATGAATCTGTGCAGCGGCAACGACCTCGGACCACCAGGGGCCGAGAAAACCACAGTCTCATGGGGTCGGACACTCAGGGTCAGGGAAAAATCCAATATATATCTGGTGATATCTCGGGTGCTATTAGAAATAGCGCAATAAATCAAAGTGCATTGTCTGCAGGAAGCCCTGGCGCATGATTCTGTGCAGCAGGAACTACCTCGGACCACGAGGGGCCGAGAAAATCACCGTCTCATGGGGCCGGACTGTCAGGATCAGGGAAAAATCCAATATATATCTGGTGATATCTCGGGTGCTATTAGAGATAGCGCAATAAATCAAAGTGCATTGTCTGTAGGCGGCACTGGCGAATGAATCTGTGCAGCAGGAACGACCTCGGACCACCAGGGGCCGAGAATATTACAGATATTCGGAATCCGTCACCCAAGGTCATGTAAAAATACAGCATATATCTGGTGATATCTCGGGTGCTATTACAGATAGCGCAATAAACCAAAGTGCATTGTCTGTAGGAGGCCCTGGCGCATGAATCTGTACAGCGGGAACGACCTCGGACCACCAGGGGCCGAGACAACCACCGTCTCATGGGGCCAGACACTCAGGGTCAGGGAAAAATCCAATATATATCTGGTGATATCTCGGGTGCTATTAGAGATAGCGCAATAAACCAAAGTGAATTATCTGCAGGAGGCCCTGGCTCATGAATCTGTACAGCGGGAACGACCTCGGACCACCAGGGGCCGAGAAAACCACCGTCTCATGGGGCCGGACACTCAGGGTCAGGGGAAAATCCAATATATATCTGGTGATATCTCGGGTGCTATTACAGATAGTGCAAAAAATCGAAGTGCATTGTCTGTAGGAGGCTCTGGCGCATGAATCAGGCCAGCTAGAACGATCTCGGACCACCAGGGGCCGAGAAAACCACCGTCTCATGGGGCCGGACATTCAGGGTCAGGGGAAAATCCAATATATATCTGGTGATATCTCGGGCGCTATGAGAGATAGCGCAATAAACCAAAGTGAATTATCTGCAGGAGGCCCTGGCGCATGAATCTGTGCAGAGGGAACGACCACGGACCACCAGGGGCCGAGAAAATCACCGTCTCATGGGGCCGGACGCTCAGGATCAGGGAAAAATCCAATATATATCTTGTGATATCTCGGGTGCTATTAGAGATAGCGCAATAAATCAAAGTGCATTGTCTGTAGGCGGCACTGGCGAATGAATCTGTGCAGCAGGAACGACCTCGGACCACCAGGGGCCGAGAAAATTACAGATATTCGGAATCCGTCACCCAAGGTCATGTAAAAATCCAGCATATATCTGGTGATATCTCGGGTGCTATTACAGATAGCGCAATAAATCAAAGTGCATTTTTTGTAGGAGGCCCTGGCGCATGAATCTGGGCGGCGGGAACGACTTCGGACCACCAGGGGCCGAGAAAACCACAGTCTCATGGGGCCGGACACTCATGGTCAGGGGAAAATCCAATATATATCTGGTGATATCTCGGGTGCTATTAGAGATAGCGCAATAAATCAAAGTGCATTGTCTGTAGGAGGCCCTGGCGCATGAATCTGGGCAGCGGGGACGACTTCGGACCACCAGGGGCCGAGAAAACCACAGTCTCATGGGGCCGGACACTCACGTTCAGGGAAAAATCCAATATATATCTGGTGATATCTCGGGTGCTATTACAGATAGCGCAATAAATCAAAGTGCATTGTCTGTAGGAGGCCCTGCCGCATGAATCCGGGCAGCGTTAACGACCTCGCACCACCAGAGGCCGAGAAAACCGCGTCTCATGGGGCCGGACACTCAGGGTCAGGGAAAAATCCAGCATATATCTGGTGATATCTCGGGTGCTATTAGAGATAGCACAATAAACCAAAGTGAATTGTCTGCAGGAGGCCCTGGCGCATGAATCTGTGCAGCGGGAACGACCTCGGACCACCAGGGGCCGAGAAAACCACAGTCTCATGGGGCCGGACCCTCAGGGTCAGGGAAAAATCCAATATATATCTGGTGATGTCTCGGGTGCTATTAGAGATAGCGCAATAAACCAAAGTGAATTATCTGCAGGAGGCCCTGGCGCATGAATCTGTGCTGCGGGAACGACCTCGGACCACCAGGGGCCGAGAAAACCACAGTCTCATGGGGCCGGACCCTCAGGGTCAGGGAAAAATCCAATATATATCTGGTGATGTCTCGGGTGCTATTAGAGATAGCGCAATAAACCAAAGTGAATTATCTGCAGGAGGCCCTGGCGCATGAATCTGTGCTGCGGGAACGACCTCGGACCACCAGGGGCCGAGAAAACCACAGTCTCATGGGGCCGGACACTCAGGGTCAGGGAAAAATCACATATATATCTGGTGATATCTCGGGTGCTATTACTGATAGCGCAATAAATCGAAGTGCATTGTCTGTAGGAGGACCTGGCGCATGAATCTGTGCTGCGGGAACGACCTCGGACCACCAGGGGCCGAGAAAACCACCGTCTCATGGGGCCGGACTGTCAGGGTCGGGGAAAAATCCAATATATATCTGGTGATATCTCGGGTGCTACTAGAGATAGCGCAATAAACCAAAGTGAATTATCTGCAGGAGGCCCTGGCGCATGAATCTGTGCTGCGGGAACGACCTCGGACCACCAGGGGCCGAGAAAACCACCGTCTCATGGGGCCGGACTGTCAGGGTCGGGGAAAAATCCAGCATATATCTGGTGATATCTCGGGTGCTATTAGAGATAGCGCAATAAACCAAAGTGAATTGTCTGCAGGAGGCCCTGGCGCATGAATCTGTGCTGCGGGAACGACCTCGGACCACCAGGGGCCGAGAAAACCACAGTCTCATGGGTCCGGACAATCAGGGTCAGGGAAAAATCCAATATATATCTGGTGATATCTCGGGTGCTATTAGAAATAGCGCAATAAATCAAAGTGCATTGTCTGCAGGAAGCCCTGGCGCATGAATCTCTGCAGCGGAAACGACCTCGGACCACCAGGAGCCGAGAAAACCACCGACACATGGGGCCGGACTGTCAGGGTCAGTTAAAAATCCAATATATATCAGGTGATATCACGGGTGCTATTACAGATAGCGCAATAAATCAAAGTGCATTGTCTGTAGGAGGCCCTGGCGCATGAATCTGGCCAGCGGGAACGACCTCGGACCACCAGGGCCCGAGAAAACCACCGTCTAATGGCGCCGGACACTCAGTGTCAGGGGAAAATCCAATATATATCTGGTGATATCTCGGGTGCTGTTAGAGATAGCGCAATCAATCAAAGTGCATTGCCTGCAGGAAGCCCTGGCGCATGATACTGTGCTGCGGGAACGACCTCGGACCAGCAGGGGCCGAGAAAATCACCGTATCGCGGGGCCGGACTGTCAGGGTCAGGGAAAAATCCAATATATATCTAGAGATATCTCGGGTGCTATTACAGATAGCGCAATAAATCAAAGTGCATTGTCTGTAGGAGGTCCTGCCGCATGAATCTGTGCAGCAGGAACGACAGCGGACCACCAGGAGTAGAGAAAATTACAGATTTTCGGTATCCGTCACCCAAAGTCATGTAAAAATCCAGAATGTATATGGTGCTTTCTCGGGTGCTATTACAGATACCGCAATAAATCAAAGTGCATTGTCTGTAGGAGGCCCTGGCGCATGAATCTGGCCAGCAGGAACGACCTCGGACCACCAGGGGCCGAGAAAACCACCGTCTCATGGGGCCGGACACTCAGGGTCAGGGGAAAATCCAATATATATCTGGTGATATCTCGGGTGCTATTAGAGATAGCGCAATAAACCAAAGTGAATTATCTGCAGGAGGCCCGGGCGAATGAATCTGTGCAGCGGGAACGACCTCGGATCACCAGGGGCCGAGAAAACCACCGTCTCGTGGGTCCGGACACTCAGGGTCATGTAAAAATCCAGGATGTATGTGCTGATATCTTGGGTGCCATTAGAGTTAGCGCGATACATCAAAGTACATTGTCTGCAGGAGGCCCTGTCGCATGCATCTGTGCAGCGGGAACGATCTCGGACCACCAGGGGGCCGAGAAAACCACCGTCTCATGGGGCCGGACGCTCAGGGTCATGGAAAAATCAAATATATATCTGGTGATATCTCGGGTGCTATTAGAGATAGCGCAATAAATCAAAGTGCATTGTCCGTAGGAGTCCCTTGCGCATGAATCTGTGCAGCAGGAACGACATCGGACAACCAGGGGCCGAGAAAATTACAGATTTTCGGTATCCGTCACCAAATGTCATGTAAAAATCCAGCATATATCTGGTGATATCTCGGGTTCTATTACAGATAGCGCAATAAATCAAAGTGCATTGTCCGTAGGAGGCCCTTGCGCATGAATCTGTGCTGCAGGAAAGACATCGGGCGACCAGCGGCCGAGAAAATGAAAGATTTTCGGAATCCGTCACCAAAGGTCATGTAAAAATCCAGCATATATCTGGTGATATCTCGGGTGCTATTACAGATAGCGCAATAAACCAAAGTGAATTATCTGCAGGAGGCACTGGCGCATGAATCTGTGCAGCGGGAACGACCTCGGGCCACCAGGGGCCGAGAAAACCACCGTCTGATGGGGCCGGTCACTCAGGGTCAGGGGAAAATCCAATATATATCTGGTGATATCTCGGGTGCTATTAGAGATAGCGCAATAAACCAAAGGGAATTATCTGCAGGGGGCACTTGCTCATGAATCTGTGCAGCAGGAACGACCTCTGACCACCAGGGGCCGAGAAGACCACCGTCTCATGGGGACGGACACTCAGGGTCAGGGGAAAATCCAATATATATCTGGTGATATCTCGGGTGCTATTAGAGATAGCGCAATAAATCAAAGTGCATTGTCCGTAGGAGGCCCTTGCGCATGAATCTGTGCAGAAGGAACGACATCGGACCACCAGGGGCCGAGAAAACTACAGATTTTCTGTATCCGTCACCCAAAGTCATGTAAAAATCCAGAATGTATATGGTGCTTTCTCGGGTGCTATTACAGATACCGCAATAAATCAAAGTGCATTGTCTGTAGGAGGCCCTGGCGCATGAATCTGGGCAGCGGGAACGATCTCGGACCACCAGGGGCCGAGAAAACGACCGTCTCATGGGCCCGGATACTCAGGGTCAGGGAAAAATCCAATATATATCTTGTGATATCTCGGGTGATATTGCAGATAGCTCAATAAATCAAAGTGCATTGTCTGTAGGAGGCCCTGGCGCATGATTCTGGCCAGCGGGAACGACCTGGGACCACCAGGGGCCGAGAAAATCACTGTCTCATGGGGCCGGACTGTCAGGGTCAGGGGAAAATACAATATATATCTGGTGATAACTCGGGTGCTATTACAGATAGCGCAATAAATCAAAGTGCATTGTCTGTAGGAGGCCCTGGCGCATGAGTCTGGCCAGCGGGAACGACCTCGGACCACTAGGGGCCGAGAAAACCACCGTCTCATGGGGCCGGACACTCACGGTCAGGGGAAAATCCAATATATATCTGGTGATATCTCGGGTGCTATTAGAGATAGCGCAATATACCAATGTGAATTATCTGCAAGAGGCCCTGGCGCATGCATCTGTGCAGCGCGAACGACCTCGGACAACCAGGGGCCGAGAAAACCACCGTCTCATGGGGCCGGACACTCATGGTCAGAGAAAAATCCAATATATATCTGGTGATATCTCGGGTGCTATTAGAGATAGCGCAATAAATCAAAGTGCATTGTCCGTAGGAGGCCCTTGCGCATGAATCTGTGCAGAAGGAACGACATCGGACCACCAGGGGCCGAGAAAACTACAGATTTTCGGTATCCGTCACCCAAAGTCATGTAAAAATCCAGAATATATATGGTGCTTTCTCGGGTGCTATAACAGATAGCGCAATAAATCAAAGTGCATTGTCTGTAGGAGGTCCTGCCGCATGAATCTGTGCAGCAGGAACGACAGCGGACCACCAGGAGTAGAGAAAATTACAGATTTTCGGTATCCGTCACCCAAAGTCATGTAAAAATCCAGAATGTATATGGTGCTTTCTCGGGTGCTATTACAGATACCGCAATAAATCAAAGTGCATTGTCTGTAGGAGGCCCTGGCGCATGAATCTGGGCAGCGGGAACGATCTCGGACCACCAGGGGCCGAGAAAACGACCGTCTCATGGGCCCGGATACTCAGGGTCAGGGAAAAATCCAATATATATCTGGTGATATCTCGGGTGATATTACAGATAGCTGAATAAATCAAAGTGCATTGTCTGTAGGAGGCCCTGGCGCATGATTCTGGCCAGCGGGAAGGACCTGGGACCACCAGGGGCCGAGAAAATCACTGTGTCATGGGGCCGGACTGTCAGGGTCAGGGGAAAATACAATATATATCTGGTGATAACTCGGGTGCTATTACAGATAGCGCAATAAATCAAAGTGCATTGTCTGTAGGAGGCCCTGGCGCATGAGTCTGGCCAGCGGGAACGACCTCGGACCACTAGGGGCCGAGAAAACCACCGTCTCATGGGGCCGGACACTCACGGTCAGGGGAAAATCCAATATATATCTGGTGATATCTCGGGTGCTATTAGAGATAGCGCAATATACCAATGTGAATTATCTGCAAGAGGCCCTGGCGCATGCATCTGTGCAGCGCGAACGACCTCGGACAACCAGGGGCCGAGAAAACCACCGTCTCATGGGGCCGGACACTCATGGTCAGAGAAAAATCCAATATATATCTGGTGATATCTCGGGTGCTATTAGAGATAGCGCAATAAAACAAAGTGAATTATCTGCAGGAGGCCCTGGCGCATGAATCTGTGCAGCGGGAACGACCTCGGACCACCAGGGGCCGAGAAAACCACCGTCTCATGGGGCCGGACACTCAGGGTCAGGGGAAAATCCAACATATATCTGGTGATATCACGGGTGCTATTAGAGATAGCGCAATAAACCAAAGTGAATTATCTGCAGGAGGCCCTGGCGCAGGAATCTGTGCAGCGGGAACGACCTCGGACCACCAGGGGCCGAGAAAACCACCGTCTCATGGGGCCGGACACTCATGGTCAGAGAAAAATCCAATATATATCTGGTGATATCTCGGGTGCTATTAGAGATAGCGCAATAAAACAAAGTGAATTATCTGCAGGAGGCCCTGGCGCATGAATCTGTGCAGCGGGTACGACCTCGGACCACCAGGGGCCGAGAAAACCACCGTCTCATGGGGACGGACACTCAGGGTCAGGGGAAAATCCAATATATATCTGGTGATATCTCGGGTGCTATTAGAGATAGCGCAATAAATCAAAGTGCATTGTCCGTAGGAGGCCCTTGCGCATGAATCTGTGCAGAAGGAACGACATCGGACCACCAGGGGCCGAGAAAACTACAGATTTTCGGTATCCGTCACCCAAAGTCATGTAAAAATCCAGAATATATATGGTGCTTTCTCGGGTGCTATAACAGATAGCGCAATAAATCAAAGTGCATTGTCTGTAGGAGGTCCTGCCGCATGAATCTGTGCAGCAGGAACGACAGCGGACCACCAGGAGTAGAGAAAATTACAGATTTTCGGTATCCGTCACCCAAAGTCATGTAAAAATCCAGAATGTATATGGTGCTTTCTCGGGTGCTATTACAGATACCGCAATAAATCAAAGTGCATTGTCTGTAGGAGGCCCTGGCGCATGAATCTGGGCAGCGGGAACGATCTCGGACCACCAGGGGCCGAGAAAACGACCGTCTCATGGGCCCGGATACTCAGGGTCAGGGAAAAATCCAATATATATCTGGTGATATCTCGGGTGGTATTACAGATAGCTCAATAAATCAAAGTGCATTGTCTGTAGGAGGCCCTGGCGCATGATTCTGGCCAGCGGGAAAGACCTGGGACCACCAGGGGCCGAGAAAATCACTGTCTCATGGGGCCGGACTGTCAGGGTCAGGGGAAAATACAATATATATCTGGTGATAACTCGGGTGCTATTACAGATAGCGCAATAAATCAAAGTGCATTGTCTGTAGGAGGCCCTGGCGCATGAGTCTGGCCAGCGGGAACGACCTCGGACCACTAGGGGCCGAGAAAACCACCGTCTCATGGGGCCGGACACTCACGGTCAGGGGAAAATCCAATATATATCTGGTGATATCTCGGGTGCTATTAGAGATAGCGCAATATACCAATGTGAATTATCTGCAAGAGGCCCTGGCGCATGCATCTGTGCAGCGCGAACGACCTCGGACAACCAGGGGCCGAGAAAACCACCGTCTCATGGGGCCGGACACTCATGGTCAGAGAAAAATCCAATATATATCTGGTGATATCTCGGGTGCTATTAGAGATAGCGCAATAAAACAAAGTGAATTATCTGCAGGAGGCCCTGGCGCATGAATCTGTGCAGCGGGAACGACCTCGGACCACCAGGGGCCGAGAAAACCACCGTCTCATGGGGCCGGACACTCAGGGTCAGGGGAAAATCCAACATATATCTGGTGATATCACGGGTGCTATTAGAGATAGCGCAATAAACCAAAGTGAATTATCTGCAGGAGGCCCTGGCGCAGGAATCTGTGCAGCGGGAACGACCTCGGACCACCAGGGGCCGAGAAAACCACCGTCTCATGGGGCCGGACACTCATGGTCAGAGAAAAATCCAATATATATCTGGTGATATCTCGGGTGCTATTAGAGATAGCGCAATAAAACAAAGTGAATTATCTGCAGGAGGCCCTGGTGCATGAATCTGTGCAGCGGGAACGACCTCGGACCACCAGGGGCCGAGAAAACCACCGTCTCATGGGGACGGACACTCAGGGTCAGGGGAAAATCCAATATATATCTGGTGATATCTCGGGTGCTATTAGAGATAGCGCAATAAATCAAAGTGCATTGTCCGTAGGAGGCCCTTGCGCATGAATCTGTGCAGAAGGAACGACATCGGACCACCAGGGGCCGAGAAAACTACAGATTTTCGGTATCCGTCACCCAAAGTCATGTAAAAATCCAGAATATATATGGTGCTTTCTCGGGTGCTATAACAGATAGCGCAATAAATCAAAGTGCATTGTCTGTAGGAGGCCCTGGCGCATGAATCTGGGCAGCGGGAACGATCTCGGACCACCAGGGGCCGAGAAAACGACCGTCTCATGGGCCCGGATACTCAGGGTCAGGGAAAAATCCAATATATATCTGGTGATATCTCGGGTGATATTACAGATAGCTCAATAAATCAAAGTGCATTGTCTGTAGGAGGCCCTGGCGCATGATTCTGGCCAGCGGGAAAGACCTGGGACCACCAGGGGCCGAGAAAATCACTGTCTCATGGGGCCGGACTGTCAGGGTCAGGGGAAAATACAATATATATCTGGTGATAACTCGGGTGCTATTACAGATAGCGCAATAAATCAAAGTGCATTGTCTGTAGGAGGCCCTGGCGCATGAGTCTGGCCAGCGGGAACGACCTCGGACCACTAGGGGCCGAGAAAACCACCGTCTCATGGGGCCGGACACTCACGGTCAGGGGAAAATCCAATATATATCTGGTGATATCTCGGGTGCTATTAGAGATAGCGCAATATACCAATGTGAATTATCTGCAAGAGGCCCTGGCGCATGCATCTGTGCAGCGCGAACGACCTCGGACAACCAGGGGCCGAGAAAACCACCGTCTCATGGGGCCGGACACTCATGGTCAGAGAAAAATCCAATATATATCTGGTGATATCTCGGGTGCTATTAGAGATAGCGCAATAAACCAAAGTGAATTATCTGCAGGAGGCCCTGGCGCAGGAATCTGTGCAGCGGGAACGACCTCGGACCACCAGGGGCCGAGAAAACCACCGTCTCATGGGGCCGGACACTCAGGGTCAGGGGAAAATCCAATATATATCTGGTGATATCTCGGGTGCTATTAGAGATAGCGCGATAAATCAAAGTGCATTGTCCGTAGGAGGCCCTTGCGCATGAATCTGTGCAGCAGGAACGACATCGGACCACCTGGGGCCGAGAAAAGTACAGATTTCCAGTACCCGTCACCCAATGTCATGTAAAAATGCAATATATATCTGGCGATATCTCGGGTTCTATTACAGATAGCGCGATAAATCAAAGTGCATTGTCTGCAGGAAGCCCTGGCGCATGAATGCGTGCAGCGGGAACGACCTCGGACCACCAGGGGCCGAGAAAACCACCGTCTCATGGGGCCGGACACTCAGGGTCAGGGGAAAATCCAATATATATCTGGTGATATCTCGGGTGCTATTACAGATAGCGCGATAAATCAAAGTGCATTGTCTGTAGGAGGCCCTGGCGCATTAGTCTGTGCAGCAGGAACGACCTCGGACCACCAGGGGCCTAGAAAACCACAGTCTCATGGGGCCGGACACTCAGGGTCAGGGAAAAATCCAGTATATATATGGTGCTTTCTCGGGTGCTATTACAGATAGCGCAATAAATCAAAGTGCATTGTCTGTAGGAGGCCCTGGCGCATGAATCTGTTCAGCGGGAACGACCTCGGACCACCAGGGGCCGAGAAAACCACCGTCTCAAGGGGCCGGACACGCAGGGTCAGGGGAAAATCCAATATATATCTGGTGATATCTCGGGTGCTATTAGGGATAGCGCAAAAAATCAAAGTGCATTGTCCGTAGGAGGCCCTGGCGCTTGCATCTGTGCAGCGGGAACGAACTCGGACCACCAGGGTCCGAGAAAACCACCGTCTCATGGGGCCGGACACTCAGTGTCAGGGAAAAATCAAATATATATCTGGTGATATCTCGGGTGCTATTAGAGATAGCGCAATAAACAAAAGTGAATTATCTGCAGGAGGCCCTGGCGCATTAGTCAGTGCAGCGGGAACGACCTCGGACCACCAGGGGCCGAGAAAATTACAGATATTCGGAATCCGTAACCCAAGTTCATGTAAAAATCCAGAATACATTTGGTGATATCTACGGTGCTGTTACAGATAGCGCAATAAATCAAAGTGCATTGTCTGTAGGAGGCCCAGGCGCATGAATCTGGGCAGCGGGAACGACCTCGGACCACCAGGGGCCGAGAAAACCACCGTCTCATGGGGCCGGACACTCAGGGTCGGGAGAAAATCCAATATATATGTGGTGATATCTCGGGTGCTATTACAGATAGCGCAATAAATCAAAGTGAATTATCTGCAGGAGGCCCTGGCGCATGAATCTGTGCAGCGGGAACGACCTCGGACCACCAGGTGCCGAGGAAACCTCCGTCTCATGGGGCCGGACACTCAGGGTCAGGGAAAAATCCAATATATCTGGTGATATCTCGGGTGCTATTACAGATAGCGCAATAAATCAAAGTGCATTGTCTGTAGGAGGCCCTGGCGCATGAATCTGGCCAGCGGGAACGACCTCGGACCACCAGGGGCCGAGAAAACCACCGTCTCATGGGGCCGGACACGCAGGGTCAGGGGAAAATCCAATATATATCTGGTCATATCTCGGGCGCTATTACAGATACCGCAATAAATCAAAGTGCATTGTCTGTAGGAGGCCCTGGCGCATGAATCTGGCCAGCGGGAACGACCTCGGACCACCAGGGGCCGAGAAAACCACCGTCTCATGGGGCCGGACACGCAGGGTCAGGGGAAAATCCAATATATATCTGGTGATATCTCGGGTGCTATTAGAGATAGCGCGATAAATCAAAGTGCATTGTCTGTAGGAGGCCCTGGCGCACGAATCTGTGCAGCGGGAACGACCTCGGACCACCAGGGGCCGAGAAAACCACAGTCTCATGGGGCCGAACACTCAGGGTCAGGGGAAAATCCAATATACATCTGGTCATATCTTGGGTGCTATTAGAGATAGCGCAATAAACCAAAGTGAATTTTCTGCAGGAGGCACTGGCGCATGAATCTGTGTAGCGGGAACGACCTCCGACCACCAGGGGCCGAGAAAACCACCGTCTCATGGGGCCGGACACTCAGGGTCAGGGAAAAATCCAATATATATCTGGTGATATCTCGGGTGCTATTAGAGATAGCGCGATAAATCAAGGTGCATTGTCTGCAGGAGGCCCTGGCGCATGAATCTGTGAAGCAGGAACGTCCTCAGCCCTCCAGGGGCCGAGAAACTTACAGATTTTCGGTGTCCGTCACCCAAAGTCATGTAAAAATCCAGTATATATATGGTGCTTTCTCGGGTGCTATTACAGATAGCGCAATAAATCAAAGTGCATTGTCTGTAGGAGGCCCTGGCGCATGAATCTGTTCAGCGGGAACGACCTCGGACCACCAGGGGCCGAGAAAACCACAGTCTCATGGGGCCGGACACTCAGGGTCAGGGGAAAATCCAATATATATCTGGTGATATCTCGGGTGCTATTAGAGATAGCGCAATAAATCAAAGTGCATTGTCTGTAGGAGCCCCAGGCGCATGAATCTGGGCAGCGGGAACGACCTCGGACCACCAGGGGCCGAGAAAACCACCGTCTCATGGGGCCGGACACTCAGGGTCGGGAGAAAATCCAATATATATGTGGTGATATCTCGGGTGCTATTACAGATAGCGCAATAAATCAAAGTGAATTATCTGCAGGAGGCCCTGGCGCATGAATCTGTGCAGCGGGAACGACCTCGGACCACCAGGGGCCGAGGAAACCACCGTCTCATGGGGCCGGACACTCAGGGTCAGGGAAAAATCCAATATATCTGGTGATATCTCGGGTGCTGTTTCAGATAGCGCAATAAATCAAAGTGCATTGTCTGTAGAAGGCTCTGGCGCATGAATCTGTGCAGCGGGAACGACCTCGGACCACCAGAGGCCGAGAAAACCACAGTCTCATGGGGCCGGACACTCAGGGTCAGGGGAAAATCCAATATATATCTGGTGATATCTCGGGCGCTATTACAGATACCGCAATAAATCAAAGTGAATTATCTGCAGGAGGCCCTGGCGCATTAGTATGTGCAGCAGGAACGACCTGGGACCACCAGGGGCCGAGAAAACCACCGTCTCATGGGGCCGGACACTCAGGGTCGGGAGAAAATCCAATATATATGTGGTGATATCTCGGGTGCTATTACAGATAGCGCAATAAATCAAAGTGAATTATCTGCAGGAGGCCCTGGCGCAGGAATCTGTGCAGCGGGAACGACCTCGGACCACCAGGTGCCGAGGAAACCACCGTCTCATGGGGCCGGACACTCAGGGTCAGGGAAAAATCCAATATATCTGGTGATATCTCGGGTGCTATTACAGATAGCGCAATAAATCAAAGTGCATTGTCTGTAGGAGGCCCTGGCGCATGAATCTGGCCAGCGGGAACGACCTCGGACCACCAGGGGCCGAGAAAACCACCGTCTCATGGGGCCGGACACGCAGGGTCAGGGGAAAATCCAATATATATCTGGTGATATCTCGGGTGCTATTAGAGATAGCGCGATAAATCAAAGTGCATTGTCTGTAGGAGGCCCTGGCGCACGAATCTGTGCAGCGGGAACGACCTCGGACCACCAGGGGCCGAGAAAACCACAGTCTCATGGGGCCGAACACTCAGGGTCAGGGGAAAATCCAATATACATCTGGTCATATCTTGGGTGCTATTAGAGATAGCGCAATAAACCAAAGTGAATTTTCTGCAGGAGGCCCTGGCGCATGAATCTGTGTAGCGGGAACGACCTCCGACCACCAGGGGCCGAGAAAACCACCGTCTCATGGGGCCGGACACTCAGGGTCAGGGAAAAATCCAATATATATCTGGTGATATCTCGGGTGCTATTACAGATAGCGCGATAAATCAAGGTGCATTGTCTGCAGGAGGCCCTGTCGCATGAATCTGTGAAGCAGGAACGTCCTCAGCCCTCCAGGGGCCGAGAAACTTACAGATTTTCGGTGTCCGTCACCCAAAGTCATGTAAAAATCCAGTATATATATGGTGCTTTCTCGGGTGATATTACAGATAGCGCAATAAATCAAAGTGCATTGTCTGTAGGAGGCCCTGGCGCATGAATCTGTTCAGCGGGAACGACCTCGGACCACCAGGGGCCGAGAAAACCACAGTCTCATGGGGCCGGACACTCAGGGTCAGGGGAAAATCCAATATATATCTGGTGATATCTCGGTTGCTATTAGAGATAGCGCAATAAATCAAAGTGCATTGTCTGTAGGAGGCCCAGGCGCATGAATCTGGGCAGCGGGAACGACCTCGGACCACCAGGGGCCGAGAAAACCACCGTCTGATGGGGCCGGACACTCAGGGGCAGGGAAAAATCCAATATATATCTGGTGATATCTCGGGTGCTATTAGAGATAGCGCAATAAATCAAAGTGCATTGTCCGTAGGAGGCCCTGCGCATGAATCTGTGCAGCGGGAACGACCTCGGAATACCAGGGGCCGAGAAACCCACCGTCTCATGGGGGCGGACACTCAGGGTCAGGGGAAAATCCAATATATATCTGGTGATATCTCGGGTGCTATTACAGATAGGGCAATAAATCAAAGTGCATTGTCTGTAGGAGGCCCTGGCGCATGAATCTGGCCAGCGGAAACTACCTCGGACCACCAGGGGCCGAGAAAACCACCGTCTCATGGGGCCGGACTGTCAGGGTCAGGGGAAAATCCAATATATATCTGGTGATATCTCGGGTGCTATTAGATATAGCGCAATAAAACAAAGTGAATTATCTGCAGGGGGCCCTGGCGCATGAATCTGGGCAGCGGGAACGACCTCGGACCACCAGGGGCCAAGAAAACCACCGTCCCATGGGGCCGGACACTCAGGGTCGGTTGAAAAATTCAATATATATCTGGTGATATCTCGGGTGCTCTTACAGATAACACACTAAACCAAAGTGAATTATCTGCAGCGGGCCCTGGCGCATGAATCTGTGCAGCGGGAGCGACCTCGGACCACTAGGGGCCGAGAAAACCACCGACACATGGGGCTGGACACTCAGGGTCAGGGGAAAATCCAATATATATCTGGTGATATCTCGGGTGCTATTAGAGATAGCGCAATAAACCAACGTGAATTATCTGCAGGAGGCCCTGGCGCATGATTCTGTGCAGCGGGAATGACCTCGGACCACCAGGGGCCGAGAAAACCACCGTCTCATGGGGCCGGACTGTCAGGGTCAGGGAAAAATCCAGCATATATCTGGTGATATCTCGGGTGCTATTACAGATAGCGCAATAAATCAAAGTGCGTTGTCTGTAGGAGGCCCTGGCGCATGAATCTGGGCAGCGGGAACGACCTCGGACCACCAGGGCCCGAGAAAATTACAGATATTCGGAATCCGTAACCCAAGTTCATGTAAAAATCCAGAATACATTTGGTGATATCTACGGTGCTCTTACAGATAGCGCAATAAATCAAAGTGCATTGTCTGTAGGAGGCTCTGGCGCATGAATCTGTGCAGCGGGAACGACCTCGGACCACCAGGGGCCGAGACAACCACCGTCTCATGGGGCCGGACACTCAGGGTCAGGGAAAAATCCAATACATATCTGGTGATATCTTGGGTGCTATTACAGATAGCGCAATAAACCAAAGTGAATTATCTGCAGGACGCCCTGGCGCATGAATCTGTGCAGCGGGAACGACCTCGGACCACCAGGGCCCGAGAAAACCACCGACACATGGGGCCGGACACTCAGGGTCAGGGGAAAATCCAATATATATCTGGTGATATCTCGGGTGCTATTAGAGATAGCGCAATAAACCAATGTGAATTATATGCAGGAGGCCCTGGCGCGTGAATCTGTGCAGCGGGAACGACCTCGGACCACCAGGGGCCGAGAAATCCACAGTCTCATGGGGCCGGACACTCAGGGTCAGGGAAAACTTCAATATATATCTGGTGATATCTCGGGTGCTATTACAGATAGCGCAATAAATCAAAGTGCATTGTCTGCAGGAGGCCCTGGCGCATGAATCTGGGCAGCGGGAACGACCTCGGACCACCAGGGGCCGAGAAAACCACCGTCCCATGGGGCCGGACACGCAGGGTCGGTTGAAAAATTCAATATATATCTGGTGATATCTCGGGTGCTCTTACAGATAACACACTAAACCAAAGTGAATTATCTGCAGCGGGCCCTGGCGCATGAATCTGGGCAGCGGGAACGACCTCGGACCACCAGGGGCCGAGAAAACCACCGTCCCATGGGGCCGGACACGCAGGGTCGGTTGAAAAATTCAATATATATCTGGTGATATCTCGGGTGCTCTTACAGATAACACACTAAACCAAAGTGAATTATTTGCAGCGGGCCCTGGCGCATGAATCTGTGCAGCGGGAGCGACCTCGGACCACTTGGGGCCGAGAAAACCACCGACACATGGGGCCGGACACTCAGGGTCAGGGGAAAATCCAATATATATCTGGTGATATCTCGGGTGCTATTAGAGATAGCGCAATAAACCAAAGTCAATTATCTGCAGGAGGGCCCGGCCCATGAATCTGTGCAGCGGGAACGACCTCGGTCCACCAGGGGCCGAGAAAACCACCGTCTCATGGGGCCGGACACTCAGGGTCAGCGGAAAATCCAGTACATATCTGGTGATATCTCGGGTTCTATTACAGATAGCGCAATAAACCAAAGTGAATTGTCTGTAGGAGGCCCTGGCGCATGGATCTGTGCAGCGGGATCGACCTCAGACCACGGGGGACCGAGAAAACCATCGACTCATGGGGCCGGACTGACAGTGTCAGGGAAAAATTCAATATATATCTGGTGATATCTCGGGTGCTATTACAGATAACGCAATAAATCAAAGTGCATTGTCTGTAGGAGGCACTGGCGAATGAATCTGTGCAGCAGGAACGACCTCGGACCACCAGGGGCCGAGAAAATAACAGATATTCGGAATCCGTCGCCCAAGGTCATGTAAAAATCCATCATACATCTGGTGATATCTCGGGTGCTATTAGAGATAGCGCAATAAACCAAAGAGCATTGTCTGTAGGAGGCCCTGGCGCGTGTATCTGTGCAGCGGGAACGACCTCGGACCACCAGGCGCCGAGAAAATTACGGAAATCGGAATCCGTCACCCAAGGTCATGAAAAAATCCAATATATATCTGGTGATATTTCGGGTGCTATTACAGATAGCGCAATAAATCAAAGTGCATTGTCTGTAGGAGGCCCTGGCGCATGAATCTGAGCAGCGGGATCGACCTCGGACCTCCAGGGGCCGAGAAAACCACCGTCTCATGGGGTCGGACACTCAGGGTCAGGGGAAAATCCAATATATATCTGGTGATATCTCGGGTGCTATTACAGATAGCGCAATAAATCAAAGTGCATTGTCTGTAGGAGGCCCTGGCGCATGAATCTGTGCAGCAGGATCGACCTCGGACCACCAGGAGCCGAGAAAACCACCGACACATGGGGCCGGACACTCAGGGTCGGGGAAAAATTCAATACATATCTGGTGATATCTCGGGTGCTCTTACAGACGGCGCACTAAACCAAAGTGAAGCATCTGCAAGGGGGCCTGGCGCATGAATCTGTGCAGCGGGATCGACATCGGACCACCAGGCGCCGAGAAAATTACAGATATTCGGAGTCCGTCACCCAAGGTCATGTAAAAATCCAATATATATCTGGTGATATCTCGGGTGCTATTACAGATAGCGCAATAAACCAAAGTGCATTGTCTGCAGGAGGCCCTGGCGCATGAATCTGTGCAGCGGGAACGACCTCGGACCACGAGGGACCGAGAAAACCATCGATACATGGGGCCGGACACTCAGGGTCAGGGGAAAATCCAATATATATCTGGTGATATCTCGGGTGCTATTAGAGATAGCGCAATAAATCAAAGTGCATTGTCTGCAGGACGCCCCAGCGCATGAATCTGTGCAGCGGGAACGACCTGGCTCCACCAGGGGCCGAGAAAACTACCGTCTCATGGGGCCGGACACTCAGGGTCAGGGAAAAATCCAATATATATCTGGTGATATCTCGGGTGCTATTACAGATAGCGCAATAAACCAAAGTGAATTGTCTGCAGGAAGCCCTGGCGCATGAATCTGTTCAGCGGGATCGACCTCCGACCACGAGGGACCGAGAAAACCATCGACACATGGGGCCGGACTGTCAGGGTCAGGGAAAAATCAAATATATATCTGGTGATATCTCGGGTGCTATTAGAGATAGCGCAATAAACCAAACTGAATTATCTGCAGGAGGCCCTGGCGCATGCATCTGTGCAGCGGGAACGATCTCGGACCACCAGGGGCCGAGAAAACCACAGTCTCATGGGGTCGGGCACTCAGGGTCAGGGGAAAATCCAATATATATCTGGTGATATCTCGGGTGCTATTAGAGATAGCGCAATAAATCAAGGTGCATTGTCCGTAGGAGGCTCTGGCGCATGAATCTGCGCAGCGGGAACGACCTCGGACCACCAGGGGCCGAGAAAACCTCCGTCTCATGGGGCCGGACACTCAGGGTCAGGGAAAAATCCAATATATATCTCGTGATATCTCGGGTGCTATTAGAGATAGCGAAATAATTCAAAGTGCATTGTCTGCAGGAGGCACCGGCGCATGAATCTGTGCAGCGGGAACGACCTTGGAGCACCAGGGGCCGAGAAAACCACCGCCTCATGGGGTCGGACACTCAGGGTCAGGGAAAAATCCAATATAAATCTGGTGATATCTCGGGTGCTATTACAGATAGCACAATAAATCAAAGTGCATTGTTTGCAGGAGGCCCTGGCGCATGAATCTGTGCAGCGGGAAAGACATCGGACCCTCAGAGGCCGAGAAAACTACCGTCTCATGAGGCTGGACACTCAGTGTCAGGGAAAAATCCAATATATATCTGGTGATATCTCGGGTGTTATTAGAGATAGCGCAATAAATCAAAGTGCATGGTCTGTAGGAGGCTCTGTCGCATGAATCTGTTCAGCGGGATCGACCTCGGACCACGAGGGACCGAGAAAACCATCAGCACATGGGGCCGGACTGTCAGGGTCGGGGAAAAATCCAATATATATCTGGTGATATCTCGGCTGCTATTAGAGATAGCGCAATAAACAAAAATGAATTATCTGCAGGAGGCCCTGGCGCATGAATCTGTGCGGCGGGAACGACCTCGGACCACTAGGGGCCGAGAAAACCACCGTCTCATGGGGTCGGACACTCAGGGTGAGGGAAAAATCCAATATATATCTGGTGATATCTCGGGTGCTATTAGAGATAGCGCAATACACCAAAGTGCATTGTCTGCAGGAGGCCCTAGCACATGAATCTGTGCAGCGGGAACGACCTCGGACCACCAGGGGCCGAGAAAGCTACAGTCTCATGGGGCCGGACACTCAGGGTCAGGGAAAAATCCAATATAAATCTGGTGATACCTCGGGTGCTATTACAGATAGCGCAATAAACCAAAGTGCAGTGCCTGCAGGAGGCCCTGGCGCATGAATCTGTGCAGGGGGAACGACCTCGGAGCACCAGGGGCCGAGAAAACTACCGCCTCATGGGGTCGGACACTCAGGGTCGGGGAAAAATCCGATATATATCTGGTGATATCTCGGGTGCTATTAGAGATAGCGAAATAATTCAAGGTGCATTGTCTGCAGGAGGCACCGGCGCATGAATCTGTGCAGCGGGAACGACCTCGGACCACCAGGGGCCGAGAAAACCACCGTCTCATGGGGTCGGACTGTCAGGGTCAGGGAAAAATCCAATATATATCTGGTGATATCGCGGGTGCTATTAGAGATAGCGCAATAAATGAAAGTGCATTGTCTGCCGGAGGCCCTAGCGCATGAATCTGTGCAGCGGGAACGACCTCGGACCACCAGGGGCCGAGAAAACTACCGTCTCATGGGGCCGGACACTCAGGGTCAGGGAAAAATCCAATATATATCTCGTGATATCTCGGGTGCTATTAGAGATAGCGAAATAATTCAAAGTGCATTGTCTGCAGGAGGCCCTGGCGCATGAATCTGTGCAGCGGGAACGATCTCGGTCCACCAGGGGCCGAGAAAACTACCGTCTCATGGGGCCGGACACTCAGGGTCAGGGAAAAATCCAATATATATCTCGTGATATCTCGGGTGCTATTAGAGATAGCGAAATAATTCAAGGTGCATTGTCTGCAGGAGGCACCGGCGCATGAATCTGTGCAGCGGGAACGACCTCGGACCACCAGGGGCCTAGAAAATCACCGTCTCATGGGGCCGGACTGTCAGGGTCAGGGAAAAATCCAATATATATCTGGTGATATCTCGGGTGCTGTTAGAGATAGCGCAATAAATCAAAGTGCATTGTCTGTAGGAGGCACTGGCGAATGATTCAGTGCAGCAGGAACGACCTCGGACCACCAGGAGCCGAGAAAATTACAGATATTCGGAATCCGTCACCCAAGGTCATGTAAAAATCCAGCATATATCTAGTGATATCTCGGGTGCTATTACAGATAGCGCAATAAACCAAAGTGAATTGTCTGCAGGAAGCTCTGGCGCATGAATCTGTTCAA
Organism: Nomia melanderi; assembly: GCF_051020985.1. Classification (NCBI taxonomy): domain Eukaryota; kingdom Metazoa; phylum Arthropoda; class Insecta; order Hymenoptera; family Halictidae; genus Nomia; species Nomia melanderi. The sequence continues at coordinate 187,795 of NW_027475154.1, read as the reverse complement.
CGGGACCGACCTCGGACCACGAGGGACCGAGAAAACCATCGACACATGGGGCCGGACTGTCAGGGTCAGGGAAAAATCAAATATATGTCCGGTGATATCTCAGATGCTATTAGAGATAGCTCAATAAACCAAAGTGAATTATCTGCAGGAGGCGCTGGCGCATGAATCTGTGCAGCGGGATCGACCTCGGACCACCAGGGGCCGAGAAAACTACCGTCTCATGGGGCTGGACACTCAGGGTCAGGGAAAAATCCAATTTATATCTCGTGATATCTCGGGTGCTATTAGAGATAGCGAAATAATTCAAAGTGCATTGTCTGCAGGAGGCACCGGCGCATGAATCTGTGCAGCGGGAACGACCTCGGACCACCAGGGGCCGAGAAAACCACCGTCTCATGCGGTCGGACTGTCAGGGTCAGGGAAAAATTCAATATATATCTGGTGATATCTCGGGTGCTATTACAGATAGCGCAATAAATCATAGTGAATTATCTGCAGGGGGCCCTGGCGCATGAATCTGTGCAGCGGGATCGACCTCGGACCACGAGGGACCGAGAATGACATCGACAGATGGGGCCGGACTGACAGGGTCAAGGAAAAATCCAATATGTATCTGGTGATATCTCGGGTGCTATTATAGATAGCGAAATAAATCAAAGTGCATTGTCTGTAGGTGGCACTGGCGAATGAATCTGTGCAGCAGGAACGACCTCGGACCACCATGAGCCGAGAAAATTACAGATATGCTGAATCCGTCACCCAAGGTCATGTAAAAATCCAGCATATATCTAGTGATATCTCGGGTGCTATTACAGATAGCGCAATAAACCAAAGTGAATTGTCTGCAGGAAGCTCTGGCGCATGAATCTGTTCAGCGGGATCGACCTCGGACCACGAGGGACCGAGAAAACCATCGGCACATGGGGCTGGACTGTCAGGGTCAGGGAAAAATCCAATATATATCTGCTGATATCTCGGTTGCTATTACAGATAGCGCAATAAATCAAAGTGCATTGTCTGCAGGAGGCCCTGGCGCATGAATCTGTGCAGCGGGAAAGACCTCGGACCACCAGAGGCCGAGAAAACTACCGTCTCATGAGGCTGGACACTCAGTGTCAGGGAAAAATCCAATATATATCTGGTGATATCCCGGGTGTTATTAGAGATAGCGCAATAAACCAAAGTGCATTGTCTGCAGGAGGCCCTGGCGCATGAATCTGTGCAGCGGGAACGACCTCGGACCACGAGGGACCGAGAAAACCATCGACACATGGGGCCGGACACTCAGGGTCAGGGGAAAATCCAATATATATCTGGTGATATCTCGGGTGCTATTAGAGATAGCGCAATAAATCAAAGTGCATTGTCTGCAGGAGGCCCAGCGCATGAATCTGTGCAGCGGGAACGACCTGGCTCCGCCAGGGGCCGAGAAAACTACCGTCTCATGGGGCCGGACACTCAGGGTCAGGGAAAAATCAAATATATATCTGGTGATATCTCGGGTGCTATTAGAGATAGCGCATTAAACCAAACTGAATTATCTGCAGGAGGCCCTGGCGCATGAATCTGTGCAGCGGGAACGACCTGGGACCACCAGGGGCCGAGAAAACTACCGTCTCGTGGGGCCGGACACTCAGGGTCAGGGAAAAATCCAATATATATCTAGTGATATCTCGGGTGCTATTACAGATAGCGCAATAAATCAAAGTGCATGGTCTGTAGGAGGCTCTGTCGCATGAATCTGTTCAGCGGGATCGACCTCGGACCACCAGGAGCCGAGAAAATTACAGATATGCGGAATCCGTCACCCAAGGTCATGTAAAAATCCAGCATATATCTAGTGATATCTCGGGTGCTATTACAGATAGCGCAATAAACCAAAGTGAATTGTCTGCAGGAAGCTCTGGCGCATGAATCTGTTCAGCGGGATCGACCTGGGACCACGAGGGACCGAGAAAACCATCGGCACATGGGGCCGGACTGTCAGGGTCAGGGAAAAATCCAATATATATCTGGTGATATCTCGGTTGCTATTAGAGATAGCGCAATAAATCAAGGTGCATTGTCCGTAGGAGGCTCTGGCGCATGAATCTGCGCAGCGGGAACGACCTGGGATCACCAGGGGCCGAGAAAACTACCGTCTCATGGGGCCGGACACTCAGGGTCAGGGAAAAATCCAATATATATCTGGTGATATCTCGGGTGCTATTAGATATAGCGCAATAAATCAAAGTGAATTATCTGCAGGGTGCCCTGCCGCATGAATCTGTGCAGCGGGAACGACCTCGGACCACCAGGGGCCGAGAAAACCTCCGTCTCATGGTGCCGGACACTCAGGGTCAGGGAAAAATCTAATATATATCTCGTGATATCTCGGGTGCTATTAGAGATAGCGAAATAATTCAAAGTGCATTGTCTGCAGGAGGCACCGGCGCATGAATCTGTGCAGCGGGAACGACCTTGGAGCACCAGGGGCCGAGAAAACCACCGCCTCATGGGGTCGGACACTCAGGGTCAGGGAAAAATCCAATATAAATCTGGTGATATCTCGGGTGCTATTACAGATAGAGCAATAAATCAAAGTGCATTGTTTGCAGGAGGCCCTGGCGCATGAATCTGTGCAGCGGGAAAGACCTCGGACCACCAGAGGCCGAGAAAACTACCGTCTCATGAGGCTGGACACTCAGTGTCAGGGAAAAATCCAATATATATCTGGTGATATCTCGGGTGTTATTAGAGATAGCGCAATAAACCAAAGTGCATTGTCTGCAGGAGGCCCTGGCGCATGAATCTGTGCAGCGGGAACGACCTCGGACCACGAGGGACCGAGAAAACCATCGACACATGGGGCCGGACACTCAGGGTCAGGGGAAAATCCAATATATATCTGGTGATATCTCGGGGGCTATTAGAGATAGCGCAATAAACCAAAGTGCATTGTCTGCAGGAGGCCCTGGCGCATGAATCTGTGCAGCGGGAACGACCTGGCTCCACCAGGGGCCGAGAAAACTACCGTCTCATGGGGCCGGACACTCAGGGTCAGGGAAAAATCAAATATATATCTGGTGATATCTCGGGTGTTATTAGAGATAGCGCAATAAACCAAAGTGCATTGTCTGCAGGAGGCCCTGGCGCATGAATCTGTGCAGCGGGAACGACCTCGGACCACGAGTGACCGAGAAAACCATCGACACATGGGGCCGGACACTCAGGGTCAGGGGAAAATCCAATATATATCTGGTGATATCTCGGGGGCTATTAGAGATAGCGCAATAAACCAAAGTGCATTGTCTGCAGGAGGCCCTGGCGCATGAATCTGTGCAGCGGGAACGACCTGGCTCCACCAGGGGCCGAGAAAACTACCGTCTCATGGGGCCGGACACTCAGGGTCAGGGAAAAATCAAATATATATCTGGTGATATCTCTGGTGCTATTAGAGATAGCGCATTAAACCAAACTGAATTATCTGCAGGAGGCCCTGGCGCATGAATCTGTGCAGCGGGAACGACCTGGGACCACCAGGGGCTGAGAAAACTACCGTCTCATGGGGCCGCACACTCAGGGTCAGGGAAAAATCCAATATATATCTCGTGATGTCTCGGGTAATATTAGAGATAGCGAAATAATTCAAAGTGCATTGTCTGCAGGAGGCACCGGCGCATGAATCTGTGCAGCGGGAACGACCTCGGACCACGAGGGACCGAGAAAACCATCGACACATGGGGCCGGACACTCAGGGTCAGGGGAAAATCCAATATATATCTGGTGATATCTCGGGGGCTATTAGAGATAGCGCAATAAACCAAAGTGCATTGTCTGCAGGAGGCCCTGGCGCATGAATCTGTGCAGCGGGAACGACCTGGCTCCACCAGGGGCCGAGAAAACTACCGTCTCATGGGGCCGGACACTCAGGGTCAGGGAAAAATCAAATATATATCTGGTGATATCTCGGGTGTTATTAGAGATAGCGCAATAAACCAAAGTACATTGTCTGCAGGAGGCCCTGGCGCATGAATCTGTGCAGCGGGAACGACCTCGGACCACGAGGGACCGAGAAAACCATCGACACATGGGGCCGGACACTCAGGGTCAGGGGAAAATCCAATATATATCTGGTGATATCTCGGGGGCTATTAGAGATAGCGCAATAAACCAAAGTGCATTGTCTGCAGGAGGCCCTGGCGCATGAATCTGTGCAGCGGGAACGACCTGGCTCCACCAGGGGCCGAGAAAACTACCGTCTCATGGGGCCGGACACTCAGGGTCAGGGAAAAATCAAATATATATCTGGTGATATCTCGGGTGCTATTAGAGATAGCGCATTAAACCAAACTGAATTATCTGCAGGAGGCCCTGGCGCATGAATCTGTGCAGCGGGAACGACCTGGGACCACCAGGGGCTGAGAAAACTACCGTCTCATGGGGCCGCACACTCAGGGTCAGGGAAAAATCCAATATATATCTCGTGATGTCTCGGGTAATATTAGAGATAGCGAAATAATTCAAAGTGCATTGTCTGCAGGAGGCACCGGCGCATGAATCTGTGCAGCGGGAACGACCTCGGACCACCAGTGGCCGAGAAAAACACCGTCTCATGAGGCCGGACACTCAGGGTCAGGGGAAAATCCAATATATATCTTGTGATATCTCGGGTGCTATTACAGATAGCGCAATAAATCAAAGTGCATGGTCTGTAGGAGGCTCTGTCGCATGAATCTGTTCAGCGGGATCGACCTCGGACCACGAGGGACCGAGAAAACCATCGGCACATGGGGCCGGACTGTCAGGGTCGGGGAAAAATCCAATATATATCTGGTGATATCTCGGCTGCTATTAGAGATAGCGCAATAAACAAAAATGAATTATCTGCAGGAGGCCCTGGCGCATGAATCTGTGCGGCGGGAACGACCACGGACCACTAGGGGCCGAGAAAACCACCGTCTCATGGGGTCGGACACTCAGGGTGAGGGAAAAATCCAATATATATCTGGTGATATCTCGGGTGCTATTAGAGATAGCGCAATACACCAAAGTGCATTGTCTGCAGGAGGCCGTAGCACATGAATCTGTGCAGCGGGAACGACCTCGGACCCCCAGGGGCCGAGAAAGCTGCAGTCTCATGGGGCCGGACACTCAGGGTCAGGGAAAAATCCAATATAAATCTGGTGATATCTCGGGTGCTATTACAGATAGCGCAATAAACCAAAGTGCAGTGTCTGCAGGAGGCCCTGGCGCATGAATCTGTGCAGGGGGAACGACCTCGGAGCACCAGGGGCCGAGAAAACTACCGCCTCATGGGGTCGAACACTCAGGGTCGGGGAAAAATCCGATATATATCTGGTGATATCTCGGGTGCTATTAGAGATAGCGAAATAATTCAAGGTGCATTGTCTGCAGGAGGCACCGGCGCATGAATCTGTGCAGCGGGAACGACCTCGGACCACCAGGGGCCGAGAAAACCACCGTCTCATGGGGTCGGACTGTCAGGGTAAGGGAAAAATCCAATATATATCTGGTGATATCTCGGGTGCTAATAGAGATAGCGCAATAAACCAAAGTGCATTGTCTGCAGGAGGCCCTGGCGCATGAATCTGTGCAGCGGGAACGACCTCGGACCACCAGGGGCCGAGAAAACTACCGTCTCATGGGGCCGGACACTCAGGGTCAGGGAAAAATCCAATATATATCTCGTGATATCTCGGGTGCTATTAGAGATAGCGAAATAATTCAAAGTGCATTGTCTGCAGGAGGCCCTGGCGCATGAATCTGTGCAGCGGGAACGATCTCGGTCCACCAGGGGCCGAGAAAACCACCGTCTCATGGGGCCGGACACTCAGGGTCGGGGAACAATCCAATATATATCTGGTGATATCTCGAGTGCTATTACAGATGGCGCAATAAATCAAAGTGTATTGTCTGTAGGAAGTCCTGTCGCATGAATCTGTGCAGCGGGAACGACCTCGGACCACGAGGGACCGAGAAAACCATCGACACATGGGGCCGGACACTCAGGGTCAGGGGAAAATCCAATATATATCTGGTGATATCTCGGGGGCTATTAGAGATAGCGCAATAAATCAAAGTGCATTGTCTGCAGGAGGCGCAGCGCATGAATCTGTGCAGCGGGAACGACCTGGCTCCACCAGGGGCCGAGAAAACTACCGTCTCATGGGGCCGGACACTCAGGGTCAGGGAAAAATCAAATATATATCTGGTGATATCTCGGGTGTTATTAGAGATAGCGCAATAAACCAAAGTGCATTGTCTGCAGGAGGCCCTGGCGCATGAATCTGTGCAGCGGGAACGACCTCGGACCACGAGGGACCGAGAAAACCATCGACACATGGGGCCGGACACTCAGGGTCAGGGGAAAATCCAATATATATCTGGTGATATCTCGGGTGCTATTAAAGATAGCGCAATAAATCAAAGTGCATTGTCTGCAGGAGGCCCAGCGCATGAATCTGTGCAGCGGGAACGACCTGGCTCCACCAGGGGCCGAGAAAACTACCGTCTCATGGGGCCGGACACTCAGGGTCAGGGAAAAATCAAATATATATCTGGTGATATCTCGGGTGCTATTAGAGATAGCGCATTAAACCAAACTGAATTATCTGCAGGAGGCCCTGGCGCATGAGTCTGTGCAGCGGGAACGACCTGGGACCACCAGGGGCTGAGAAAACTACCGTCTCATGGGGCCGCACACTCAGGGTCAGGGAAAAATCCAATATATATCTCGTGATGTCTCGGGTGCTATTACAGATAGCGCAATAAATCAAAGTGCATGGTCTGTAGGAGGCTCTGTCGCATGAATCTGTTCAGCGGGATCGACCTCGGACCACGAGGGACCGAGAAAACCATCGGCACATGGGGCCGGACTGTCAGGGTCGGGGAAAAATCCAATATATATCTGGTGATATCTCGGCTGCTATTAGAGATAGCGCAATAAACAAAAATGAATTATCTGCAGGAGGCCCTGGCGCATGAATCTGTGCGGCGGGAACGTCCCCGGACCACTAGGGGCCGAGAAAACCACCGTCTCATGGGGTCGGACACTCAGGGTGAGGGAAAAATCCAATATATATCTGGTGATATCTCGGGTGCTATTAGAGATAGCGCAATACACCAAAGTGCATTGTCTGCAGGAGGCCGTAGCACATGAATCTGTGCAGCGGAAACGACCTCGGACCACCAGGGGCCGAGAAAGCTGCAGTCTCATGGGGCCGGACACTCAGGGTCAGGGAAAAATCCAATATAAATCTGGTGATATCTCGGGTGCTATTACAGATAGCGCAATAAACCAAAGTGCAGTGTCTGCAGGAGGCCCTGGCGCATGAATCTGTGCAGGGGGAACGATCTCGGTCCACCAGGGGCCGAGAAAACCACCGTCTCATGGGGCCGGACACTCAGGGTCGGGGAACAATCCAATATATATCTGGTGATATCTCGAGTGCTATTACAGATGGCGCAATAAATCAAAGTGTATTGTCTGTAGGAAGTCCTGTCGCATGAATCTGTGCAGCGGGATCGACCTCGCACCACCAGGGGCCTAGAAAATCACCGTCTCATGGGGCCGGACTGTCAGGGTCCGGGAAAAATCCAATATATATCTGGTGATATCTCGGGTGCTGTTAGAGATAGCGCAATAAATCAAAGTGCATTGTCTGTAGGAGGCACTGGCGAATGAATCAGTGCAGCAGGAACGACCTCGGACCACCAGGAGCCGAGAAAATTACAGATATTCGGAATCCGTCACCCAAGGTCATGTAAAAATCCAGCATATATCTGGTGATATCTCGGGTGCTATTAGAGATAGCGCAATAAATCAAAGTGCATTGTCTGCCGGAGGCCCCAGCGCATGAATCTGTTCAACGGGACCGACCTCGGGCCACCAGGGGCCGAGAAAATCACCGTCTCATGGGGCCGGACTGACAGGGTCAAGGAAAAATCCTATATATATCTGGTGATATCTCGGGTGCTATTAGAGATACCGCAATAAATCAAAGTGCATTGTCTGCAGGAGGCCCCAGCGCATGAATCTGTGCAGTGGGAACGACCTGGGACCACTAGGGGCCGAGAAAACTACCGTCTCATGGGGCCGGACACTCAGGGTCAGGGAAAAATCCAATATATATCTGGTGATATCTCGGGTGCTACTAGAGATTGCACAATAAATCAAAGTGCATTGTCTGCAGGGGGCCCTCGCGCATGAATCTGTGCAGCGGGAATGACCTCGGACGACCACGGGCCGAGAAAACCACCGTCTCATGGTGTCGGACTGTCAGGGTCAGGGAAAAATCCAATATATATCTGGTGATATTTCGGGTGCTATTAGAGATACCGCAATAAATCAAAGTGCATTGTCTGCAGGAGGCCCCAGCGCATGAATCTGTGCAGTGGGAACGACCTGGGACCACTAGGGGCCGAGAAAACTACCGTCTCATGGGGCCGGACACTCAGGGTCAGGGAAAAATCCAATATATATCTGGTGATATCTCGTGTGCTATTAGAGATAGCGCAATAAAACAAGGTGAATTATCTGCAGGGGGCCCTGGCGCACGAATCTGTGCAGCGGGATCGACCTCGGGCCACCAGGGGCCGAGAAAATCACCGTCTCATGGGGCCGGACTGACAGGGTCAAGGAAAAATCCTATATATATCTGGTGATATCTCGGGTGCTATTACAGATAGCGCAATAAACCAAAGTGAATTGTCTGCAGGAAGCCCTAGCGCATGCATCTGTGCAGCGGGAACGACCTCGGGCCACCAGGGGCCGAGAAAATCACCGTCTCATGGGGCCGGACTGACAGGGTCAAGGAAAAATCCTATATATATCTGGTGACATCTCGGGTGCTATTGCAGATAGCGCAATAAACCAAAGTGAATTATCTGCAGGGTGCCCCAGCGCATGAATCTGTGCAGCGGGAACGACCTGGCTCCACCAGGGGCCGAGAAAACTACCGTCTCATGGGGCCGGACACACAGGGTCAGGGAAAAATCCAATATATATCTGGTGATATCTCGGGTGCTATTACAGATAGCGCAATAAACCAAAGTGAATTGTCTGCAGGAAGCCCTGGCGCATGAATCTGTTCAGCGGGATCGACCTCCGAACACGAGGGACCGAGAAAACCATCGACACATGGGGCCGGACTGTCAGGGTCAGGGAAAAATCAAATATATATCTGGTGATATCTCGGGTGCTATTAGAGATAGCGCAATAAACCAAACTGAATTATCTGCAGGAGGCCCTGGCGCATGAATCTGTGCAGCGGGAACGATCTCGGACCACCAGGGGCCGAGAAAACCACCGTCTCATGGGGCCGGACACTCAGGGTCAGGGGAAAATCCAATATATATCTAGTGATATCTCGGGTGCTATTACAGATAGCGCAATAAATCAAAGCGCATTGTCTGCCAGAGGCCCTAGCGCATGAATCTGTGCAGCGGGAACGACCTCGGACCACCAGGGGCCGAGAAAACTACCGTCTCATGGGGCCGGACACTCAGGGTCAGGGAAAAATCCAATATATATCTCGTGATATCTCGGGTGCTATTAGAGATAGCGGAATAATTCAAAGTGCATTGTCTGCAGGGGGCACCGGCGCATGAATCTGTGCAGCGGGAACGACCTCGGACCACCAGGGGCCGAGAAAACCACCGCCTCATGAGGCCGGACACTCAGGGTCAGGGGAAAATCCAATATATATCTTGTGATATCTCGGGTGCTATTACAGATAGCGCAATAAATCAAAGTGCATGGTCTGTAGGAGGCTCTGTCGCATGAATCTGTTCAGCGGGATCGACCTCGGACCACGAGGGACCGAGAAAACCATCGGCACATGGGGCCGGACTGTCAGGGTCGGGGAAAAATCCAATATATATCTGATGATATCTCAGGTGCTATTAGAGATAGCGCAATAAACAAAAATGAATTATCTGCAGGAGGCCCTGGCGCATGAATCTGTGCAGCGGGAACGACCTCGGACCGCTAGGGCCCGAGAAAACCACCGTCTCATGGGGTCGGACACTCTGGGTGAGGGAAAAATCCAATATATATCTGGTGATATCTCGGGTGCTATTACAGATACCGCAATACACCAAAGTTCATTGTCTGCAGGAGGCCCTAGCGCATGAATCTGTGCAGTGGGAACGACCTCGGACCACCAGGGGCCGAGAAAACCACCGTCTCACGGGGTCGGACACTCAGGGTCAGGGAAAAATCCAATATATATCTGGTGATATCTCGAGTGCTATTACAGATAGCGCAATAAATCAAAGTGCGTTGTTTGTAGGAGGCCCTGGCGCACGAATCTGTGCAGCGGGAACGACCTCGGACCACCAGCGGCCGAGAAAACCACCGTCTCACGGGTTCGGACACGCAGGGTCAGGGAAAAATCCCATATATATCTGGTGATATCTCGAGTGCTATTACAGATAGCGCAATAAATCAAGGTGCATTATCTGTAGGGGGCCCTCGCGCATGAATCTGTGCAGCCGGAATGACCTCGGACTACCACGGGCCGGGAAAACCACCGTCTCATGGTGTCGGACTGTCAGGGTCAGGGAAAAATCCAATATATATCTGGTGATATCTCAGGTGCTATTAGAGATAGCGCAATAAATAAAAGTGGATTGTCTGTAGGAGGCCCTGGCGCATGAATCTGTGCAGCGGGATCGACCTCGGACCACCAGGGGCCGAGAAAATCACCGTCGCATGGGGCCGGTCTGTCAGGGTCAGGAAAAAATCCAATATATATCTGGTGATATCTCGGGTGCTACTAGAGATTGCACAATAAATCAAAGTGCATTGTCTGCAGGAGGCCCTCGCGCATGAATCTGTGCAGCGGGAATGACCTCGGACGACCACGGGCCGAGAAAACCACCGTCTCATGGTGTCGGACTGTCAGGGTCAGGGAAAAATCCAATATATATCTGGTGATATTTCGGGTGCTATTAGAGATACCGCAATAAATCAAAGTGCATTGTCTGCAGGCGGCCCTCGCGCATAAATCTGTGCAGCGGGAACGACCTCGGACAACCAGGGGCCGAGAAAAACAACCGTCTCATGGGGTCCGACTGTCAGGGTCAGGGAAAAATCCAATATATATCTGGTGATATTTCGGGTGCTATTAGAGATACCGCAATAAATCAAAGTGCATTGTCTGCAGGAGGCCCTCGCGCATGAATCTGTGCAGCGGGAATGACCTCGGACAACCAGGGGCCGAGAAAATCACCGTCTCATGGGGCCGGACTGTCAGGGTCAGGGAAAAATGCAATATATATCTGGTGATATCTCGGGTGCTATTAGAGATAGCGCAATAAACCAAAGTGCATTGTCTGCAGGAGGCCCTGGCGCATGAATCTGTGCAGCGAGAACGACCTCGGACCACCACGGGCCGAGAAAACCACCGACACATGGGGGCGGACACTCAGGGTCAGGGGAAAATCCAATATATATGGTGATATCTCGGGTGCTATTACAGATAGCGCAATAAATCAAAGTGCATTGTCTGTAGGATGCCCTGGCGCAGGAATCTGTGCAGCAGGAACAACCTCGGACCACCAGCGTCCGAGAACACCACCGTCTCATGGGGTCGGACTGTCAGGGTCAGGGAAAATCCAATATATATCTGGTGATATCTCGGGTGCTATTACAGATAGCGCAATAAATCAAAGTGCATTGTCTGTAGGAGGCCCTGGCGCATGAATCTGTGCAGCGGGATCGACCTCGGACCACCAGGGGCCGAGAAAACTTCTGTCTCATGGGGCCGGACACTCAGGATCAGGGAAAAATCCAATATATATCTGGTGATATCTCGGTTGCTATTAGAGATACCGCAATAAATCAAAGTGCATTGTCTGCAGGCGGCCCTCGCGCATGAATCTGTGCAGCGGGAACGACCTGGGACCTCCAGGGGCCGAGAAAACCACCGACACAAGGGGCCGGACTGTCGGGGTCGGGGAAAAATCCAATATATATCTGGTGAGATCTCGGGTGCTATTACAGATAGCGCAATAAATCAAAGTGCATTGTCTGTAGGAGGCCCTGGCGCATGAATCTGTGTAGCAGGAACGACCTCGGACCACCAGGGGCCGAGAAAACCACCGTCTCATGGGGTCGGACACTCAGGGTCAAGGAAAAATCCAATATAAATCTGGTGATATCTCGGGTGCTATTACAGATAGCGCAATAAATCAAAAAGCATTGTCTGCAGGAGGCCCTGGCGCATGAATCTGTGCAGCGGAAACGACCTCGGACCACGACGGACCGAGAAAACCACCGTCTCATGGGGTCGGACTGTCATGGTCAGGGAAAAATCCAATATATATCTGGTGATATCTCGGGTGCTATTATAAATAGCGCAATAAATCAAAGTGAGTTATCTGCAGGGGGCCCTGGCGCATGAATCTGTGCAGCGGGATCGACCTCGGACCACCAGGGGCCGAGAAAACCACCGTCTCATGGGGTCGGGCACTCAGGGTCAAGGAAAAATCCAATATAAATCTGGTGATATCGCGGGTGCTATTACAGATAGCGCAATAAATCAAAAAGCATTGTCTGCAGGAGGCCCTGGCGCATGAATCTGGGCAGCGGGAACGACCTCGGACCACCAGGGGCCGAGAAAACCACCGTCTCATGGGGTCGGACACTAAGGGTCAGGGGAGAATCCAATATATATCTGGTGATATCTCGGGTGCTATTTGAGATAGCGCAATAAATCAAAGTGAATTATCTGCAGGGGGCCCTGGCGCATGAATCTGTGCAGCGGGATCGACCTCGGACCACCAGTGGCCGAGAAAATCACCGTCTCATGGGGCCGGACTCTCAGGGTCAGGGAAAAATCCAATATATATCTGGTGATATCTCGGGTGCTATTACAGATAGCGCAATAAATCAAAGTGCATTGTCTGCAGGTGGCACTGGCGAATGAGTCTGTGCAGGAGGAACGACCTCGGACCACCAGGGGCCGAGAAAATTACAGATATTCGGAATCCGTCACCCTAGGTCATGTAAAAATCCAATATATATCTGGTGATATCTCAGGTGCTATTACAGACAGCGCGATAAATCAAAGTGCATTGTCTGCAGGAAGCCCTCACGCACGAATCCGTGCAGCGGGAACGACCTCGGACCACCAGGGGCCAAGAAAACCACCGTCTCATGGGGCCGGACTGTCAGGGTCAGGGAAAAATCCATTATATATCTGGTGATATCTCGGGAACCATTAGAGATAGCTCGATAAATCAAAGCGCATTGTCTGCGGGAGGCCCTGTCTCATGAATCTGTGCAGCGGCAACGACCTCGGACCAAGAGGGGCCGAGAAAACCACCGTCTCATGGGGCCGGACTGTCAGGGTCGGGGAAAAATCCATCATATATCTGGTGATATCTCGGGTGCTATTACAGATAGCGCAATAAATCAAAGTGCATTGTCTGTAGGAGGCCCTGGCGCAGGAATCTGTGCAGCGGGAACGACCTCGGACCACCAGGGGCCGAGAAAACCACCGTCTCATGGGGTCGGACACTCAGGGTCATGGAAAAATCCAATATAACTCCGGTGATATCTCGGGTGCTATTAGAGATAGCGCAATAAATCAAAGGGCATTGTCTGCAGGAGGCCCTAGTGCATGAATCTGTGCAGCGGGAACGACCTAGGACCACGACGGACCGAGAAAACCATCGACACATGGGGCCGGACTGTCAGGGTCAAGGAAAAATGCAATATATATCTGGTGATATCTCGGGTGCTCTTAGAGATAGCGCAATAAATCAAAAAGCATTGTCTGCAGGAGGCCCTGGCGCATGAATCTGTGCAGCGGAAACGACCTCGGACCACGACGGACCGAGAAAACCACCGTCTCATGGGGTCGGACTGTCAGGGTCAGGGAAAAATCCAATATATATCTGGTGATATCTCGGGTGCTATTATAAATAGCGCAATAAATCAAAGTGAATTATCTGCAGGGGGCCCTGGCGCATGAATCTGTGCAGCGGGATCGACCTCGGACCACCAGGGGCCGAGAAAACCACCGTCTCATGGGGTCGGGCACTCAGGGTCAAGGAAAAATCCAATATAAATCTGGTGATATCTCGGGTGCTATTACAGATAGCGCAATAAATCAAAGTGAATTATCTGCAGGGGGCCCTGGCGCATGAATCTGTGCAGCGGGATCGACCTCGGACCACCAGGGGCCGAGAAAACCACCGTCTCATGGGGTCGGGCACTCAGGGTCAAGGAAAAATCCAATATAAATCTGGTGATATCGCGGGTGCTATTACAGATAGCGCAATAAATCAAAAAGAATTGTCTGCAGGAGGCCCTGGCGCATGAATCTGGGCAGCGGGAACGACCTCGGACCACCAGGGGCCGAGAAAACCACCGTCTCATGGGGTCGGACACTCAGGGTCAGGGGAGAATCCAATATATATCTGGTGATGTCTCGGGTGCTATTTGAGATAGCGCAATAAATCAAAGTGAATTATCTGCAGGGGGCCCTGGCGCATGAATCTGTGCAGCGGGATCGACCTCGGACCACCAGTGGCCGAGAAAATCACCGTCTCATTGGGCCGGACTCTCAGGGTCAGGGAAAAATCCAATATATATCTGGTGATATCTCGGGCGCTATTACAGATAGCGCAATAAATCAAAGTGCATTGTCTGCAGGTGGCACTGGCGAATGAGTCTGTGCAGGAGGAACGACCTCGGACCACCAGGGGCCGAGAAAATTACAGATATTCGGAATCCGTCACCCTAGGTCATGTAAAAATCCAATATATATCTGGTGATATCTCAGGTGCTATTACAGACAGCGCGATAAATCATAGTGCATTGTCTGCAGGAAGCCCTGACGCACGAATCCGTGCAGCGGGAACGACCTCGGACCACCAGGGGCCAAGAAAACCACCGTCTCATGGGGCCGGACTGTCAGGGTCAGGGAAAAATCCATTATATATCTGGTGATATCTCGGGTACCATTATAGATAGCTCGATAAATCAAAGTGCATTGTCTGCGGGAGGCCCTGTCTCATGAATCTGTGCAGCGCCAACGACCTCGGACCAAGAGGGGCCGAGAAAACCACCGTCTCATGGGGCCGGACTGTCAGGGTCGGGGAAAAATCCAGCATATATCTGGTGATATCTCGGGTGCTATTACAGATAGCGCAATAAATCAAAGTGCATTGTCTGTAGGAGGCCCTGGCGCAGGAATCTGTGCAGCGGGAACGACCTCGGACCACCAGGGGCCGAGAAAACCACCGTCTCATGGGGTCGGACACTCAGGGTCATGGAAAAATCCAATATATATCTGGTGATATCTCAGGTGCTATTACAGACAGCGCGATAAATCATAGTGCATTGTCTGCAGGAAGCCCTGACGCACGAATCCGTGCAGCGGGAACGACCTCGGACCACCAGGGGCCAAGAAAACCACCGTCTCATGGGGCCGGACTGGCAGGGTCAGGGAAAAATCCATTATATATCTGGTGATATCTCGGGTACCATTAGAGATAGCTCGATAAATCAAAGTGCATTGTCTGCGGGAGGCCCTGTCTCATGAATCTGTGCAGCGGCAACGACCTCGGACCAAGAGGGGCCGAGAAAACCACCGTCTCATGGGGCCGGACTGTCAGGGTCGGGGAAAAATCCAGCATATATCTGGTGATATCTCGGGTGCTATTATAAATAGCGCAATAAATCAAAGTGAATTATCTGCAGGGGGCACTGGCGCATGAATCTGTGCAGCGGGATCGACCTCGGACCACCAGGGGCCGAGAAAACCACCGTCTCATGGGGTCGGACACTCAGGGTCAAGGAAAAATCCAATATAAATCTGGTGATATCTCGGGTGCTATTACAGATAGCGCAATAAATCAAAGTGAATTATCTGCAGGGGGCCCTGGCGCATGAATCTGTGCAGCGGGATCGACCTCGGACCACCAGTGGCCGAGAAAACCACCGTCTCATGGGGCCGGACTGTCAGGGTCGGGGAAAAATCCAGCATATATCTGGTGATATCTCGGGTGCTATTACAGATAGCGCAATAAATCAAAGTGCATTGTCTGTAGGAGGCCCTGGCGCAGGAATCTGTGCAGCGGGAACGACCTCGGACCACCAGGGGCCGAGAAAACCACCGTCTCATGGGGTCGGACACTCAGGGTCATGGAAAAATCCAATATAACTCCGGTGATATCTCGGGTGCTATTAGAGATAGCGCAATAAATCAAAGGGCATTGTCTGCAGGAGGCCCTAGTGCATGAATCTGTGCAGCGGGAACGACCTCGGACCACGACGGACCGAGAAAACCATCGACACATGGGGCCGGACTGTCAGGGTCAAGGAAAAATGCAATATATATCTGGTGATATCTCGGGTGCTCTTAGAGATAGCGAAATAAATCAAAGTGCACTGTCTGCTGGAGGCCCTGGCGCATGAATCTGTGCAGCGGGAACGACCTCGGACAACCAGGGGCCGAGAAACCACCGACACATGGGGCCGGACACTCATGGTCGGGGAAAAATTCTGTATATATCTGGTGATATCTCGGGTGCTCTAACAGATAGCGCACTAAACCAAAGTGAATTATCTGCAGGGGGCCCCAGCGCATGAATCTGTGCAGCGGGAACCACCTGGGACCTCCAGGGGCCGAGAAAACCACCGACACATGGGGCCGGACTGTCGGGGTCGGGGAAAAATCCAATATATATCTGGTGATATCTCGGGTGCTATTACAGATAGCGCAATAAATCAAAGTGCATTGTCTGCAGGGGGCCCTGGCGCATGAATCTGTGCAGCAGGATCGACCTCGGACCACCAGGGGCCGAGAAAACCACCGTCTCATGGGGTCGGGCACTCAGGGTCAAGGAAAAATCCAATATAAATCTGGTGATATCGCGGGTGCTATTACAGATAGCGCAATAAATCAAAAAGCATTGTCTGCAGGAGGCCCTGGCGCATGAATCTGGGCAGCGGAAACGACCTCGGACCACGACGGACCGAGAAAACCACCGTCTCATGGGGTCGGACTGTCAGGATCAGGGAAAAATCCAATATATATCTGGTGATATCTCGGGTGCTATTATAAATAGCGCAATAAATCAAAGTGAATTATCTGCAGGGGGCCCTGGCGCATGAATCTGTGCAGCGGGATCGACCTCGGACCACCAGGGGCCGAGAAAACCACCGTCTCATGGGGTCGGGCACTCAGGGACAAGGAAAAATCCAATATAAATCTGGTGATATCTCGGGTGCTATTACAGATAGCGCAATAAATCAAAAAGCATTGTCTGCAGGAGGCCCTGGCGCATGAATCTGGGCAGCGGGAACGACCTCGGACCACCAGGGGCCGAGAAAACCACCGTCTCATGGGGTCGGACACTCAGGGTCAGGGGAGAATCCAATATATATCTGGTTATATCTCGGGTGCTATTTGAGATAGCGCAATAAACCAAAGTGAATTATCTGCAGGAGGCCCCGGCGCATGAATCTGTGCAGCGGGAACGACATCGGACCACCAGGGGCCGAGAAAACCACAGTCTCATGGGGCCGGACACTCAGCGCCAGAGAAAAATCAAACATATATCTGGTGATATCTGGGGTGCTATTAGAGATAGCGCAATAAATCAAAGTGCATTGTCCGTAGGAGGCCCTTGCGCATAAATCTGTGCAGCGGGAACGACCTCGGACCACCAGGGGCCGAGAAAACCACCGTCTCATGGGGACGGACACTCAGGGTCAGGGGGGAATCCAATATATGTCTGGTGATATCTCGGGTGCTATTCGAGATAGCGCAATAAACCAAAGTGAATTATCTGCAGGAGGCCCTGGCTCATGAATCTGTGCAGCGGGAACGACATCGGACCACCAGGGGCCGAGAAACCCACCGTCTCATGGGGCCGGACACTCAGGGTCAGAGAAAAATCAAATATATATCTGGTGATATCTGGGGTGCTATTAGAGATAGCGCAATAAATCAAAGTGCATTGTCTGTAGGAGGCCCTGCCGCATGAATCTGGGCAGCGGGAACGACCTCGGACCACCAGGGGCCGAGAAAACCACAGTCGCATGGGGCCCGACACTCAGGGTCATGGGAAAATCCAGCATATATCTGGTGATATCTCGGGTGCTATTACAGATAGCGCAATAAACGAAAGTGCTTTGTGTGCGGGAGGCCCTGGCGCATGAATCTGTGCAGCGGGAACGACCTCGGACCACGAGGGACCGAGAAAACCATCGACACATGGGGCCGGACACTCAGGGTCAGGGAAAAATCCAATATATATTGGGTGATATCTCGGGTGCTATTAGAGATAGCGCAATAAATGAAAGTGAATTATTTGCAGGGGGACCTGGCGCATGAATCTTTGCAGCGGGAACGACCTCGGACCACCAGGGGCCGAGAAAACCACCGTCTCATGGGGCCGGACACGCAGGGTCAGGGGAAAATCCAATATATATCTGGTGATATCTCGGGTGCTCTTAGAGATAGCGCAATAAATCAAAAAGCATTGTCTGCAGGAGGCCCTGGCGCATGAATCTGTGCAGCGGAAACGACCTCGGACCACGACGGACCGAGAAAACCACCGTCTGATGGGGTCGGACTGTCAGGGTCAGGGAAAAATCCAATATATATCTGGTGATATCTCGGGTGCTATTATAAATAGCGCAATAAATCAAAGTGAATTATCTGCAGGGGGCCCTGGCGCATGAATCTGTGCAGCGGGATCGGCCTCGGACCACCAGGGGCCGAGAAAACCACCGTCTCATGGGGTCGGGCACTCAGGGTCAAGGAAAAATCCAATATAAATCTGGTGATATCTCGGGTGCTATTACAGATAGCGCAATAAATCAAAGTGAATTATCTGCAGGGGGCCCTGGCGCATGAATCTGTTCAGCAGGATCGACCTCGGACCACCAGGGGCCGAGAAAACCACCGTCTCATGGGGTCGGGCACTCAGGGTCAAGGAAAAATCCAATATAAATCTGGTGATATCGCGGGTGCTATTACAGATAGCGCAATAAATCAAAAAGCATTGTCTGCAGGAGGCCCTGGCGCATGAATCTGGGCAGCGGGAACGACCTCGGACCACCAGGGGCCGAGAAAACCACCGTCTCATGGGGTCGGACACTCAGGGTCAGGGGAGAATCCAATATATATCTGGTGATGTCTCGGGTGCTATTTGAGATAGCGCAATAAATCAAAGTGAATTATCTGCAGGGGGCCCTGGCGCATGAATCTGTGCAGCGGGATCGACCTCGGACCACCAGTGGCCGAGAAAATCACCGTCTCATTGGGCCGGACTCTCAGGGTCAGGGAAAAATCCAATATATATCTGGTGATATCTCGGGTGCTATTACAGATAGCGCAATAAATCAAAGTGCATTGTCTGCAGGTGGCACTGGCGAATGAGTCTGTGCAGGAGGAACGACCTCGGACCACCAGGGGCCGAGAAAATTACAGATATTCGGAATCCGTCACCCTAGGTCATGTAAAAATCCAATATATATCTGGTGATATCTCAGGTGCTATTACAGACAGCGCGATAAATCATAGTGCATTGTCTGCAGGAAGCCCTGACGCACGAATCCGTTCAGCGGGAACGACCTCGGACCACCAGGGGCCAAGAAAACCACCGTCTCATGGGGCCGGACTGTCAGGGTCAGGGAAAAATCCATTATATATCTGGTGATATCTCGGGTACCATTAGAGATAGCTCGATAAATCAAAGTGCATTGTCTGCGGGAGGTCCTGTCTCATGAATCTGTGCAGCGGCAACGACCTCGGACCAAGAGGGGCCGAGAAAACCACCGTCTCATGGGGCCGGACTGTCAGGGTCGGGGAAAAATCCAGCATATATCTGGTGATATCTCGGGTGCTATTACAGATAGCGCAATAAATCAAAGTGCATTGTCTGTAGGAGGCCCTGGCGCAGGAATCTGTGCAGCGGGAACGACCTCGGACCACCAGGGGCCGAGAAAACCACCGTCTCATGGGGTCGGACTGTCAGGGTCAGGGAAAAATCCAATATATATCTGGTGATATCTCGGGTGCTATTATAAATAGAGCAATAAATCAAAGTGAATTATCTGCAGGGGGCCCTGGCGCATGAATCTGTGCAGCGGGATCGACCTCGGACCACCAGGGGCCGAGAAAACCACCGTCTCATGGGGTCGGGCACTCAGGGTCAAGGAAAAATCCAATATAATTCTGGTGATATCTCGGGTGCTATTACAGATAGCGCAATAAATCAAAGTGAATTATCTGCAGGGGGCCCTTGCGCATGAATCTGTGCAGCGGGATCGACCTCGGACCACCAGGGGCCGAGAAAACCACCGTCTCATGGGGTCGGGCACTCAGGGTCAAGGAAAAATCCAATATAAATCTGGTGATATCTCGGGTGCTATTACAGATAGCGCAATAAATCAAAAAGCATTGTCTGCAGGAGGCCCTGGCGCATGAATCTGGGCAGCGGGAACGACCTCGGACCACCAGGGGCCGAGAAAACCACCGTCTCATAGGGTCGGACACTCAGGGTCAGGGGAGAATCCAATATATATCTGGTGATATCTCGGGTGCTATTTGAGATAGCGCAATAAATCAAAGTGAATTATCTGCAGGGGGCCCTGGCGCATGAATCTGTGCAGCGGGATCGACCTCGGACCACCAGTGGCCGAGAAAATCACCGTCTCATGGGGCCGGACTCTCAGGGTCAGGGAAAAATCCAATATATATCTGGTGATATCTCGGGTGCTATTACAGATAGCGCAATAAATCAAAGTGCATTGTCTGCAGGTGGCACTGGCGAATGAGTCTGTGCAGGAGGAACGACCTCGGACCACCAGGGGCCGAGAAAATTACAGATATTCGGAATCCGTCACCCTAGGTCATGTAAAAATCCAATATATATCTGGTGATATCTCAGGTGCTATTACAGACAGCGCGATAAATCAAAGTGCATTGTCTGCAGGAAGCCCTGACGCACGAATCCGTGCAGCGGGAACGACCTCGGACCACCAGGGGCCAAGAAAACCACCGTCTCATGGGGCCGGACTGTCAGGGTCAGGGAAAAATCCATTATATATCTGGTGATATCTCGGGTACCATTAGAGATAGCTCGATAAATCAAAGTGCATTGTCTGCGGGAGGCCCTGTCTCATGAATCTGTGCAGCGGCAACGACCTCGGACCAAGAGGGGCCGAGAAAACCACCGTCTCATGGGGCCGGACTGTCAGGGTCGGGGAAAAATCCAGCATATATCTGGTGATATCTCGGGTGCTATTACAGATAGCGCAATAAATCAAAGTGCATTGTCTGTAGGAGGCCCTGGCGCAGGAATCTGTGCAGCGGGAACGACCTCGGACCACCAGGGGCCGAGAAAACCACCGTCTCATGGGGTCGGACACTCAGGGTCATGGAAAAATCCAATATAACTCCGGTGATATCTCGGGTGCTATTAGAGATAGCGCAATAAATCAAAGGGCATTGTCTGCAGGAGGCCCTAGTGCATGAATCTGTGCAGCGGGAACGACCTCGGACCACGACGGACCGAGAAAACCATCGACACATGGGGCCGGACTGTCAGGGTCAAGGAAAAATGCAATATATATCTGGTGATATCTCGGGTGCTCTTAGAGATAGCGAAATAAATCAAAGTGTACTGTCTGCTGGAGGCCCTGGCGCATGAATCTGTGCAGCGGGAACGACCTCGGACCACCAGGGGCCGAGAAACCACCGACACATGGGGCCGGACACTCATGGTCGGGGAAAAATTCTGTATATATCTGGTGATATCTCGGGTGCTCTAACAGATAGCGCACTAAACCAAAGTGAATTATCTGCAGGAGGCCCTAGCGCATGAATCTGTGCAGCGGGAACCACCTGGGACCTCCAGGGGCCGAGAAAACCACCGACACATGGGGCCGGACTGTCGGGGTCGGGGAAAAATCCAATATATATCTGGTGATATCTCGGGTGCTATTACAGATAGCGCAATAAATCAAAGTGCATTGTCTGTAGGAGGCCCTGGCGCATGAATCTGTGTAGCAGGAACGACCTCGGACCACCAGGGGCCGAGAAAACCACCGTCTCATGGGGTCGGACACTCAGGGTCAAGGAAAAATCCAATATAAATCTGGTGATATCTCGGGTGCTATTACAGATAGCGCAATAAATCAAAAAGCATTGTCTGCAGGAGGCCCTGGCGCATGAATCTGTGCAGCGGAAACGACCTCGGACCACGACGGACCGAGAAAACCACCGTCTCATGGGGTCGGACTGTCAGGATCAGGGAAAAATCCAATATATATCTGGTGATATCTCGGGTGCTATTATAAATAGCGCAATAAATCAAAGTGAATTATCTGCAGGGGGCCCTGGCGCATGAATCTGTGCAGCGGGATCGACCTCGGACCACCAGGGGCCGAGAAAACCACCGTCTCATGGGGTCGGGCACTCAGGGACAAGGAAAAATCCAATATAAATCTGGTGATATCTCGGGTGCTATTACAGATAGCGCAATAAATCAAAAAGCATTGTCTGCAGGAGGCCCTGGCGCATGAATCTGGGCAGCGGGAACGACCTCGGACCACCAGGGGCCGAGAAAACCACCGTCTCATGGGGTCGGACACTCAGGGTCAGGGGAGAATCCAATATATATCTGGTTATATCTCGGGTGCTATTTGAGATAGCGCAATAAACCAAAGTGAATTATCTGCAGGAGGCCCCGGCGCATGAATCTGTGCAGCGGGAACGACATCGGACCACCAGGGGCCGAGAAAACCACAGTCTCATGGGGCCGGACACTCAGCGTCAGAGAAAAATCAAACATATATCTGGTGATATCTGGGGTGCTATTAGAGATAGCGCAATAAATCAAAGTGCATTGTCCGTAGGAGGCCCTTGCGCATAAATCTGTGCAGCGGGAACGACCTCGGACCACCAGGGGCCGAGAAAACCACCGTCTCATGGGGACGGACACTCAGGGTCAGGGGGGAATCCAATATATGTCTGGTGATATCTCGGGTGCTATTCGAGATAGCGCAATAAACCAAAGTGAATTATCTGCAGGAGGCCCTGGCTCATGAATCTGTGCAGCGGGAACGACATCGGACCACCAGGGGCCGAGAAACCCACCGTCTCATGGGGCCGGACACTCAGGGTCAGAGAAAAATCAAATATATATCTGGTGATGTCTGGGGTGCTATTAGAGATAGCGCAATAAATCAAAGTGCATTGTCTGTAGGAGGCCCTGCCGCATGAATCTGGGCAGCGGGAACGACCTCGGACCACCAGGGGCCGAGAAAACCACAGTCGCATGGGGCCCGACACTCAGGGTCATGGGAAAATCCAGCATATATCTGGTGATATCTCGGGTGCTATTACAGATAGCGCAATAAACGAAAGTGCTTTGTGTGCGGGAGGCCCTGGCGCATGAATCTGTGCAGCGGGAACGACCTCGGACCACGAGGGACCGAGAAAACCATCGACACATGGGGCCGGACACTCAGGGTCAGGGAAAAATCCAATATATATTGGGTGATATCTCGGGTGCTATTAGAGATAGCGCAATAAATGAAAGTGAATTATTTGCAGGGGGACCTGGCGCATGAATCTTTGCAGCGGGAACGACGTCGGACCACCAGGGGCCGAGAAAACCACCGTCTCATGGGGCCGGACACGCAGGGTCAGGGGAAAATCCAATATATATATGATGATATGTCTGGTGCTATTAGAGATAGCGCAATAAATCAAAGTGAATTATCTGCAGGGGGCCCTGGCGCATGAATCTGTGCAGCGGGAACGACCTCGGACCAGCAGGGGCCGAGAAAACCACCGTCTCATGGGGTCGGCCACTCAGGGAGACAGGGAGAAATCCAATATATATCTTTTGATATCTCGTGTGCTATTAGAGATAGCGAAATAAATCAAAGTGCATTGTCTGCAGGAGGAACTAGCGCATGAATCTGTGCAGCGGGAACGACCTCGGACCACCATTGGCCGAGAAAACTACCGTCTCATGGGGCCGGACAGTCAGGGTCAAGGAAAAATCCAATATATATTTGGTGATATCTCGGGTGCTATTAGAGATGGCGAAATAAATCAAAGTGCATTGTCTGCAGGAGGCCCTGGCGCATGAATCTGTGCAGCGGGAACGACCTCGGACCACCAGGGGCCGAGAAAACCACCGTTTCATGGGGTCGGACACTCAGGGTCAGGGAAAAATCCAATATATCTCTGGTGATATCTCGGGTGCTATTAGAGATAGCGCAATAAATCAAAGTGAATTATCTGCAGGGGGCCCTGGCGCATGAATCTGTGCAGCGGGATCGATCTCGGACCACGAGGGACCGACAAAACCATCGACACATGGGGCCGGACTGTCAGGGTCAGGGAAAAATACAATATATATCTGGTGATATCTCGGGTGCTATTACAGATAGCGCAATAAATCAAAGTGCATTGTCTGTAGGAGGCCCTAGCGCATGAATCTGAGCAGCGGGAACGACCTCGGAGCACCAGTGGCCGAGAAAACTTCCGTCTCATGGGGTCGGACACTCAGGGTCAGGGAAAAATCCAATATATATCTGGTGATATCTCGGGTGCCATTACAGATAGCGCAATAAACCAAAGTGAATTATCTGCAGGAGGCCCTGGCGCATGAATCTGTGCAGCGGGAACGACCTCGGATCACCAGGGGCCGAGAAAATCACCGTCTCATGGGGTCGGACACTCAGGGTCAGGGAAAAATCCAATATATATCTGGTGATATCTCGGGTACCATTACAGATAGCGCAATAAACCAAAGTGAATTATCTGCAGGCGGACCTGCCGCATGAATCTGTGCAGCGGGATCGACCTCGGACCACCAGGGGCCGAGAAAATCACCGTCTCATGGGGCCGGACTGTCAGGGTCAGGGAAAAATCCAATATATATCTGGTGATATCTCGGGTGCTATTAGAGACAGCGCAATAAACCAAAGTGCATTGTCTGTAGGAGGCCCTGGCGCATGAATCTGAGCAGCGGGAACGACCTCGGACCACCAGGGGCCGAGAAAACCACCGTCTCATGGTGTCGGACACTCACGGTCATGGAAAAATCCAATATAAATCCGGTGATATCTCGGGTGCTATTGGAGATAGCGCCATAAATCAGAGTGCATTGTCTGCAGGAGTCCCTAGCGCATGCATCTGTGCAGCGGGAACGACCTCGGACCACCAGGGGCAGAGAAAACTACCGTCTCATGGGGTCGGACACTCGGGGTCAGGGAAAAATCCAATATATATCTGGTGATATCTCGGGTGCTATTACAGATAGCGCAATAAACCAAAGTGCATTGTCTGTAGGAGGCCCTGGCGCATGAATCTGAGCAGCGGGAACGACCTCGGACCACCAGGGGCCGAGAAAACCACCGTCTCATGGTGTCGGACACTCACGGTCATGGAAAAATCCAATATAAATCCGGTGATATCTCGGGTGCTATTGGAGATAGCGCCATAAATCAGAGTGCATTGTCTGCAGGAGTCCCTAGCGCATGCATCTGTGCAGCGGGAACGACCTCGGACCACCAGGGGCAGAGAAAACTACCGTCTCATGGGGTCGGACACTCGGGGTCAGGGAAAAATCCAATATATATCTGGTGATATCTCGGGTGCTATTACAGATAGCGCAATAAATCAAAGTGCATTGTATGTAGGAGGCCCTGGCGCATGAATCTGTGCAGCGGGAACGACCTCGGATCACCAGGGGCCGAGAAAATCACCGTCTCATGGGGTCGGACACTCAGGGTCAGGGAAAAATCCAATATATATCTGGTGATATCTCGGGTACCATTACAGATAGCGCAATAAACCAAAGTGAATTATCTGCAGGCGGACCTGGCGCATGAATCTGTGCAGCGGGATCGACCTCGGACCACCAGGGGCCGAGAAAATCACCGTCTCATGGGGCCGGACTGTCAGGGTCAGGGAAAAATCCAATATATATCTGGTGATATCTCGGGTGCTATTAGAGACAGCGCAATAAACCAAAGTGCATTGTCTGTAGGAGGCCCTGGCGCATGAATCTGAGCAGCGGGAACGACCTCGGACCACCAGGGGCCGAGAAAACCACCGTCTCATGGTGTCGGACACTCACGGTCATGGAAAAATCCAATATAAATCCGGTGATATCTCGGGTGCTATTGGAGATAGCGCCATAAATCAG
Source organism: Nomia melanderi (assembly GCF_051020985.1). NCBI lineage: Eukaryota > Metazoa > Arthropoda > Insecta > Hymenoptera > Halictidae > Nomia > Nomia melanderi. Next base: position 161,593 of record NW_027475154.1, on the reverse strand, counting down.
AGTGCATTGTCTGCAGGAGTCCCTAGCGCATGCATCTGTGCAGCGGGAACGACCTCGGACCACCAGGGGCAGAGAAAACTACCGTCTCATGGGGTCGGACACTCGGGGTCAGGGAAAAATCCAATATATATCTGGTGATATCTCGGGTGCTATTACAGATAGCGCAATAAACCAAAGTGCATTGTCTGTAGGAGGCCCTGGCGCATGAATCTGAGCAGCGGGAACGACCTCGGACCACCAGGGGCCGAGAAAACCACCGTCTCATGGTGTCGGACACTCACGGTCATGGAAAAATCCAATATAAATCCGGTGATATCTCGGGTGCTATTGGAGATAGCGCCATAAATCAGAGTGCATTGTCTGCAGGAGTCCCTAGCGCATGCATCTGTGCAGCGGGAACGACCTCGGACCACCAGGGGCAGAGAAAACTACCGTCTCATGGGGTCGGACACTCGGGGTCAGGGAAAAATCCAATATATATCTGGTGATATCTCGGGTGCTATTACAGATAGCGCAATATATCAAAAAGCATTGTCTGCAGGAGGCCCTGGCGCATGAATCTGGGCAGCGGGAACGACCTCGGACCACCAGGGACCGAGAAACCACCGACACATGGGGCCGGACACTCATGGTCGGGGAAAAATTCTGTATATGTCTGGTGATATCTCGGGTGCTCTAACAGATATCGCACTAAACCAAAGTGAATTATCTGCAGGAGGCCCTAGCGCATGAATCTGTGCAGCGGGAACGACCTGGGACCTCCAGGGGCCGAGAAAACCACCGACACATGGGGCCGGACTGTCGGGGTCGGGGAAAAATCCAATATATATCTGGTGATATCTCGGGTGCTATTACAGATAGCGCAATAAATCAAAGTGCATTGTCTGTAGGAGGCCCTGGCGCATGAATCTGTGTAGCAGGAACGACCTCGGACCACCAGGGGCCGAGAAAACCACCGTCTCATGGGGTCGGACACTCAGGGTCAAGGAAAAATCCAATATAAATCTGGTGATATCTCGGGTGCTATTAGAAATAGCGCAATAAATCAAAAAGCATTGTCTGCAGGAGGCCCTGGCGCATGAATCTGGGCAGCGGCAACGACCTCGGACCACCAGGGGCCGAGAAAACCACCGCCTCATGGGCTCGGACACTCAGGGTCAGGGGAGAACCCAATATATGTCTGGTGATATCTCGGGTGCTATTTGAGATAGCGCAATAAAAAAAAGGGAATTATCTGCAGGAGGCCCGGGCGCATGAATCTGTGCAGCGGGAACGACATCGTACCACCAGGGGCCGAGAAAACCACAGTCTCATGGGGCCGGACACTCAGGGTCAGAGAAAAATCAAATATATATCTGGTGATATCTGGGGTGCTATTAGAGATAGCGCAATAAATCAAAGTGCATTGTCCGTAGGAGGCCCTTGCGCATGAATCTGTGCAGCAGGAACGACATCGGAACACCAGGGGCCGAGAAAATTACAGATTTTCGGTATCTGTCACCCAAAGTCATGTAAAAATCCAGCATATATATGGTGCTTTCTCGGGTGCTATTATAGATAGCGCAATAAATCAACATCCATTGTCTGTAGGAGGTTCTGGCGCATGAATCTGGGCAGCGGAAATGACCTCGGACCACCAGGGGCCGAGAAAACCACAGTCTCATGGGGCCGGACTCTCAGGGTCAGGGGAAAATCCAATATATATCTGGTGATATCACGGGTGCTATTACAGATAGCGCAATAAATCAAAGTGCATTGTCTGTAGGAGGCCCTGCCGCATGAATCTGGGCAGCGGGAACGACCTCGGACCACCAGGGACCGAGAAACCACCGACACATGGGGCCGGACACTCATGGTCGGGGAAAAATTCTGTATATGTCTGGTCATATCTCGGGTGCTCTAACAGATATCGCACTAAACCAAAGTGAATTATCTGCAGGAGGCCCTAGCGCATGAATCTGTGCAGCGGGAACGACCTGGGACCTCCAGGGGCCGAGAAAACCACCGACACATGGGGCCGGACTGTCGGGGTCGGGGAAAAATCCAATATATATCTGGTGATATCTCGGGTGCTATTACAGATAGCGCAATAAATCAAAGTGCATTGTCTGTAGGAGGCCCTGGCGCATGAATCTGTGTAGCAGGAACGACCTCGGACCACCAGGGGCCGAGAAAACCACCGTCTCATGGGGTCGGACACTCAGGGTCAAGGAAAAATCCAATATAAATCTGGTGATATCTCGGGTGCTATTAGAAATAGCGCAATAAATCAAAAAGCATTGTCTGCAGGAGGCCCTGGCGCATGAATCTGGGCAGCGGCAACGACCTCGGACCACCAGGGGCCGAGAAAACCACCGCCTCATGGGCTCGGACACTCAGGGTCAGGGGAGAACCCAATATATGTCTGGTGATCTCTCGGGTGCTATTTGAGATAGCGCAATAAAAAAAAGGGAATTATCTGCAGGAGGCCCGGGCGCATGAATCTGTGCAGCGGGAACGACATCGTACCACCAGGGGCCGAGAAAACCACAGTCTCATGGGGCCGGACACTCAGGGTCAGAGAAAAATCAAATATATATCTGGTGATATCTGGGGTGCTATTAGAGATAGCGCAATAAATCAAAGTGCATTGTCCGTAGGAGGCCCTTGCGCATGAATCTGTGCAGCAGGAACGACATCGGAACACCAGGGGCCGAGAAAATTACAGATTTTCGGTATCTGTCACCCAAAGTCATGTAAAAATCCAGCATATATATGGTGCTTTCTCGGGTGCTATTATAGATAGCGCAATAAATCAACATCCATTGTCTGTAGGAGGTTCTGGCGCATGAATCTGGGCAGCGGAAACGACCTCGGACCACCAGGGGCCGAGAAAACCACAGTCTCATGGGGCCGGACTCTCAGGGTCAGGGGAAAATCCAATATATATCTGGTGATATCACGGGTGCTATTACAGATAGCGCAATAAATCAAAGTGCATTGTCTGTAGGAGGCCCTGCCGCATGAATCTGGGCAGCGGGAACGACCTCGGACCACCAGGGGCCGAGAAAACCACAGTCGCATGGGGCCCGACACTCAGGGTCAGGGGAAAATCCAATATATGTCTGGTGATATCTCGGGTGCTATTAGAGATAGCGCAATAAACCAAGCTGACTTATCTGCAGGAGGCCCTGGCGCATGAATCTGTGCAGCGGGAACGACCTAGGACCACCAGGGGCCAACGAAACCACCGTCTCATGGGAACGGACACTCATCGTCAAGGAAAAATCCAATATATATCTGGTGATATCTCGGGTGCAATTAGAGATAGCGCAATAAACCAAAGTGAATTATCTGCAGGAGGCAATGGCGCATGAATCTGTGCAGCGGGAACGACCTCGGACCACCAGGGGCCGAGAAAACCACAGTCTCATGGGGCCGGACACTCAGAGTCAGGGAAAAATCCAATATATATCTGGTGCTATCTCGGGTGCTATTAGAGATAGCGAAATAAATCAAAGTGCAGTGTCTGTAGGAGGCCGTGGCGCATGAATCTGTGCAGCGGGATCGACCTCGGACCACCAGGGGCCGAGAAAATCACCGTCTCGTGGGGCCGGACTGTCAGGGTCAGGGAAAAATCCAATATATATCTGGTGATATCTCGGGTGCTATTACAGATAGCGCAATAAATCAAAGTGCATTGTCTGTAGGAGGCCCTGGCGCATGAATCTGGGCAGCCGGAACGACCTCGGACCACCAGGGGCCGAGAAAACCACCGTCTCATGGGGTCGGACACTCAGGGTCAGGGAAAAATCCAATGTAAATCTGGTGATATCTCGGGTGCTATTACAGATAGCGCAGTAAATCAAAAAGCATTGTCTGCAGGAGGCCCTGGCGCATGAATCTGGGCAGCGGGAACGACCTCGGACCACCAGTGGCCGAGAAAACTGCCGTCTCATGGGGTTGGACACTCAGGGTCAGGGAAAAATCCAATATAAATCTGGTGATATCTCGGGTGCTATTAGAGATAGCGCAATAAATCAAAATGCATTGTCTGTAGGAAGCCCTGGCGCATGAATCTGTGCAGCGGGATCGACCTCGGACCTCCAGGGGCCGAGAAAATCACCGTCTCGTGGGGCCGGACTGTCAGGGTCAGGGAAAAATCCAATATATATCTGGTGATATCTCGGGTGCTATTAAAGATAGCGAAATAAATCAAAGTGCATTGTCTGCAGGAGGCCCTGGCGCATGTATCTGTAAAGCGGGAACGACCTCGGGCCACCAGGGGCCGAGAAAACCACCGTTACATGGGGTCGGACTGTCAGGGTCAGGAAAAAATCCAATATATATCTGGTGATATCTCGGGTGCTATTAGAGATAGCGCAATAAATCAAAGTGAATTATCTGCAGGTAGCCCTGTCGCATGAATCTGTGCAGTGTGATCGACCTCGGACCACGAGGGACCGAGAAAACCATCGACACATGGGGCCGTACAGTCAGGGTCAAGGAAAAATCCAATATATATCTGGTGATATCTCGGGTGCTATTAGAGATAGCGAAATAAATCAAAGTGCATTGTCTGCAGGAGGCCCTGGCGCATGAATCTGTGTAGCGGGAACAACCTCGGATCACCAGGGGCCGAGAAAACCACTGTCTCATGGGGTCGGACACTCAGGGTCAGGGAAAAATCCAATATATATCTGGTGATATCTCGGGTGCTATTAGAGATAGAGCAATAAATCAAAGTGCAGTGTCTGTAGGAGGCCCTGGCGCATGAATCTGTGCAGCGGGATCGACCTCGGACCACGAGGGACCGAGAAAACCATCGACACATGGGGCCGGACTGTCAGGGTCAGAGAAAAATCCAATATATATCTGGTGATATCTCGGGTGCTATTAGAGATAGCGCAATAAATCAAAGTGAATTATCTGCAGGGGGCCCTGGCGCATGAATCTGTGCAGCGGGATCGACCTCGGACCACGAGGGACCGAGAAAACCATCGACACATGGGGCCGGACTGTCAGGGTCAAGGAAAAATCCAATACATATCTTGTGATATCTCGGGTGCTATTAGGGATAGCGAAATAAATCAAAGTGTATTGTCTGCAGGAGGCCCTGGCGTATGAATCTGTGAAACGGGAACGACCTCGGACCACCAGGAGCCGAGAAAACTACCGTCTCATGCGGTCGAACACTCAGGGTCAGGGAAAAATCCAATATATATCTGGTGATATCTCGAGTGCTATTAGAGATAGGGCAATAAATCAAAGTGAATTATCTGCAGGGGGCCCTGGCGCATGAATCTGTGCAGCGGGATCGACCTCGGACCACGAGGGACCGAGAAAACCATCGACACATGGGGCCGGACTGTCAGGGTCAGGGAAAAATCCAATATAAGTCTGGTGATATCTCGGGTGCTATTACAGATAGCGCAATAAATCAAAAAGCATTGTCTGCAGGAGGCCCTGGCGCATGAATCTGTGCAGCGGGAACGACCTCGGACCACCAGGGGCCGAGAAAATCACCGTCTCATGGGGCCGGACTGTCAGGGTCAGGGAAAAATCCAATATATATCTGGTGATATCTCGGGTGCTATTAGAGATAGCGAAATAAATCAAAGTGCATTGTCTGCAGGAGGCCCTGGCACATGAATCTGTGCAGCGGGAACGACCTCGGACCACCAGGGTCCGAGAAAACCACCGTCTCATGGGGTCGGGCACTCAGGGTCAGGGAAAAATCCAATATAAATCTGGTGATATCTCGGGTACTATTAGAGATAGCGAAATAAATCAAAGTGCATTGTCTGCAGGAGGCCCTGGCGCATGAATCTGTGAAACGGGAACGACCTCGGACCACCAGGAGCCGAGAAAACTACCGTCTCATGCGGTCGAACACTCAGGGTCAGGGAAAAATCCAATATATATCTGGTGATATCTCGAGTGCTATTAGAGATAGGGCAATAAATCAAAGTGAATTATCTGCAGGGGGCCCTGGCGCATGAACCTGTGCAGCGGGATCGACCTCGGACCACGAGGGACCGAGAAAACCATCGACACATGGGGCCGGACTGTCAGGGTCAGGGAAAAATCCAATATATATCTGGTGATATCTCGGGTGCTATTAGAGATAGCGCAATAAATCAAAGTGAATTATCTGCAGGGGGCTCTGGCGCATGAATCTGTGCAGCGGGAACGACCTCGGACCAGCAGGGGCCGAGAAAACTACCGTCTCATGGGGCCGGACTGTCAGGGTCAGGGAAAAATCCAATATATATCTGGTGATATCTCGGGTGCTATTAGAGATAGCGCAATAAATCAAAGTGAATTATCTGCACGGGGCCCTGGCGCATGATTCAGTGCAGCGGGATCGACCTCGGACCACGAGGGACCGAGAAAACCATCGACACATGGGGCCGGACTGTCAGGGTCAATGACAAAATCCAATATATATCTGGTGATATCTCGGGTGCTATTAGAGATAGCGAAATAAATCAAAGTGCATTGTCTGCAGGAGGCCCTGGCGCATGAATCTGTGCAGCGGGAACGACCTCGGACCACCAGGGGCCGAGAAAACCACCGTCTCATGGGGTCGGACACTCAGGGTCAGGGAAAAATCCAATATATATCTGGTGATATCTCGGGTGCTATTAGAGATAGCGCAATAAATCAAAGTGAATTATCTGCAGGGGGCCCTGGCGCATGAATCTGTGCAGCGGGATCGGCCTTGGACCACCAGGGGCCGAGAAAATCACCGTCTCATGGAGCCGGACTGTCAGGGTCAGGGAAAAATCCAATATATATCTGGTGATATCTCGGGTGCTATTACAGATAGCGCAATAAATCAAAGTGCATTGTCTGTAGGAGGCCCTGCCGCATGAATCTGGGCAGCGGGAACGACCTCGGACCACCAGGGACCGAGAAACCACCGACACATGGGGCCGGACACTCATGGTCGGGGAAAAATTCTGTATATGTCTGGTCATATCTCGGGTGCTCTAACAGATATCGCACTAAACCAAAGTGAATTATCTGCAGGAGGCCCTAGCGCATGAATCTGTGCAGCGGGAACGACCTGGGACCTCCAGGGGCCGAGAAAACCACCGACACATGGGGCCGGACTGTCGGGGTCGGGGAAAAATCCAATATATATCTGGTGATATCTCGGGTGCTATTACAGATAGCGCAATAAATCAAAGTGCATTGTCTGTAGGAGGCCCTGGCGCATGAATCTGTGTAGCAGGAACGACCTCGGACCACCAGGGGCCGAGAAAACCACCGTCTCATGGGGTCGGACACTCAGGGTCAAGGAAAAATCCAATATAAATCTGGTGATATCTCGGGTGCTATTAGAAATAGCGCAATAAATCAAAAAGCATTGTCTGCAGGAGGCCCTGGCGCATGAATCTGGGCAGCGGCAACGACCTCGGACCACCAGGGGCCGAGAAAACCACCGCCTCATGGGCTCGGACACTCAGGGTCAGGGGAGAACCCAATATATGTCTGGTGATCTCTCGGGTGCTATTTGAGATAGCGCAATAAAAAAAAGGGAATTATCTGCAGGAGGCCCGGGCGCATGAATCTGTGCAGCGGGAACGACATCGTACCACCAGGGGCCGAGAAAACCACAGTCTCATGGGGCCGGACACTCAGGGTCAGAGAAAAATCAAATATATATCTGGTGATATCTGGGGTGCTATTAGAGATAGCGCAATAAATCAAAGTGCATTGTCCGTAGGAGGCCCTTGCGCATGAATCTGTGCAGCAGGAACGACATCGGAACACCAGGGGCCGAGAAAATTACAGATTTTCGGTATCTGTCACCCAAAGTCATGTAAAAATCCAGCATATATATGGTGCTTTCTCGGGTGCTATTATAGATAGCGCAATAAATCAACATCCATTGTCTGTAGGAGGTTCTGGCGCATGAATCTGGGCAGCGGAAACGACCTCGGACCACCAGGGGCCGAGAAAACCACAGTCTCATGGGGCCGGACTCTCAGGGTCAGGGGAAAATCCAATATATATCTGGTGATATCACGGGTGCTATTACAGATAGCGCAATAAATCAAAGTGCATTGTCTGTAGGAGGCCCTGCCGCATGAATCTGGGCAGCGGGAACGACCTCGGACCACCAGGGGCCGAGAAAACCACAGTCGCATGGGGCCCGACACTCAGGGTCAGGGGAAAATCCAATATATGTCTGGTGATATCTCGGGTGCTATTAGAGATAGCGCAATAAACCAAGCTGACTTATCTGCAGGAGGCCCTGGCGCATGAATCTGTGCAGCGGGAACGACCTAGGACCACCAGGGGCCAACGAAACCACCGTCTCATGGGAACGGACACTCATCGTCAAGGAAAAATCCAATATATATCTGGTGATATCTCGGGTGCAATTAGAGATAGCGCAATAAACCAAAGTGAATTATCTGCAGGAGGCAATGGCGCATGAATCTGTGCAGCGGGAACGACCTCGGACCACCAGGGGCCGAGAAAACCACAGTCTCATGGGGCCGGACACTCAGAGTCAGGGAAAAATCCAATATATATCTGGTGCTATCTCGGGTGCTATTAGAGATAGCGAAATAAATCAAAGTGCAGTGTCTGTAGGAGGCCGTGGCGCATGAATCTGTGCAGCGGGATCGACCTCGGACCACCAGGGGCCGAGAAAATCACCGTCTCGTGGGGCCGGACTGTCAGGGTCAGGGAAAAATCCAATATATATCTGGTGATATCTCGGGTGCTATTACAGATAGCGCAATAAATCAAAGTGCATTGTCTGTAGGAGGCCCTGGCGCATGAATCTGGGCAGCCGGAACGACCTCGGACCACCAGGGGCCGAGAAAACCACCGTCTCATGGGGTCGGACACTCAGGGTCAGGGAAAAATCCAATGTAAATCTGGTGATATCTCGGGTGCTATTACAGATAGCGCAGTAAATCAAAAAGCATTGTCTGCAGGAGGCCCTGGCGCATGAATCTGGGCAGCGGGAACGACCTCGGACCACCAGTGGCCGAGAAAACTGCCGTCTCATGGGGTTGGACACTCAGGGTCAGGGAAAAATCCAATATAAATCTGGTGATATCTCGGGTGCTATTAGAGATAGCGCAATAAATCAAAATGCATTGTCTGTAGGAAGCCCTGGCGCATGAATCTGTGCAGCGGGATCGACCTCGGACCTCCAGGGGCCGAGAAAATCACCGTCTCGTGGGGCCGGACTGTCAGGGTCAGGGAAAAATCCAATATATATCTGGTGATATCTCGGGTGCTATTAAAGATAGCGAAATAAATCAAAGTGCATTGTCTGCAGGAGGCCCTGGCGCATGTATCTGTAAAGCGGGAACGACCTCGGGCCACCAGGGGCCGAGAAAACCACCGTTACATGGGGTCGGACTGTCAGGGTCAGGAAAAAATCCAATATATATCTGGTGATATCTCGGGTGCTATTAGAGATAGCGCAATAAATCAAAGTGAATTATCTGCAGGTAGCCCTGTCGCATGAATCTGTGCAGTGTGATCGACCTCGGACCACGAGGGACCGAGAAAACCATCGACACATGGGGCCGTACAGTCAGGGTCAAGGAAAAATCCAATATATATCTGGTGATATCTCGGGTGCTATTAGAGATAGCGAAATAAATCAAAGTGCATTGTCTGCAGGAGGCCCTGGCGCATGAATCTGTGTAGCGGGAACAACCTCGGATCACCAGGGGCCGAGAAAACCACTGTCTCATGGGGTCGGACACTCAGGGTCAGGGAAAAATCCAATATATATCTGGTGATATCTCGGGTGCTATTAGAGATAGAGCAATAAATCAAAGTGCAGTGTCTGTAGGAGGCCCTGGCGCATGAATCTGTGCAGCGGGATCGACCTCGGACCACGAGGGACCGAGAAAACCATCGACACATGGGGCCGGACTGTCAGGGTCAGAGAAAAATCCAATATATATCTGGTGATATCTCGGGTGCTATTAGAGATAGCGCAATAAATCAAAGTGAATTATCTGCAGGGGGCCCTGGCGCATGAATCTGTGCAGCGGGATCGACCTCGGACCACGAGGGACCGAGAAAACCATCGACACATGGGGCCGGACTGTCAGGGTCAAGGAAAAATCCAATACATATCTTGTGATATCTCGGGTGCTATTAGGGATAGCGAAATAAATCAAAGTGTATTGTCTGCAGGAGGCCCTGGCGTATGAATCTGTGAAACGGGAACGACCTCGGACCACCAGGAGCCGAGAAAACTACCGTCTCATGCGGTCGAACACTCAGGGTCAGGGAAAAATCCAATATATATCTGGTGATATCTCGAGTGCTATTAGAGATAGGGCAATAAATCAAAGTGAATTATCTGCAGGGGGCCCTGGCGCATGAATCTGTGCAGCGGGATCGACCTCGGACCACGAGGGACCGAGAAAACCATCGACACATGGGGCCGGACTGTCAGGGTCAGGGAAAAATCCAATATAAGTCTGGTGATATCTCGGGTGCTATTACAGATAGCGCAATAAATCAAAAAGCATTGTCTGCAGGAGGCCCTGGCGCATGAATCTGTGCAGCGGGAACGACCTCGGACCACCAGGGGCCGAGAAAATCACCGTCTCATGGGGCCGGACTGTCAGGGTCAGGGAAAAATCCAATATATATCTGGTGATATCTCGGGTGCTATTAGAGATAGCGAAATAAATCAAAGTGCATTGTCTGCAGGAGGCCCTGGCACATGAATCTGTGCAGCGGGAACGACCTCGGACCACCAGGGTCCGAGAAAACCACCGTCTCATGGGGTCGGGCACTCAGGGTCAGGGAAAAATCCAATATAAATCTGGTGATATCTCGGGTACTATTAGAGATAGCGAAATAAATCAAAGTGCATTGTCTGCAGGAGGCCCTGGCGCATGAATCTGTGAAACGGGAACGACCTCGGACCACCAGGAGCCGAGAAAACTACCGTCTCATGCGGTCGAACACTCAGGGTCAGGGAAAAATCCAATATATATCTGGTGATATCTCGAGTGCTATTAGAGATAGGGCAATAAATCAAAGTGAATTATCTGCAGGGGGCCCTGGCGCATGAACCTGTGCAGCGGGATCGACCTCGGACCACGAGGGACCGAGAAAACCATCGACACATGGGGCCGGACTGTCAGGGTCAGGGAAAAATCCAATATATATCTGGTGATATCTCGGGTGCTATTAGAGATAGCGCAATAAATCAAAGTGAATTATCTGCAGGGGGCTCTGGCGCATGAATCTGTGCAGCGGGAACGACCTCGGACCAGCAGGGGCCGAGAAAACTACCGTCTCATGGGGCCGGACTGTCAGGGTCAGGGAAAAATCCAATATATATCTGGTGATATCTCGGGTGCTATTAGAGATAGCGCAATAAATCAAAGTGAATTATCTGCACGGGGCCCTGGCGCATGATTCAGTGCAGCGGGATCGACCTCGGACCACGAGGGACCGAGAAAACCATCGACACATGGGGCCGGACTGTCAGGGTCAATGACAAAATCCAATATATATCTGGTGATATCTCGGGTGCTATTAGAGATAGCGAAATAAATCAAAGTGCATTGTCTGCAGGAGGCCCTGGCGCATGAATCTGTGCAGCGGGAACGACCTCGGACCACCAGGGGCCGAGAAAACCACCGTCTCATGGGGTCGGACACTCAGGGTCAGGGAAAAATCCAATATATATCTGGTGATATCTCGGGTGCTATTAGAGATAGCGCAATAAATCAAAGTGAATTATCTGCAGGGGGCCCTGGCGCATGAATCTGTGCAGCGGGATCGGCCTTGGACCACCAGGGGCCGAGAAAATCACCGTCTCATGGAGCCGGACTGTCAGGGTCAGGGAAAAATCCAATATATATCTGGTGATATCTCGGGTTCTATTAGAGATAGTACAATAAATCAAAGTGAATTATCTGCAGGGGGCCCTGGCGCATGAATCTGTGAAGCGTGATCGACCTCGGACCACGAGGGACCGAGAAAACCATCGACACATTGGGCCGGACAGTCAGGGTCAAGGAAAAATCCAATATATATCGGGTGATATCTCGGGTGCTATTAGAGATAGCGCAATAAATGAAAGTGAATTATTTGCAGGGGGCCCTGGCGTATGAATCTGTGCAGCGGGAACAACCTCGGACCACCAGGGGCCGAGAAAACCACCGTCTCATGGGCCCGGACACTCAGGGTCAGGGAAAAATCCAATATATATCTGGTGATATCTCGGGTGCTATTAGAGATAGCGCAATAAATCAAAGTGAATTATCTGCACGGGGCCCTGGCGCATGAATCTGTGCAGCGGGATCGACCTCGGACCACGAGGGACCGAGAAAACCATCAACACATGGGGTCGGACTGTCAGGGTCAAGGAAAACCCAATATATATCTGGTGATATCTCGCGTGCTATTACAGATAGCGCAATAAATCAAAAAGCATTGCCAGCTGGAGGCCATGGCACATGAATCTGGGCAGCGGGAACGACCTCGGACCACCAGGGGCCGAGAAAACCACCGTCTCATGGGGTCGGACACTCAGTGTCAGGGAAAAATCCAATATAAATCTGGTGATATCTCGGGTGCTATTACAGATAGAGCAATAAATCAAAGTGCATTGTCTGCAGGAGTCCCTGGCGCACGAATCTGTGCAGCGGGAACGACCTCGGACCTCCAGGGGCCGAGAAAACCACCGTCTCATGGGGCCGGACAGTCAGGGTCAAGGAAAAATCCAATATATATCTGGTGATATCTCGGGTGCTATTGCAGATAGAGCAATAAATCAAAGGGCATTGTCTGCAGGAGGACCTGGCGCATGAATCTGTGCAGCGGGAACGACCTCGGACCACCAGGGGCCGAGAAAACCACCGTCTCATGGGGCCGGACTGTCAGGGTCAGGGAAAAATCCAACATATATCTGGTGATATCTCGGTTGCTATTAGAGATAGCGCAATAAATCAAAGTACAGTGTCTGTAGGAGGCCCTGGCGCATAAATCTGTGCAGCGGGATCGACCTCGGACCACGAGGGACCGAGATAACCATCGACACATGGGGCCGGACTGTCAGGGTCAAGGAAAAATCCAATATATATCTGGTGATATCTCGGGTGCTATTACACATAGCGCAATAAATCAATGTGCATTGTCTGCAGGAGGCCCTGGCGCATGAACCTGTGCAGCGGGAACGACGTCGGACCCCCAGGGGCTGAGAAAACCACCGTCTCATGAGGTCGGACACTCAGTGTCAGGGAAAAATCCAATATAAATCTGGTGATATCTCGGGTGCTATTACAGATAGAGCAATAAATCAACGTGCATTGTCTGCAGGAGTCCCTGGCGCACGAATCTGTGCAGCGGGAACGACCTCGGACCACCAGGGGCCAAGAAAACCACCGTCTCATAGGGCCGGACAGTCAGGGTCAAGGAAAAATCCAATATATATCTGGTGATATCTCGGGTGCTATTAGAGATAGCGAAATAAATCAAAGTGCATTGTCTGCAGGAGGACCTGGCGCATGAATCTGTGCAGCGGGAACGACCTCGGACCACCAGGGGCCGAGAAAACCACCGTCTCTTGGGCCCGGACACTCAGGGTCAGGGAAAAATCCAATATATATCTGGTGATATCTCGGGTGCTATTAGAGATAGCGCAATAAATCAAAGTGAATTATCTGCACGGGGCCCTGGCGCATGAATCTGTGCAGCGGGATCGACCTCGGACCACGAGGGACCGAGAAAACCATCAACACATGGGGTCGGACTGTCAGGGTCATGGAAAACCCAATATATATCTGGTGATATCTCGCGTGCTATTACAGATAGCGCAATAAATCAAAAAGCATTGCCAGCAGGAGGCCATGGCACATGAATCTGGGCAGCGGGAACGACCTCGGACCACCAGGGGCCGAGAAAACCACCGTCTCATGGGGTCGGACACTCAGTGTCAGGGAAAAATCCAATATAAATCTGGTGATATCTCGGGTACTATTACAGATAGAGCAATAAATCAAAGTGCATTGTCTGCAGGAGTCCCTGGCGCACGAATCTGTGCAGCGGGAACGACCTCGGACCACCAGGGGCCGAGAAAACCACCGTCTCATGGGGCCGGACAGTCAGGGTCAAGGAAAAATCCAATATATATCTGGTGATATCTCGGGTGCTATTGCAGATAGAGCAATAAATCAAAGTGTATTGTCTGCAGGAGGACCTGGCGCATGAATCTGTGCAGCGGGAACGACCTCGGACCACCAGGGGCCGAGAAAACCACCGTCTCATGGGGCCGGACTGTCAGGGTCAGGGAAAAATCCAACATATATCTGGTGATATCTCGGTTGCTATTAGAGATAGCGCAATAAATCAAAGTACAGTGTCTGTAGGAGGCCCTGGCGCATAAATCTGTGCAGCGGAATCGACCTCGGACCACGAGGGACAGAGATAACCATCGACACATGGGGCCGGACTGTCAGGGTCAAGGAAAAATCCAATATATATCTGGTGATATCTCGGGTGCTATTACACATAGCGCAATAAATCAATGTGCATTGTCTGCAGGAGGCCCTGGCGCATGAACCTGTGCAGCGGGAACGACGTCGGACCCCCAGGGGCTGAGAAAACCACCGTCTCATGAGGTCGGACACTCAGTGTCAGGGAAAAATCCAATATAAATCTGGTGATATCTCGGGTGCTATTACAGATAGAGCAATAAATCAAAGTGCATTGTCTGCAGGAGGACCTGGCGCATGAATCTGTGCAGCGGGAACGACCTCAGACCACCAGGGGCCGAGAAAACCACCGTCTCATGGGGCCGGACAGTCAGGGTCAAGGAAAAATCCAATATAAATCTGGTGATATCCCGGGTGCTATTAGAGATAGCGCAATAAATCAATGTGCATTGTCTGCAGGAGGACCTGGCGCATGAACCTGTGCAGCGGGAACGACGTCGGACCACCAGGGGCCGAGAAAACTACCGTCTCATGGGGTCGGACACTCAGGGTCAGGGAAAAATCCAATATATATCTGGTGATATCTCGGGTGCTATTAGAGATAGCGCAATAAATCAAAGTGAATTATCTGCAGGGGCCCTGGCGCATGAATCTGTGCAGCGGGATCAACCTCGGACCACCAGGGGCCGAGAAAATCACCGTCTCATGGGGCCGGACTGTCAGGGTCAGGGAAAAATCCAATATATATCTGGTGATATCTCGGGTGCTATTAGAGATAGCGCAATGAATCAATGTGCATTGTCTGCAGGAGGCCCTGGCGCATGAACCTGTGCAGCGGGAACGACGTCGGACCACCAGGGGCCGAGAAAACCACCGTCTCATGTGGTCGGACACTCAGTGTCAGGGAAAAATCCAATATAAATCTGGTGATATCTCGGGTGCTATTACAGATAGAGCAATAAATCAAAGTGCATTGTCTGCAGGAGTCCCTGGCGCACGAATCTGTGCAGCGGTAGCGACCTCGGACCACCAGGGGCCAAGAAAACCACCGTCTCATAGGGCCGGAGAGTCCGGGTCAGTGAAAAATCCAATATATATCTGGTGATATCTCGGGTGCTATTAGAGATAGCGCAATACATCAAAGTGACTTATCTGCAGGGGGCCCTGGCGCATGAATCTGTGCAGCGGGAACGACCTCGGGGCACCAGGGGCCGAGAAAATCACTGTCTCATGGAGTCCGACACTCAGGGTCAGGGAAAAATCCAATATAAATCTGGTGATATCTCGGGTGCTATTATAGATAGCGCAATAAATCAAAGTGCATTGTCTGTAGGAGGCCCTGGCGCATGAATCTGTGCAGCGGGATCGACCTCGGACCACCAGGGGCCGAGAAAATCACTGTCTCATGGGGCCGGACTGTCAGGGTCAGGGAAAAATCCATTATATATCTGGTGATATCTCGGGTGCTATTAGAGATAGCAGAATAAATCAAAGTGAATTATCTGCAGGGGGCCCTGGCGCATGAATCTGTGCAGCGGGAACGACCTCGGACCAGCAGGGGCCGAGAAAACCACCGTCTCATGGGGTCGGACTGTCCGGGTCAGGGAAAAATCCAATATATATCTGGTGATATCTCGGGTGCTATTAGAGATAGCAGAATAAATCAAAGTGAATTATCTGCAGGGGGCTCTGGCGCATGAATCTGTGCAGCGGGATCGACCTCGGAGCACCAGGGGCCGAGAAAATCACTGTCTCATGGAGTCCGACACTCAGGGTCAGGGAAAAATCCAATATATATCCTGGTGATATCTCGGGTGCTATTACAGATAGCGCAATAAATCAAAGTGCATTGTCTGTAGGAGGCCCTGGCGCATGAATCTGTGCAGCGGTATCGACCTCGGACCACCAGGGGCCGAGAAAATCACTGTCTCATGGGGCCGGACTGTCAGGGTCAGGGAAAAATCCAATATATATCTGGTGATATCTCGGGTGCTATTAGAGATAGCAGAATAAATCAAAGTGAATTATCCGCAGGGGGCTCTGGCGCATGAATCTGTGCAGCGGGATCGACCTCGGACCACGAGGGACCGAGAAAACCATCGACACATGGGGCCGGACTGTCAGGGTCAAGGAAAAATCCAATATATATCTGGTGATATCTCGGGTGCTATTATAGATAGCGCAATAAATCAAAATGCATTGTCTGTAGGAGGCCCTGTCGCATGAATCTGTGCAGCGGGATCGACCTCGGACCACCAGGGGCCGAGAAAACCACCGTCCCATGGGGCCGGACTGTCAGGGTCAGGGAAAAATCCAATATATATCTGGTGATATCTCGGGTGCTATTACAGATAGCGCAATAAACCAAAGTGCATTGTCTGCAGGAGGCCCTGGCGCATGAATCTGTGCAGCGGGAACGACCTCGGAGCACCAGGGGCCGAGAAAATCACTGTCTCATGGAGTCCGACACTCAGGGTCAGGGAAAAATACAATATATATCCTGGTGATATCTCGGGTGCTATTACAGATAGCGCAATAAATCAAAGTGCATTGTCTGTAGGAGGCCCTGGCGCATGAATCTGTGCAGCGGGATCGACCTCGGACCACCAGGGACCGAGAAAATCACTGTCTCATGGGGCCGGACTGTCAGGGTCAGGGAAAAATCCAATATATATCTGGTGATATCTCGGGTGCTATTAGAGATAGCGCAATAAATCAAAGTGAATTATCTGCAGGGGGCCCTGGCGCATGAATCTGTGCAGCGGGAACGACCTCGGAGCACCAGGGGCCGAGAAAATCACTGTCTCATGGAGTCCGACACTCAGGGTCAGGGAAAAATCCAATATATATCCTGGTTATATCTCGGGTGCTATTACGGATAGCGCAATAAATCAAAGTGCATTGTCTGTAGGAGGCCCTGGCGCATGAATCTGTGCAGTGGGATCGACCTCGGACCACCAGGGGCCGAGAAAATCACCGTCTCATGGGGCCGGACTGTCAGGGTCAGGGAAAAATCCAACATATATCAGGTGATATCTCGGGTGCTATTAGAGATAGCGCAATATATCAAAGTGAATTATCTGCAGGGGGACCTGGCGCATGAATCTGTGCAGCGGGATCGACCTCGGACTACGAGGGACCGAGAAAACCATCGACACATGGGGTCGGACACTCAGGGTCAGGGAAAAATCCAATATAAATCTGGAGATATCTCGGGTGCTATTATAGAAAGCGCAATAAATCAAAGTGCATTGTCTGTAGGAGGCCCTGTCGCATGAATCTGTGTAGCGGGATCGACCTCGGACCACCAGGGGCCGAGAAAACCACCGTCTCATGGGGTCGGACACTCAGGGTCAGGGAAAAATCCAATATATATCTGGTGATATCTCGGGTGCTATTATAGATAGCGCAATAAATCAAAGTGCATTGTCTGTAGGAGGCCCTGGCGCATGAATCTGGGCAGCGGGATCTACCTCGGACCACCAGGGGCCGAGAATATCACCGTCCCATGGAGCCGGACTGTCAGGGTCAGGGAAAAATCCAATATATATCTGGTGATATCTCGGGTGCTATTACAGATAGCGCAATAAATCAAAGTGAATTTTCTGCAGGGGGCCCTGGCGCATGAATCTGTGCAGCGGGAACGACCTCGGAGCACCAGGGGCCGAGAAAATCACTGTCTCATGGAGTCCGACACTCAGGGTCAGGGAAAAATCCAATATATATCCTGGTGATATCTCGGGTGCTATTACAGATAGCGCAATAAATCAAAGTGCATTGTCTGTAGGAGGCCCTGGCGCATGAATCTGTGCAGCGGTATCGACCTCGGACCACCAGGGGCCGAGAAAATCACTGTCTCATGGGGCCGGACTGTCAGGGTCAGGGAAAAATCCAATATATATCTGGTGATATCTCGGGTGCTATTAGAGATAGCAGAATAAATCAAAGTGAATTATCCGCAGGGGGCTCTGGCGCATGAATCTGTGCAGCGGGATCGACCTCGGACCACGAGGGACCGAGAAAACCATCGACACATGGGGCCGGACTGTCAGGGTCAAGGAAAAATCCAATATATATCTGGTGATATCTCGGGTGCTATTATAGATAGCGCAATAAATCAAAATGCATTGTCTGTAGGAGGCCCTGTCGCATGAATCTGTGCAGCGGGATCGACCTCGGACCACCAGGGGCCGAGAAAACCACCGTCCCATGGGGCCGGACTGTCAGGGTCAGGGAAAAATCAAATATATATCTGGTGATATCTCGGGTGCTATTACAGATAGCGCAATAAACCAAAGTGCATTGTCTGCAGGAGGCCCTGACGCATGAATCTGTGCAGCGGGAACGACCTCGGAGCACCAGGGGCCGAGAAAATCACTGTCTCATGGAGTCCGACACTCAGGGTCAGGGAAAAATACAATATATATCCTGGTGATATCTCGGGTGCTATTACAGATAGCGCAATAAATCAAAGTGCATTGTCTGTAGGAGGCCCTGGCGCATGAATCTGTGCAGCGGGATCGACCTCGGACCACCAGGGACCGAGAAAATCACTGTCTCATGGGGCCGGACTGTCAGGGTCAGGGAAAAATCCAATATATATCTGGTGATATCTCGGGTGCTATTAGAGATAGCGCAATAAATCAAAGTGAATTATCTGCAGGGGGCCCTGGCGCATGAATCTGTGCAGCGGGAACGACCTCGGAGCACCAGGGGCCGAGAAAATCACTGTCTCATGGAGTCCGACACTCAGGGTCAGGGAAAAATCCAATATATATCCTGGTTATATCTCGGGTGCTATTACGGATAGCGCAATAAATCAAAGTGCATTGTCTGTAGGAGGCCCTGGCGCATGAATCTGTGCAGTGGGATCGACCTCGGACCACCAGGGGCCGAGAAAATCACCGTCTCATGGGGCCGGACTGTCAGGGTCAGGGAAAAATCCAACATATATCAGGTGATATCTCGGGTGCTATTAGAGATAGCGCAATATATCAAAGTGAATTATCTGCAGGGGGACCTGGCGCATGAATCTGTGCAGCGGGATCGACCTCGGACTACGAGGGACCGAGAAAACCATCGACACATGGGGTCGGACACTCAGGGTCAGGGAAAAATCCAATATAAATCTGGAGATATCTCGGGTGCTATTATAGAAAGCGCAATAAATCAAAGTGCATTGTCTGTAGGAGGCCCTGTCGCATGAATCTGTGTAGCGGGATCGACCTCGGACCAGCAGGGGCCGAGAAAACCATCGACACATGGGGTCGGACACTCAGGGTCAGGGAAAAATCCAATTTAAATCTGGTGATATCTCGGGTGCTATTATAGATAGCGCAATAAATCAAAGTTCATTGTCTATAGGAGGCCCTGGCGCATGAATCTGTGCTGCGGGATTGACCTCGGACCACCAGGGGCCGAGAAAACCACCGTCTCATGGGGTCGGACACTCAGGGTCAGGGAAAAATCCAATATATATCTGGTGATATCTCGGGTGCTATTATAGATAGCGCAATAAATCAAAATGCATTGTCTGTAGGAGGCGCTGGCGCATGAATTTGTGCAGCGGGATCTACCTCGGACCACCAGGGGCCGAGAATATCACCGTCCCATGGGGCCGGACTGTCAGGTTCAGGGAAAAATCCAATATATATCTGGTGATATCTCGGGTGCTATTAGAGATAACGCAATAAATCAAAGTGAATTATCTGCAGGGGGCCCTGGCGCATGAATCTGTGCAGCTGGATCGACCTCGGACCACGAGGGACCGAGAAAACCATCGACACATGGGGCCGGACTGTAAGGGTCAAGAAAAAATCCAATATATATCTGGTGATATCTCGGGTGCTATTACAGATAGCGCAATAAATCAGAGTGCATTGTCTGCAGGAGGCCCTGGCGCATGAATCTGTGCAGCGTGATCGACCTCGGACCACCAGGGCCAGAGAAAATCACCGTCACATGGGGCCGGACTGTCACGGTCAGGGAAAAATCCAATATATATCTGGTGATATCTCGGGTGCTATTGGAGATAGCGCAATAAATGAAAGTGAATTATCTGCAGGTGCCCTGGCGCATGAATCTGTGCAGCGGGATCGACCTCGGACTACGAGGGACCGAGAAAACCATCGACACATGGGGCCGGGCACTCAGGGTCAGGGAAAAATCCAATATATATCTGGTGATATCTCGGGTGCTATTAGAGATAGCGCAATAAACCAAAGTGAATTATCTGCAGGGGGCCCTGGCGCGTGAATCTGTGCAGCGGGAACGACCTCGGACCACCAGGGGCCGAGAAAACCACCGTCTCATGGGGCCTGACTGTCGGGGTCAGGGAAAAATCTATTATATATCTGGTGATATCTCGGGTGCTATTAGAGATAGCGAAATAAATCAAAGTGCATTGTCTGCAGGAGGCCCTAGCGCATGAATCTGTGCAGCGGGAACGACCTTCGACCACCACGGGCCGAGAAAACTACCGTCGCATGGGGCCGGACACTCAGTGTCAGGGAAAAATCCAATATATGTCTGGTGATATCTCGGGTGCTATTACAGATAGCGCAATAAATCAAAGTGCATTGTCTGTAGGAGGCCCTGGCGGATGAATCTGTGCAGCGAGAACGACCTCGGACCACCAGGGGCCGAGAAAACTACAGTCTCATGGGGCCGGACACTCAGGGTCAGGGAAAAATCCAATATATATCTGGTGATATCTCGGGTGCTATTAGAGATAGCGCAATAAACCAAAGTGAATTATCTGCAGGAGGCCCTGGCGCATGAATCTGCGCAGCGGGAACGATCTCGGACCACCAGTGCCCGAGAAAACCATCGACACATGGGGCCGGACTGTCAGGGTCAAGAAAAAATCCAATATATATCTGGTGATATCTCGGGTGCTATTAGAGATAGCGCAATAAATCAAAGTGCATTGTCTGTAGGAGGCCCTGGCGCATGAATCTGTGCACCGGGACGACCTCGAACCACCAGTGGCCGAGAAAATCACCGTCTCGTGGGGACGGACTGTCAGGGTCAGGGAAAAATCCAATATATATCTGGTGATATCTCGGGTGCTATTAGAGATAGCGCAATACACCAAAGTGAATTGTCTGCAGGAAGCCCTGGCGCATGAATCTGTTCAGCGGGATCGACCTCGGACCACGAGGGACCGAGAGAACCATCGACACACGGGGCCGGACTGTCAGGGGCAGGGAAAAATCCAATATATATCTGGTGATATCTCGGGTGCTATTAGAGATAGCGCAATGAACCAAAGTGCATTGTCTGTAGGAGGCCCTGGCGCATGAATCTGTGCTATGGGATCGACCTCGGACCACCAGGGGCCGAGAAAATCACCGTCTCATGGGGCCGGACTGTCAGGGTCATGGAAAAAGCATATATATATCTGGTGATATCTCAGGTGCTATTAGAGATAGCGCAATAAATCAAAGTGCTTTGTCGGCGGTAGGCCCTGGCGCATGAATCTGTGCAGCGGCAACGACCCCGGACCACCAGGGCGCGAGAAAACCACCGACACATGGGGCCGCACACTCAGGGTCAGGGAAAAATCCAATATATACGTGGTGATATCTCGGGTGCTATTAGAGATAGCGCGATAAATCAAAGTGCATTGCCAGCAGGAAGCCTTCGCGCATGATGCTGTGCAGCGGGAACGACCTCGGACCACCAGGGGCCGAGAAAACCACAGTCTCATGGGGCAGGACACTCAGGGTCAGGAGAAAATCCAATATATATCTGGTGATATCTCGGGTGCTATTAGAGATAGCGCAATAAACCAAAGTGAATTATCTGCAGGGGGCCCTGGCGCTTGAATCTGTGCAGCGGGAACGACCTCGGACCACCAGGGGCCGAGAAAACCACCGTCTCATGGAGCCGGACTGTCAGGGTCAGGGAAAAATCCATTATATATCTGTTGATATCTAGGGTGCTATTAGAGATAGCGCGATAAATCAAAGTGCATTGTCAGCAGGAAGCCTTCGCGCATGATGCTGTGCAGCGGGAAGGACCTCGGAGCACCAGGGGCCGAGAAAACCACCGACACATGGGGCCGCACACTCAGGGTCAGGGAAAAATCCAATATATACGTGGTGATATCTCGGGTGCTATTAGAGATAGCGCAATAAATCAAAGTGCATTGTCAGCAGGAAGCCTTCGCGCATGATGCTGTGCAGCGGGAACGACCTCGGACCACCAGGGGCCGAGAAAACCACAGTCTCATGGGGCCGGACACTCAGGGTCAGGGAAAAATCCAATATATATCTGGTGATATCTCGGGTGCTATTAGAGATAGCGCAATAAACCAAAGTCAATTATCTGCAGGGGGCCCTGGCGCGTGAATTTGTGCAGCGGGAACGACCTCGGACCACCAGGGGCCGAGAAAACCACCGTCTCATGGGGCCTGACTGTCAGGGTCAGGGAAAAATCTATTATATATCTGGTGATATCTCGGGTGCTATTAGAGATAGCGAAATAAATCAAAGTGCATTGTCTGCAGGAGGCCCTAGCGCATGAATCTGTGCAGCGGGAACGACCTTCGACCACCACGGGCCGAGAAAACTACCGTCGCATGGGGCCGGACACTCAGTGTCAGGGAAAAATCCAATATATATCTGGTGATATCTCGGGTGCTATTACAGATAGCGCAATAAATCAAAGTGCATTGTCTGTAGGAGGCCCTGGCGGATGAATCTGTGCAACGAGAACGACCTCGGACCACCAGGGGCCGAGAAAACTACAGTCTCATGGGGCCGGACACTCAGGGTCAGGGAAAAATCCAATATATATCTGGTGATATCTCGGGTGCTATTAGAGATAGCGCAATAAACCAAAGTGAATTATCTGCAGGAGGCCCTGGCGCATGAATCTGTGCAGCGGGAACGATCTCGGACCACCAGTGCCCGAGAAAACCATCGACACATGGGGCCGGACTGTCAGGGTGAAGGAAAAATCCAATATATATCTGGTGATATCTCGGGTGCTATTAGAGATAGCGCAATAAATCAAAGTGCATTGTCTGTAGGAGGCCCTGGCGCATGAATCTGTGCACCGGGATCGACCTCGAACCACCAGTGGCCGAGAAAATCACCGTCTCGTGGGGACGGACTGTCAGGGTCAGGGAAAAATCCAATATATATCTGGTGATATCTCGGGTGCTATTAGAGATAGCGCAATACACCAAAGTGAATTGTCTGCAGGAAGCCCTGGCGCATGAATCTGTTCAGCGGGATCGACCTCGGACCACGAGGGACCGAGAGAACCATCGACACATGGGGCCGGACTGTCAGGGGCAGGGAAAAATCCAATATATATCTGGTGATATCTCGGGTGCTATTAGAGATAGCGCAATGAACCAAAGTGCATTGTCTGTAGGAGGCCCTGGCGCATGAATCTGTGCTATGGGATCGACCTCGGACCACCAGGGGCCGAGAAAATCACCGTCTCATGGGGCCGGACTGTCAGGGTCATGGAAAAAGCATATATATATCTGGTGATATCTAGGGTGCTATTAGAGATAGCGCGATAAATCAAAGTGCATTATCAGCAGGAAGCCTTCGCGCATGATGCTGTGCAGCGGGAATGACCTCGGACCACCAGGGGCCGAGAAAACCACAGTCTCATGGGTCAGGACACTCAGGGTCAGGGGAAAATCCAATATATATCTGGTGATATCTCGGGTGCTATTAGAGATAGCGCAATAAACCAAAGTGAATTATCTGCAGGGGGCCCTGGCGCTTGAATCTGTGCAGCGGGAACGACCTCGGACCACCAGGGGCCGAGAAAACCACAGTCTCATGGGGCCGGACTGTCAGGGTCAGGGAGAAATCCATTATATATCTGGTGATATCTCGGGTGCTATTAGAGATAGCGCAATAAATCAAAGTGCATTGTCAGCAGGAAGCCTTCGCGCATGATGGTGTGCAGCGGGAACGACCTCGGACCACCAGGGGCCGAGAAAACCACCGACACATGGGGCCGCACACTCAGGGTCAGGGAAAAATCCAATATATACGTGGTGATATCTCGGGTGCTATTAGAGATAGCGCGATAAATCAAAGTGCATTGCCAGCAGGAAGCCTTCGCGCATGATGCTGTGCAGCGGGAACGACCTCGGACCACCAGGGGCCGACAAAAACCACAGTCTCATGGGGCAGGACACTCAGGGTCAGGGGAAAATCCAATATATATCTGGTGATATCTCGGGTGCTATTAGAGATAGCGCAATAAACCAAAGTGAATTATCTGCCGGGGGCCCTGGCGCTTGAATCTGTGCAGCGGGAACGACCTCGGACCACCAGGGGCCGAGAAAACCACCGTCTCATGGGGCCGGACTGTCAGGGTCAGGGAAAAATCCATTATATATCTGGTGATATCTCGGGTGCTATTAGAGATAGCGCAATAAATCAAAGTGCATTGTCTGCAGGAAGCCTTCGCGCATTATTCTGTGCAGCGGGAATGACCTCGGACCACCAGGGGCCGAGAAAACGACCGTCTCATGGGGCCGGACTGTCAGGGTCAGGGAAAAATCCGATATATATCTGGTGATATCTCGGGTGCTATTACAGATAGCGCAATAAATCAAAGTGCATTGTCTGCAGGAGGCCCTGGCGCATGAATGCGTGCAGCGGGATCGACCTCGGACCACGAGGGACCGAGAAAACCATCGACACATGGGTCCGGACTGTCAGGGTCAACGAAAAATCCAATATATATTTGGTGATATCTCGGGTGCTATTACAGATAGCCCAATACATCAAAGTGCATTGTCTGTAGGAGGCCCTGGCGCATGATTCTGTGCAGCGGGAACGACCTCGGACCACCAGGGGCCGAGAAAACCACAGTCTCATGTTGCCGCACACTCAGGGTCAGGGGAAAAGCCAATATATATCTGGTGATATCTCGGGTGCTATTAGAGATAGTGCAATAAACCAATGAGAATTATCTGCAGGAGGCACTGGCGCATGAATCTGTGCAGCGGGAACGACCTCGGACCACCAGGGGCCGAGAAAACCACCGTCTCATGGGGCCGGACACTCAGGGTCAGGGAAAAATACAATATATATCTGGTGATATCTCGGGTGCTATTACAGATAGCGCAATAAATCAAAGTGCATTGTCTGTAGGAGGCCCTGGCGCATGAATCTGTGCAGCGGGATCGACCTCGGACCACCAGGGGCCGAGAAAACCACAGTCTCATGGGGCCGGACACTCAGGGTCTGGGGAAAATCCAATATATATCTGGTGATATCTCGGGTGCTATTAGAGATAGCGCAATAAATCAAAGTGCATTGTCAGCAGGAAGCCTTCGCGCATGATGCTGTGCAGCGGGAACGACCTCGGACCACCAGGGGCCGAGAAAACCACAGTCTCATTTTGCCGCACACTCAGGGTCAGGGGAAAAGCCAATATATATCTGGTGATATCTCGGGTGCTATTAGAGATAGTGCAATAAACCAATGAGAATTATCTGCAGGAGGCACTGGCGCATGAATCTGTGCAGCGGGAACGACCTCGGACCACCAGGGGCCGAGAAAACCACCGTCTCATGGGGCCGGACACTCAGGGTCAGGGAAAAATACAATATATATCTGGTGATATCTCGGGTGCTATTACAGATAGCGCGATAAATCAAAGTGCATTGTCTGTAGGAGGCCCTGGCGCATGAATCTGTGCAGCGGGATCGACTTCGGACCACCAGGGGCCGAGAAAACCACAGTCTCATGAGGCCGGACACTCAGGGTCAGGGAAAAATCCAATATATATCTGGTGATATCTCGGGTGCTATTAGAGATAGCGCAATAAACCAAAGTCAATTATCTGCAGGAGGCCCTGTCGCATGAATCTGTGCAGCGGGAAGGACCTCGGAGCACCAGGGGCCGAGAAAACCACCGTCTCATGGTGCCGGACACTCAGGGTCAGGGAAAAATCCAATATATATCTGGTGATATCTCGGGTGCTATTAGAGATAGCGCAATAAACCAAAGTAAATTATCTGCAGGGGGCCCTGGCGCTTGAATCTGTGCAGCGGGAACAACCTCGGACCACCAGGGGCCGAGAAAACCACCGTCTCATAGGGCCGGACTGTCAGGGTCAGGGAAAAATCCATTATATATCTGGTGATATCTCGGGTGCTATTAGTGATAGCGCAATAAATCGAAGTGCATTGTCTGCAGGAAGCCTTCGCGCATTATTCTGTGCAGCGGGAATGACCTCGGACCACCAGGGCCGAGAAAACCACCGTCTCATGGGGCCGGACACTCAGGGTCAGGGAAAAATCCAATATATATCTGGTGATATCTCGGGTGCTATTACAGATAGCGCAATAAACCAATGTGAATTATCTGCAGGAGGCCCTGGCGCATGAATCTGTGCAGCGGGAACGACCTCGAACCACCAGTGGCCGAGAAAATCACCGTCTCGTGGGGCCGGACTGTCAGGGTCAGGGAAAAATCCAATATATATCTGGTGATATCTCGGGTGCTATTAGAGATAGCGCAATACACCAAAGTGAATTGTCTGCAGGAAGCACTGGCGCATGAATCTGTTCAGCGGGATCGACCTCGGACCACGACGGACCGAGAGAACCATCGACACATGGGGCCGGACTGTCAGGGGCAGGGAAAAATCCAATATATATCTGGTGATATCTCGGGTGCTATTACAGATAGCGCAATAAATCAAAGTGCATTGTATGTAGGAGGCCCTGGCGCATGAATCTGTGCAGCGGGAACGACCTCGGACCACCAGGCGCCGAGAAAACTACAGTCTCATGGGGCCGGACACTCAGGGTCAGTGGAAAATCCAATATATATCTGGTGATATCTCGGGTGCTATTAGAGACAGTGCAATAAACCAATGTGAATTATCTGCAGGAGGCACTGGCGCATGAATCTGTGCAGCGGGAACGACATCGGACCACCAGGGGCCGAGAAAACCACCGTCTCATGGGGCCGCACACTCAGGGTCAGGGAAAAATAAAATATATACGTGGTGATATCTCGGGTGCTATTAGAGATAGCGCGATAAATCAAAGTGTATTGTCAGCAGGAAGCCTTCGCGCATGATGCTGTGCAGCGGGAACGACCTCGGACCACCAGGGGCCGAGAAAACCACAGTCTCATGGGGCCGGACACTCAGGGTCAGGGAAAAATCCAATATATATCTGGTGATATCTCGGGTGCTATTAGAGATAGCGCAATAAATCGAAGTGAATTATCTGCAGGGGGCCCTGGCGCATGAGTCTGTGCAGCGGGAAGGACCTCGGAGCACCAGGGGCCGAGAAAACCACCGTCTCATGGTGCCGGACACTCAGGGTCAGGGAAAAATCCGATATATATCTGGTGATATCTCGGGTGCTATTACAGATAGCGCAATAAACCAAAGTAAATTATCTGCAGGGGGCCCTGGCGCTTGAATCTGTGCAGCGGGAACAACCTCGGACCACCAGGGGCCGAGAAAACCACCGTCTCATAGGGCCGGACTGTCAGGGTCAGGGAAAAATCCATTATATATTTGGTGATATCTCGGGTGCTATTAGTGATAGCGCAATAAATCGAAGTGCATTGTCTGCAGGAATCCTTCGCGCATTATTCTGTGCAGCGGGAATGACCTCGGACCACGAGGGACCGAGAGAACCATCGACACATGAGGCCGGACTGTCAGGGGCAGGGAAAAATCCAATATATATCTGGTGATATCTCGGGTGCTATTACAGATAGCGCAATAAATCAAAGTGCATTGTATGTAGGAGGCCCTGGCGCATGAATCTGTGCAGCGGGAACGACCTCGGACCACCAGGCGCCGAGAAAACTACAGTCTCATGGGGCCGGACACTCAGGGTCAGTGGAAAATCCAATATATATCTGGTGATATCTCGGGTGCTATTAGAGACAGTGCAATAAACCAATGTGAATTATCTGCAGGAGGCACTGGCGCATGAATCTGTGCAGCGGGAACGACATCGGACCACCAGGGGCCGAGAAAACCACCGTCTCATGGGGCCGCACACTCAGGGTCAGGGAAAAATCCAATATATACGTGGTGATATCTCGGGTGCTATTAGAGATAGCGCGATAAATCAAAGTGTATTGTCAGCAGGAAGCCTTCGCGCATGATGCTGTGCAGCGGGAACGACCTCGGACCACCAGGGGCCGAGAAAACCACAGTCTCATGGGGCCGGACACTCAGGGTCTGGGGAAAATCCAATATATATCTGGTGATATCTCGGGTGCTATTAGAGATAGCGCAATAAATCAAAGTGCATTGTCTGCAGGAGGCCCTGGCGCATGAATGCGTGCAGCGGGATCGACCTCGGACCACGAGGGACCGAGAAAACCATCGACACATGGGGCCGGACTGTCAGTGTCAAGGAAAAATCCAATATATATTTGGTGATATCTCGGGTGCTATTACAGATAGCCCAATACATCAAAGTGCATTGTCTGTAGGAGGCCCTGGCGCATGATTCTGTGCAGAGGGAACGACCTCGGACCACCAGGGGCAGAGAAAACCACAGTCTCATGTTGCCGCACACTCAGGGTCAGGGGAAAAGCCAATATATATCTGGTGATATCTCGGGTGCTATTAGAGATAGTGCAATAAACCAATGTGAATTATCTGCAGGAGGCACTGGCGCATGAATCTGTGCAGCGGGAACGACCTCGGACCACCAGGGGCCGAGAAAACCACCGTCTCATGGGGCCGCACACTCAGGGTCAGTGAAAAATCCAATATATACGTGGTGATATCTCGGGTGCTATTAGAGATAGCGCGATAAATCAAAGTGCATTGTCTGCAGGAGGCCCTGGCGCATGAATGCGTGCAGCGGGAATGACCTCGGACCACCAGGGCCGAGAAAACCACCGTCTCATGGGGCCGGACACTCAGGGTCAGGGAAAAATCCAATATATATCTGGTGATATGTCGGGTGCTATTACAGATAGCCCAATACATCAAAGTGCATTGTCTGTAGGAAGCCCTGGCGCATGATTCTGTGCAGCGGGATCGACCTCGGACCACCAGGGGCCGAGAAAACCACAGTCTCATGTTGCCGGACACTCAGGGTCAGGGGAAAAGCCAATATATATCTGGTGATATCTCGGGTGCTATTAGAGATAGTGCAATAAACCAATGTGAATTATCTGCAGGAGGCACTGGCGCATGAATCTGTGCAGCGGGAACGACCTCGGACCACCAGGGGCCGAGAAAACCACCGTCTCATGGGGCCGGACACTCAGGGTCAGGGAAAAATCCAATATATATCTGGTGATATCTCGGGTGCTCTTACAGGTAGCGCAATAAATCAAAGTGCATTGTCTGTAGGAGGCCCTGGCGCATGCATCTGTGCAGCGGGAACGACCTCGGACCACAAGGGGCCGAGAAAACCACAGTCTCATGTTGCCGCACACTCAGGGTCAGGGGAAAAGCCAATATATATCTGGTGATATCTCGGGTGCTATTAGAGATAGTGCAATAAACCAATGTGAATTATCTGCAGGAGGCACTGGCGCTTGAATCTGTGCAGCGGGAACGACATCGGACCACCAGGGGCCGAGAAAACCACCGTCTCATGGGGCCGCACGCTCAGGGTCAGGGAAAAATCCAATATGTACGTGGTGATATCTCGGGTGCTATTAGAGATAGCGCGATAAATCAAAGTGTATTGTCAGCAGGAAGCCTTCGCGCATGATGCTGTGCAGCGGGAACCACCTCGGACCACCAGGGGCCGAGAAAACCACAGTCTCATGGGGCCGGACACTCAGGGTCTGGGGAAAATCCAATATATATCTGGTGATATCTCGGGTGCTATTAGAGATAGCGCAATAAATCAAAGTGCATTGTCAGCAGGAAGCCTTCGCGCATGATGCTGTGCAGCGGGAACGACCTCGGACCACCAGGGGCCGAGAAAACCACAGTCTCATGGGGCCGGACACTCAGGGTCAGGGAAAAATCCAATATATATCTGGTGATATCTCGGGTGCTATTAGAGATAGCGCAATAAATCAAAGTGAATTATCTGCAGGGGGCCCTGGCGCATGAGTCTGTGCAGCGGGAAGGACCTCGGAGCACCAGGGGCCGAGAAAACCACCGTCTCATGGTGCCGGACACTCAGGGTCAGGGAAAAATCCGATATATATCTGGTGATATCTCGGGTGCTATTACAGATAGCGCAATAAATCAAAGTGCATTGTCTGCAGGAGGCCCTGGCGCATGAATGCGTGCAGCGGGATCGACCTCGGACCACGAGGGACCGAGAAAACCATCGACACATGGGTCCGGACTGACAGTGTCAAGGAAAAATCCAATATATATTTGGTGATATCTCGGGTGCTATTACAGATAGCCCAATACATCAAAGTGCATTGTCTGTAGGAGGCCCTGGCGCATGATTCTGTGCAGCGGGAACGACCTCGGACCACCAGGGGCCGAGAAAACCACAGTCTCATGTTGCCGCACACTCAGGGTCAGGGGAAAAGCCAATATATATCTGGTGATATCTCGGGTTCTATTAGAGATAGTGCAATAAACCAATGTGAATTGTCTGCAGGAGGCACTGGCGCATGAATCTGTGCAGCGGGAACGACCTCGGACCACCAGGGGCCGAGAAAACCACCGTCTCATGGGGCCGGACACTCAGGGTCAGGGAAAAATCCAATATATATCTGGTGATATCTCGGGTGCTATTACAGATAGCGCAATAAATCAAAGTGCATTGTATGTAGGAGGCCCTGGCGCATGAATCTGTGCAGCGGGAACGACCTCGGACCACCAGGCGCCGAGAAAACTACAGTCTGATGGGGCCGGACACTCAGGGTCAGTGGAAAATCCAATATATATCTGGTGATATCTCGGGTGCTATTAGAGACAGTGCAATAAACCAATGTGAATTATCTGCAGGAGGCACTGGCGCATGAATCTGTGCAGCGGGAACGACATCGGACCACCAGGGGCCGAGAAAACCACAGTCTCATGGGGCCGGACACTCAGGGTCAGGGAAAAATCCAATATATATCTGGTGATATCTCGGGTGCTATTACAGATAGCGCAATAAACCAATGTGAATTATCTGCAGGAGGCCCTGGCGCATGAATCTGTGCAGCGGGAACGACCTCGAACCACCAGTGGCCGAGAAAATCACCGTCTCGTGGGGCCGCACTGTCAGGGTCAGGGGAAAATCCAATATATATCTGGTGATATCTCGGGTGCTATTAGAGATAGCGCAATAAATCAAAGTGCATTGTCTGTAGGAGGCCCTGGCGCATGATTCTGTGCAGCGGGAACGACCTCGGACCACCAGGGGCCGAGAAAACCACAGTCTCATGTTGCCGCACACTCAGGGTCAGGGGAAAAGCCAATATATATCTGGTGATATCTCGGGTGCTATTAGAGATAGTGCAATAAACCAATGTGAATTATCTGCAGGAGGCACTGGCGCATGAATCTGTGCAGCGGGAACGACATCGGACCACCAGGGGCCGAGAAAACCACCGTCTCATGGGGCCGCACGCTCAGGGTCAGGGAAAAATCCAATATATACGTGGTGATATCTCGGGTGCTATTAGAGATAGTGCGATAAATCAAAGTGCATTGTCAGCAGGAAGCCTTCGCGCATGATGCTGTGCAGCGGGAACGACCTCGGACCACCAGGGGCCGAGAAAACCACAGTCTCATGGGGCCGGACACTCAGGGTCAGGGAAAAATCCAATATATATCTGGTGATATCTCGGGTGCTATTAGAGATAGCGCAATAAATCAAAGTGAATTATCTGCAGGGGGCCCTGGCGCATGAGTCTGTGCAGCGGGAAGGACCTCGGAGCACCAGGGGCCGAGAAAACCACCGTCTCATGGTGCCGGACACTCAGGGTCAGGGAAAAATCCAATATATATCTGGTGATATCTCGGGTGCTATTAGAGATAGCGCAATAAATCAAAGTGCATTGTCTGCAGGAAGCCTTCGCGCATTATTCTGTGCAGCGGGAATGACCTCGGACCACCAGGGGCCGAGAAAACCAACGTCTCATGGGGCCGGACACTCAGGGTCAGGGGAAAATCCAATATATATTTGGTGATATCTCGGGTGCTATTACAGATAGCCCAATACATCAAAGTGCATTGTCTGTAGGAGGCCCTGGCGCATGATTCTGTGCAGCGGGAACGACCTCGGACCTCCAGGGGCCGAGAAAACCACAGTCTCATGTTGCCGCACACTCAGGGTCAGGGGAAAAGCCAATATATCTGGTGATATCTCGGGTGCTATTAGAGATAGTGCAATAAACCAATGTGAATTATCTGCAGGAGGCACTGGCGCATGAATCTGTGCAGCGGGAACGACCTCGGACCACCAGGGGCCGCGAAAACCACCGTCTCATGGGGCCGGACACTCAGGGTCAGGGAAAAATCCAATATATATCTGGTGATATCTCGGGTGCTATTAGAGATAGCGCAATAAATCAAAGTGCATTGTCTGCAGGAGGCCCTGGCGCATGAATGCGTGCAGCGGGATCGACCTCGGACCACGAGGGACCGAGAAAACCATCGACACATGGGTCCGGACTGACAGTGTCAAGGAAAAATCCAATATATATTTGGTGATATCTCGGGTGCTATTACAGATAGCCCAATACATCAAAGTGCATTGTCTGTAGGAGGCCCTGGCGCATGATTCTGTGCAGCGGGAACGACCTCGGACCACCAGGGGCCGAGAAAACCACAGTCTCATGTTGCCGCACACTCAGGGTCAGGGGAAAAGCCAATATATATCTGGTGATATCTCGGGTTCTATTAGACATAGTGCAATAAACCAATGTGAATTGTCTGCAGGAGGCACTGGCGCATGAATCTGTGCAGCGGGAACGACCTCGGACCACCAGGGGCCGAGAAAACCACCGTCTCATGGGGCCGGACACTCAGGGTCAGGGAAAAATCCAATATATATCTGGTGATATCTCGGGTGCTATTACAGATAGCGCAATAAATCAAAGTGCATTGTATGTAGGAGGCCCTGGCGCATGAATCTGTGCAGCGGGAACGACCTCGGACCACCAGGCGCCGAGAAAACTACAGTCTGATGGGGCCGGACACTCAGGGTCAGTGGAAAATCCAATATATATCTGGTGATATCTCGGGTGCTATTAGAGACAGTGCAATAAACCAATGTGAATTATCTGCAGGAGGCACTGGCGCATGAATCTGTGCAGCGGGAACGACATCGGACCACCAGGGGCCGAGAAAACCACAGTCTCATGGGGCCGGACACTCAGGGTCAGGGAAAAATCCAATATATATCTGGTGATATCTCGGGTGCTATTAGAGATAGCGCAATAAATCAAAGTGCATTGTCTGTAGGAGGCCCTGGCGCATGATTCTGTGCAGCGGGAACGACCTCGGACCACCAGGGGCCGAGAAAACCACAGTCTCATGTTGCCGCACACTCAGGGTCAGGGGAAAAGCCAATATATATCTGGTGATATCTCGGGTGCTATTAGAGATAGTGCAATAAACCAATGTGAATTATCTGCAGGAGGCACTGGCGCATGAATCTGTGCAGCGGGAACGACATCGGACCACCAGGGGCCGAGAAAACCACCGTCTCATGGGGCCGCACGCTCAGGGTCAGGGAAAAATCCAATATATACGTGGTGATATCTCGGGTGCTATTAGAGATAGCGCGATAAATCAAAGTGTATTGTCAGCAGGAAGCCTTCGCGCATGATGCTGTGCAGCGGGAACGACCTCGGACCACCAGGGGCCGAGAAAACCACAGTCTCATGGGGCCGGACACTCAGGGTCTGGGGAAAATCCAATATATATCTGGTGATATCTCGGGTGCTATTAGAGATAGCGCAATAAATCAAAGTGCATTGTCAGCAGGAAGCCTTCGCGCATGATGCTGTGCAGCGGGAACGACCTCGGACCACCAGGGGCCGAGAAAACCACAGTCTCATGGGGCCGGACACTCAGGGTCAGGGAAAAATCCAATATATATCTGGTGATATCTCGGGTGCTATTAGAGATAGCGCAATAAATCAAAGTGAATTATCTGCAGGGGGCCCTGGCGCATGAGTCTGTGCAGCGGGAAGGACCTCGGAGCACCAGGGGCCGAGAAAACCACCGTCTCATGGTGCCGGACACTCAGGGTCAGGGAAAAATCCGATATATATCTGGTGATATCTCGGGTGCTATTACAGATAGCGCAATAAATCAAAGTGCATTGTCTGCAGGAGGCCCTGGCGCATGAATGCGTGCAGCGGGATCGACCTCGGACCACGAGGGACCGAGAAAACCATCGACACATGGGTCCGGACTGACAGTGTCAAGGAAAAATCCAATATATATTTGGTGATATCTCGGGTGCTATTACAGATAGCCCAATACATCAAAGTGCATTGTCTGTAGGAGGCCCTGGCGCATGATTCTGTGCAGCGGGAACGACCTCGGACCACCAGGGGCCGAGAAAACCACAGTCTCATGTTGCCGCACACTGAGGGTCAGGGGAAAAGCCAATATATATCTGGTGATATCTCGGGTGCTATTAGAGATAGTGCAATAAACCAATGTGAATTATCTGCAGGAGGCACTGGCGCATGAATCTGTGCAGCGGGAACGACCTCGGACCACCAGGGGCCGAGAAAACCACCGTCTCATGGGGCCGCACACTCAGGGTCAGGGAAAAATCCAATATATACGTGGTGATATCTCGGGTGCTATTAGAGATAGCGCAATAAATCAAAGTGCATTGTCTGCAGGAAGCCTTCGCGCATTATTCTGTGCAGCGGGAATGACCTCGGACCACCAGGGGCCGAGAAAACCAACGTCTCATGGGGCCGGACACTCAGGGTCAGGGGAAAATCCAATATATATTTGGTGATATCTCGGGTGCTATTACAGATAGCCCAATACATCAAAGTGCATTGTCTGTAGGAGGCCCTGGCGCATGATTCTGTGCAGCGGGAACGACCTCGGACCTCCAGGGGCCGAGAAAACCACAGTCTCATGTTGCCGCACACTCAGGGTCAGGGGAAAAGCCAATATATCTGGTGATATCTCGGGTGCTATTAGAGATAGTGCAATAAACCAATGTGAATTATCTGCAGGAGGCACTGGCGCATGAATCTGTGCAGCGGGAACGACCTCGGACCACCAGGGGCCGCGAAAACCACCGTCTCATGGGGCCGGACACTCAGGGTCAGGGAAAAATCCTATATATATCTGGTGATATCTCGGGTGCTATTACAGATAGCGCAATAAATCAAAGTGCATTGTCTGTAGGAGGCCTTGGCGCATGAATCTGTGCAGCGGGATCGACCTCGGACCACCAGGGGCCGAGAAAACCACAGTCTCATGTTGCCGCACACTCAGGGTCAGGGGAAAAGCCAATATATATCTGGTGATATCTCGGGTGCTATTAGAGACAGCGCAATAAACCAAAGTCAATTATCTGCAGGAGGCCCTGTCGCATGAGTCTGTGCAGCGGGAAGGACCTCGGAGCACCAGGGGCCGAGAAAACCACCGTCTCATGGTGCCGGACAATCAGGGTCAGGGAAAAATCCAATATATATCTGGTGATATCTCGGGTGCTATTAGAGATAGCGCGATAAATCAAAGTGCATTGTCAGCAGGAAGCCTTCGCGCATGATGCTGTGCAGCGGGAACGACCTCGGACCACCAGGGGCCGAGAAAACCACCGTCTCATGGTGCCGGACACTCAGGGTCAGGGAAAAATCCGATATATATCTGGTGATATCTCGGGTGCTATTACAGATAGCGCAATAAATCAAAGTGCATTGTCTGCAGGAGGCCCTGGCGCATGAATGCGTGCAGCGGGATCGACCTCGGACCACGAGGGACCGAGAAAACCATCGACACATGGGGCCGGACTGTCAGTGTCAAGGAAAAATCCAATATATATTTGGTGATATCTCGGGTGCTATTACAGATAGCCCAATACATCAAAGTGCATTGTCTGTAGGAGGCCCTGGCGCATGATTCTGTGCAGCGGGAACGACCTCGGACCACCAGGGGCCGAGAAAACCACAGTCTCATGTTGCCGCACACTCAGGGTCAGGGGAAAAGCCAATATATATCTGGTGATATCTCGGGTGCTATTAGAGATAGTGCAATAAACCAATGAGAATTATCTGCAGGAGGCACTGGCGCATGAATCTCTGCAGCGGGAACGACCTCGGACCACCAGGGGCCGAGAAAACCACCGTCTCATGGGGCCGGACACTCAGGGTCTGGGAAAAATCCAATATATATCTGGTGATATCTCGGGTGCTATTAGAGATAGCGCAATAAATCAAAGTGCATTGTCTGCAGGAAGCCTTCGCGCATTATTCTGTGCAGCGGGAATGACCTCGGACCACCAGGGGCCGAGAAAACCAACGTCTCATGGGGCCGGACACTCAGGGTCAGGGGAAAATCCAATATATATTTGGTGATACCTCGGGTGCTATTACAGATAGCCCAATACATCAAAGTGCATTGTCTGTAGGAGGCCCTGGCGCATGATTCTGTGCAGCGGGAACGACCTCGGACCACCAGGGGCCGAGAAAACCACAGTCTCATGTTGCCGCACACTCAGGGTCAGGGGAAAAGCCAATATATATCTGGTGATATCTCGGGTGCTATTAGAGATAGCGCAATAAACCAAAGTCAATTATCTGCAGGAGGCCCTGTCGCATGAGTCTGTGCAGCGGGAAGGACCTCGGAGCACCAGGGGCCGAGAAAACCACCGTCTCATGGTGCCGGACACTCAGGGTCAGGGAAAAATCCAATATATATCTGGTGATATCTCGGGTGCTATTAGAGATAGCGCAATAAACCAAAGTAAATTATCTGCAGGGGGCCCTGGCGCTTGAATCTGTGCAGCGGGAACGACCTCGGACCACCAGGGGCCGAGAAAACCACCGTCTCATGGTGCCGGACACTCAGGGTCAGGGAAAAATCCGATATATATCTGGTGATATCTCGGGTGCTATTACAGATAGCGCAATAAATCAAAGTGCATTGTCTGCAGGAAGCACTGGCGCATGAATGCGTGCAGCGGGATCGACCTCGGACCACGAGGGACCGAGAAAACCATCGACACATGGGGCCGGACTGTCAGTGTCAAGGAAAAATCCAATATATATTTGGTGATATCTCGGGTGCTATTACAGATAGCCCAATACATCAAAGTGCATTGTCTGTAGGAGGCCCTGGCGCATGATTCTGTGCAGCCGGAACGACCTCGGACCACCAGGGGCCGAGAAAACCACAGTCTCATGTTGCCGCACACTCAGGGTCAGGGGAAAAGCCAATATATATCTGGTGATATCTCGGGTGCTATTAGAGATAGTGCAATAAACCAATGAGAATTATCTGCAGGAGGCACTGGCGCATGAATCTATGCAGCGGGAACGACCTCGGACCACCAGGGGCCGAGAAAACCACCGTCTCATGGGGCCGGACACTCAGGGTCTGGGAAAAATCCAATATATATCTGGTGATATCTCGGGTGCTATTAGAGATAGCGCAATAAATCAAAGTGCATTGTCTGCAGGAAGCCTTCGCGCATTATTCTGTGCAGCGGGAATGACCTCGGACCACCAGGGGCCGAGAAAACCAACGTCTCATGGGGCCGGACACTCAGGGTCAGGGGAAAATCCAATATATATTTGGTGATACCTCGGGTGCTATTACAGATAGCCCAATACATCAAAGTGCATTGTCTGTAGGAGGCCCTGGCGCATGATTCTGTGCAGCGGGAACGACCTCGGACCACCAGGGGCCGAGAAAACCACAGTCTCATGTTGCCGCACACTCAGGGTCAGGGGAAAAGCCAATATATATCTGGTGATATCTCGGGTGCTATTAGAGATAGCGCAATAAACCAAAGTCAATTATCTGCAGGAGGCCCTGTCGCATGAGTCTGTGCAGCGGGAAGGACCTCGGAGCACCAGGGGCCGAGAAAACCACCGTCTCATGGTGCCGGACACTCAGGGTCAGGGAAAAATCCAATATATATCTGGTGATATCTCGGGTGCTATTAGAGATAGCGCAATAAACCAAAGTAAATTATCTGCAGGGGGCCCTGGCGCTTGAATCTGTGCAGCGGGAACTACCTCGGACCACCAGGGGCCGAGAAAATCACCGTCTCATGGGGCCGGACTGTCAGGGTCACGGAAAAATCCAATATATATCTGGTGATATCTCGGGTGCTATTAGAGATAGCGCAATAAATCAAAATGCATTGTCTGTAGGCGGCACTGGCGAATGAATCTGTGCAGCAGGAACGACCTCGGACCACCAGGGGCCGAGAAAATTACAGATATTCGGAATCCGTCACCCAAAGTCATGTAAAAATCCAGCATATATCTGGTGATATCTCGGCTTATATTACAGATAGCGCAATAAACCAAAGTGAATTATCTGCAGGAGGCCGTGGCGCATGAATCTGGGCAGCGGGGACGACTTCGGACCACCAGGGGCCGAGAAAACCACAGACTCATGGGGCCGGACACTCACGTTCAGGGAATAATCCAATATATATCTGGTGATATCTCGGGTGCTATTACAGATAGCGCAATAAATCAAAGTGCATTGTCTGTAGGAGGCCCTGGCGCATGAATCTGTGCAGCGGGAACGACCTCGGACCACCAGGGGCCGAGAAAACCACCGTCTCATGGGGCCGGACTGTCAGGGTCGGGGAAAAATCCAGCATATATCTGGTGATATCTCGGGTGCTATTAGAGATAGCGCAATAAACCAAAGTGAATTGTCTGCAGGAGGCCCTGGCGCATGAATCTGTGCAGCGGCAACGACCTCGGACCACCAGGGGCCGAGAAAACCACAGTCTCATGGGGCCGGACACTCAGGGTCAGGGAAAAATCCAATATATATCTGGTGATATCTCGGGTGCTATTAGAAATAGCGCAATAAATCAAAGTGCATTGTCTGCAGGAAGCCCTGGCGCATGATTCTGTGCAGCAGGAACTACCTCGGACCACGAGGGGCCGAGAAAATCACCGTCTCATGGGGCCGGACTGTCAGGATCAGGGAAAAATCCAATATATATCTGGTGATATCTCGGGTGCTATTAGAGATAGCGCAATAAATCAAAGTGCATTGTCTGTAGGCGGCACTGGCGAATGAATCTGTGCAGCAGGAACGACCTCGGACCACCAGGGGCCGAGAAAATTACAGATATTCGGAATCTGTCACCCAAGGTCATGTAAAAATACAGCATATATCTGGTGATATCTCGGGTGCTATTACAGATAGCGCAATAAACCAAAGTGCATTGTCTGTAGGAGGCCCTGGCGCATGAATCTGTACAGCGGGAACGACCTCGGACCACCAGGGGCCGAGACAACCACCGTCTCATGGGGCCAGACACTCAGGGTCAGGGAAAAATCCAATATATATCTGGTGATATCTCGGGTGCTATTAGAGATAGCGCAATAAACCAAAGTGAATTATCTGCAGGAGGCCCTGGCTCATGAATCTGTACAGCGGGAACGACCTCGGACCACCAGGGGCCGAGAAAACCACCGTCTCATGGGGCCGGACACTCAGGGTCAGGGGAAAATCCAATATATATCTGGTGATATCTCGGGTGCTATTAGAGATAGCGCTATAAATCAAAGTGCATTATCTGTAGGAGGCCCTGGCGCATGAATCTGGGCAGCGGGAACGACTTCGGACCACCTTGGGCCGAGAAAACCACCGTCTCATGGGGCCGGACACTCAGGGTCAGGGAAAAATCCAATATATATATGGTGATATCTCGGGTGCTATTACAGATAGCGCAATAAACCAAAGTGAATTTTCTGCAGGGGGCTCTGGCGCATGAATCTGTGCAGCGGGAACGACCTCGGACCACCAGGGGCCGAGAAAACCACCGTCTCATGGGGCCGGACACTCATGGTCAGGGAAAAATCCAATATATATCTGGTGATATCTCGGGTGCTATTACAGATAGTGCAAAAAATCAAAGTGCATTGTCTGTAGGAGGCTCTGGCGCATGAATCAGGCCAGCTAGAACGATCTCGGACCACCAGGGGCCGAGAAAACCACCGTCTCATGGGGCCGGACATTCAGGGTCAGGGGAAAATCCAATATATATCTGGTGATATCTCGGGCGCTATGAGAGATAGCGCAATAAACCAAAGTGAATTATCTGCAGGAGGCCCTGGCGCATGAATCTGTGCAGAGGGAACGACCACGGACCACCAGGGGCCGAGAAAATCACCGTCTCATGGGGCCGGACGCTCAGGATCAGGGAAAAATCCAATATATATCTTGTGATATCTCGGGTGCTATTAGAGATAGCGCAATAAATCAAAGTGCATTGTCTGTAGGCGGCACTGGCGAATGAATCTGTGCAGCAGGAACGACCTCGGACCACCAGGGGCCGAGAAAATTACAGATATTCGGAATCCGTCACCCAAGGTCATGTAAAAATCCAGCATATATCTGGTGATATCTCGGGTGCTATTACAGATAGCGCAATAAATCAAAGTGCATTTTTTGTAGGAGGCCCTGGCGCATGAATCTGGGCGGCGGGAACGACTTCGGACCACCAGGGGCCGAGAAAACCACAGTCTCATGGGGCTGGACACTCAGGTTCAGGGGAAAATACAATATATATCTGGCGGTACCTCGGGTGCTATTAGAGATAGCGCTATAAATCAAAGTGCATTATCTGTAGGAGGCCCTGGCGCATGAATCTGGGCAGCGGGAACGACTTCGGACCACCAGGGGCCGAGAAAACCACCGTCTCATGGGGCCGGACACTCATGGTCAGGGAAAAATCCAATATATATCTGGTGATATCTCGGGTGCTATTACAGATAGTGCAAAAAATCAAAGTGCATTGTCTGTAGGAGGCTCTGGCGCATGAATCAGGCCAGCTAGAACGATCTCGGACCACCAGGGGCCGAGAAAACCACCGTCTCATGGGGCCGGACATTCAGGGTCAGGGGAAAATCCAATATATATCTGGTGATATCTCGGGCGCTATGAGAGATAGCGCAATAAACCAAAGTGAATTATCTGCAGGAGGCCCTGGCGCATGAATCTGTGCAGAGGGAACGACCACGGACCACCAGGGGCCGAGAAAATCACCGTCTCATGGGGCCGGACGCTCAGGATCAGGGAAAAATCCAATATATATCTTGTGATATCTCGGGTGCTATTAGAGATAGCGCAATAAATCAAAGTGCATTGTCTGTAGGCGGCACTGGCGAATGAATCTGTGCAGCAGGAACGACCTCGGACCACCAGGGGCCGAGAAAATTACAGATATTCGGAATCCGTCACCCAAGGTCATGTAAAAATCCAGCATATATCTGGTGATATCTCGGGTGCTATTACAGATAGCGCAATAAATCAAAGTGCATTTTTTGTAGGAGGCCCTGGCGCATGAATCTGGGCGGCGGGAACGACTTCGGACCACCAGGGGCCGAGAAAACCACAGTCTCATGGGGCTGGACACTCAGGTTCAGGGGAAAATACAATATATATCTGGCGGTACCTCGGGTGCTATTAGAGATAGCGCTATAAATCAAAGTGCATTATCTGTAGGAGGCCCTGGCGCATGAATCTGGGCAGCGGGAACGACTTCGGACCACCAGGGGCCGAGAAAATCACCGTCTCATGGGGCCGGACACTCAGGGTCAGGGAAAAATCCAATATATATCTGGTGATATCTCGGGTGCTATTACAGATAGCGCAATAATTCAAAGTGCATTGTCTGTAGGAGGCCCTGGCGCATAAATCTGGGCAGCGGGAAAGAATTCGGACCACCAGGGGCCGAGAAAACCACCGTCTCATGGGGCCGGACACTCATGGTCAGGGGAAAATCCAATATATATCTGGTGATATCTCGGGTGCTATTAGAGATAGCGCAATAAATCAAAGTGCATTGTCTATAGGAGGCCCTGGCGCATGAATCTGGGCAGCGGGAACGACTTCGGACCACCAGGGGCCGAGAAAACCACAGTCTCATGGGGCCGGACACTCACGTTCAGGGAAAAATCCAATATATATCTGGTGATATCTCGGGTGCTATTACAGATAGCGCAATAAATCAAAGTGCATTGTCTGTAGGAGGCCCTGCCGCATGAATCCGGGCAGCGTTAACGACCTCGCACCACCAGGGGCCGAGAAAACCGCGTCTCATGGGGCCGGACACTCAGGGTCAGGGAAAAATCCAGCATATATCTGGTGATATCTCGGGTGCTATTAGAGATAGCACAATAAACCAAAGTGAATTGTCTGCAGGAGGCCCTGGCGCATGAATCTGTGCAGCGGGAACGACCTCGGACCACCGGGGGCCGAGAAAACCACAGTCTCATGGGGCCGGACACTCAGGGTCAGGGAAAAATCACATATATATCTGGTGATATCTCGGGTGCTATTACTGATAGCGCAATAAATCGAAGTGCATTGTCTGTAGGAGGACCTGGCGCATGAATCTGTGCTGCGGGAACGACCTCGGACCACCAGGGGCCGAGAAAACCACCGTCTCATGGGGCCGGACTGTCAGGGTCGGGGAAAAATCCAATATATATCTGGTGATATCTCGGGTGCTACTAGAGATAGCGCAATAAACCAAAGTGAATTATCTGCAGGAGGCCCTGGCGCATGAATCTGTGCTGCGGGAACGACCTCGGACCACCAGGGGCCGAGAAAACCACCGTCTCATGGGGCCGGACTGTCAGGGTCGGGGAAAAATCCAGCATATATCTGGTGATATCTCGGGTGCTATTAGAGATAGCGCAATAAACCAAAGTGAATTGTCTGCAGGAGGCCCTGGCGCATGAATCTGTGCAGCGGCAACGACCTCGGACCACCAGGGGCCGAGAAAACCACAGTCTCATGGGGCCGGACACTCAGGGTCAGGGAAAAATCCAATATATATCTGGTGATATCTCGGGTGCTATTAGAAATAGCGCAATAAATCAAAGTGCATTGTCTGCAGGAAGCCCTGGCGCATGATTCTGTGCAGCAGGAACTACCTCGGACCACGAGGGGCCGAGAAAATCACCGTTTCATGGGGCCGGACTGTCAGGATCAGGGAAAAATCCAATATATATCTGGTGATATCTCGGGTGCTATTAGAGATAGCGCAATAAATCAAAGAGCATTGTCTGTAGGCGGCACTGGCGAATGAATCTGGGCAGCGGGAACGACCTCGGACCACCAGGGGCCGAGAAAATTACAGATATTCGGAATCCGTCACACAAGGTCATGTAAAAATACAGCATATATCTGGTGATATCTCGGGTGCTATTACAGATAGCGCAATAAACCAAAGTTCATTGTCTGTAGGAGGCCCTGGCGCATGAATCTGTACAGCGGGAACGACCTCGGACCACCAGGGGCCGAGACAACCACCGTCTCATGGGGCCAGACACTCAGGGTCAGGGAAAAATCCAATATATAACTGGTGATATCTCGGGTGCTATTAGAGATAGCGCAATAAACCAAAGTGAATTATCTGCAGGAGGCCCTGGCTCATGAATCTGTGCAGCGGGAACGACCTCGGACCACCAGGGGCCGAGAAAACCACCGTCTCATGGGGCCGGACACTCAGGGTCAGGGGAAAATCCAATATATATCTGGTGATATCTCGGGTGCTATTACAGATAGCGCAATAAATCAAAGTGCATTGTCTGTAGGAGGCCCTGCCGCATGAATCCGGGCAGCGTTAACGACCTCGCACCATCAGGGGCCGAGAAAACCGCGTCTCTTGGGGCAGGACACTCAGGGTCAGGGAAAAATCCAGCATATATCTGGTGATATCTCGGGTGCTATTAGAGATAGCACAATAAACCAAAGTGAATTGTCTGCAGGAGGCCCTGGCGCATGAATCTGTGCAGCGGGAACGACCTCGGACCACCAGGGGCCGAGAAAACCACAGTCTCATGGGGCCGGACCCTCAGGGTCAGGGAAAAATCCAATATATATCTGGTGATGTCTCGGGTGCTATTAGAGATAGCGCAATAAACCAAAGTGAATTATCTGCAGGAGGCCCTGGCGCATGAATCTGTGCTGCGGGAACGACCTCGGACCACCAGGGGCCGAGAAAACCACAGTCTCATGGGGCCGGACACTCAGG
Source organism: Nomia melanderi (assembly GCF_051020985.1). Lineage (NCBI taxonomy): Eukaryota > Metazoa > Arthropoda > Insecta > Hymenoptera > Halictidae > Nomia > Nomia melanderi. The sequence continues at coordinate 117,043 of NW_027475154.1, read as the reverse complement.
GTCAGGGAAAAATCACATATATATCTGGTGATATCTCGGGTGCTATTACTGATAGCGCAATAAATCGAAGTGCATTGTCTGTAGGAGGACCTGGCGCATGAATCTGTGCTGCGGGAACGACCTCGGACCACCAGGGGCCGAGAAAACCACCGTCTCATGGGGCCGGACTGTCACGGTCGGGGAAAAATCCAATATATATCTGGTGATATCTCGGGTGCTACTAGAGATAGCGCAATAAACCAAAGTGAATTATCTGCAGGAGGCCCTGGCGCATGAATCTGTGCTGCGGGAACGACCTCGGACCACCAGGGTCCGAGAAAACCACCGTCTCATGGGGCCGGACTGTCAGGGTCGGGGAAAAATCCAGCATATATCTGGTGATATCTCGGGTGCTATTAGAGATAGCGCAATAAACCAAAGTGAATTGTCTGCAGGAGGCCCTGGCGCATGAATCTGTGCAGCGGCAACGACCTCGGACCACCAGGGGCCGAGAAAACCACAGTCTCATGGGGCCGGACACTCAGGGTCAGGGAAAAATCCAATATATATCTGGTGATATCTCGGGTGCTATTAGAAATAGCGCAATAAATCAAAGTGCATTGTCTGCAGGAAGCCCTGGCGCATGATTCTGTGCAGCAGGAACTACCTCGGACCACGAGGGGCCGAGAAAATCACCGTTTCATGGGGCCGGACTGTCAGGATCAGGGAAAAATCCAATATATATCTGGTGATATCTCGGGTGCTATTAGAGATAGCGCAATAAATCAAAGAGCATTGTCTGTAGGCGGCACTGGCGAATGAATCTGGGCAGCGGGAACGACCTCGGACCACCAGGGGCCGAGAAAATTACAGATATTCGGAATCCGTCACCCAAGGTCATGTAAAAATACAGCATATATCTGGTGATATCTCGGGTGCTATTACAGATAGCGCAATAAACCAAAGTTCATTGTCTGTAGGAGGCCCTGGCGCATGAATCTGTACAGCGGGAACGACCTCGGACCACCAGGGGCCGAGACAACCACCGTCTCATGGGGCCAGACACTCAGGGTCAGGGAAAAATCCAATATATATCTGGTGATATCTCGGGTGCTATTAGAGATAGCGCAATAAACCAAAGTGAATTGTCTGCAGGAGGCCCTGGCTCATGAATCTGTGCAGCGGGAACGACCTCGGACCACCAGGGGCCGAGAAAACCACCGTCTCATGGGGCCGGACACTCAGGGTCAGGGGAAAATCCAATATATATCTGGTGATATCTCGGGTGCTATTAGAGATAGCGCTATAAATCAAAGAGCATTATCTGTAGGAGTCCCTGGCGCATGAATCTGGGCAGCGGGAACGACTTCGGACCACCTTGGGCCGAGAAAACCACCGTCTCATGGGGCCGGACACTCATGGTCAGGTAATAATCCAATATATATCTGGTGATATCTCGGGTGCTATTACAGATAGTGCAAAAAATCAAAGTGCATTGTCTGTAGGAGGCTCTGGCGCATGAATCAGGCCAGCTAGAACGATCTCGGACCACCAGGGGCCGAGAAAACCACCGTCTCATGGGGCCGGACATTCAGGGTCAGGGGAAAATCCAATATATATCTGGTGATATCTCGGGCGCTATGAGAGATAGCGCAATAAACCAAAGTGAATTATCTGCAGGAGGCCCTGGCGCATGAATCTGTGCAGAGGGAACGACCACGGACCACCAGGGGCCGAGAAAATCACCGTCTCATGGGGCCGGACGCTCAGGATCAGGGAAAAATCCAATATATATCTGGTGATATCTCGGGTGCTATTAGAGATAGCGCAATAAATCAAAGTGCATTGTCTGTAGGCGGCACTGGCGAATGAATCTGTGCAGCAGGAACGACCTCGGACCACCAGGGGCCGAGAAAATTACAGATATTCGGAATCCGTCACCCAAGGTCATGTAAAAATCCAGCATATATCTGGTGATATCTCGGGTGCTATTACAGATAGCGCAATAAATCAAAGGGCATTTTTTGTAGGAGGCCCTGGCGCATGAATCTGGGCGGCGGGAACGACTTCGGACCACCAGGGGCCGAGAAAACCACAGTCTCATTTGGCTGGACACTCAAGGTCAGGGTAAAATCCAATATATATCTGACGATACCTCGGGTGCTATTAGAGATAGCGCTATAAATCAAAGTGCATTATCTGTAGGAGGCCCTGGCTCATGAATCTGGGCAGCGGGAACGACCTCGGACCACCAGGGGCCGAGAAAACCACCGTCTCATGGGGCCGGACGCTCAGGATCAGGGAAAAATCCAATATATATCTGGTGATATCTTGGGTGCTATTAGAGATAGCGCAATAAATCAAAGTGCATTGTCTGTAGGCGGCACTGGCGAATGAATCTGTGCAGCAGGAACGACCTCGGACCACCAGGGGCCGAGAAAATTACAGATATTCGGAATCCGTCACCCAAGGTCATGTAAAAATCCAGCATATATCTGGTGATATGTCGGGTGCTATTACAGATAGCGCAATAAACCAAAGTGCATTGTCTGTAGGAGACCCTGACGCATGAATCTGTGCAGCGGGAACAACCTCGGACCACCAGGGCCGAGAAAACCACCGTCTCATGGGGACGGACATTCAGGGTCAGGAGAAAATCCAATATATATCTGGTGATATCTCGGGTGCTATTAGATATAGCGCAATAAATCAAAGTGCATTATCTGTAGGAGGCCCTGGCTCATGAATCTGGGCAGCGGGAACGACCTCGGACCACCAGGGGCCGAGAAAACCACAGTCTCATGGGGCCGGACCCTCAGGGTCAGGGAAAAATCCAATATATATCTGGTGATGTCTCGGGTGCTATTAGAGATAGCGCAATAAACCAAAGTGAATTATCTGCAGGAGGCCCTGGCGCATGAATCTGTGCTGCGGGAACGACCTCGGACCACCAGGGGCCGAGAAAACCACAGTCTCATGGGGCCGGACACTCAGGGTCAGGGAAAAATCACATATATATCTGGTGATATCTCGGGTGCTATTACTGATAGCGCAATAAATCGAAGTGCATTGTCTGTAGGAGGACCTGGCGCATGAATCTGTGCTGCGGGAACGACCTCGGACCACCAGGGGCCGAGAAAACCACCGTCTCATGGGGCCGGACTGTCACGGTCGGGGAAAAATCCAATATATATCTGGTGATATCTCGGGTGCTACTAGAGATAGCGCAATAAACCAAAGTGAATTATCTGCAGGAGGCCCTGGCGCATGAATCTGTGCTGCGGGAACGACCTCGGACCACCAGGGGCCGAGAAAACCACCGTCTCATGGGGCCGGACTGTCAGGGTCGGGGAAAAATCCAGCATATATCTGGTGATATCTCGGGTGCTATTAGAGATAGCGCAATAAACCAAAGTGAATTGTCTGCAGGAGGCCCTGGCGCATGAATCTGTGCAGCGGCAACGACCTCGGACCACCAGGGGCCGAGAAAACCACAGTCTCATGGGGCCGGACACTCAGGGTCAGGGAAAAATCCAATATATATCTGGTGATATCTCGGGTGCTATTAGAAATAGCGCAATAAATCAAAGTGCATTGTATGCAGGAAGCCCTGGCGCATGATTCTGTGCAGCAGGAACTACCTCGGACCACGAGGGGCCGAGAAAATCACCGTTTCATGGGGCCGGACTGTCAGGATCAGGGAAAAATCCAATATATATCTGGTGATATCTCGGGTGCTATTAGAGATAGCGCAATAAATCAAAGAGCATTGTCTGTAGGCGGCACTGGCGAATGAATCTGGGCAGCGGGAACGACCTCGGACCACCAGGGGCCGAGAAAATTACAGATATTCGGAATCCGTCACCCAAGGTCATGTAAAAATACAGCATATATCTGGTGATATCTCGGGTGCTATTACAGATAGCGCAATAAACCAAAGTTCATTGTCTGTAGGAGGCCCTGGCGCATGAATCTGTACAGCGGGAACGACCTCGGACCACCAGGGGCCGAGACAACCACCGTCTCATGGGGCCAGACACTCAGGGTCAGGGAAAAATCCAATATATATCTGGTGATATCTCGGGTGCTATTAGAGATAGCGCAATAAACCAAAGTGAATTATCTGCAGGAGGCCCTGGCTCATGAATCTGTGCAGCGGGAACGACCTCGGACCACCAGGGGCCGAGAAAACCACCGTCTCATGGGGCCGGACACTCAGGGTCAGGGGAAAATCCAATATATATCTGGTGATATCTCGGGTGCTATTAGAGATAGCGCTATAAATCAAAGAGCATTATCTGTAGGAGTCCCTGGCGCATGAATCTGGGCAGCGGGAACGACTTCGGACCACCTTGGGCCGAGAAAACCACCGTCTCATGGGGCCGGACACTCATGGTCAGGTAATAATCCAATATATATCTGGTGATATCTCGGGTGCTATTACAGATAGTGCAAAAAATCAAAGTGCATTGTCTGTAGGAGGCTCTGGCGCATGAATCAGGCCAGCTAGAACGATCTCGGACCACCAGGGGCCGAGAAAACCACCGTCTCATGGGGCCGGACATTCAGGGTCAGGGGAAAATCCAATATATATCTGGTGATATCTCGGGCGCTATGAGAGATAGCGCAATAAACCAAAGTGAATTATCTGCAGGAGGCCCTGGCGCATGAATCTGTGCAGAGGGAACGACCACGGACCACCAGGGGCCGAGAAAATCACCGTCTCATGGGGCCGGACGCTCAGGATCAGGGAAAAATCCAATATATATCTGGTGATATCTCGGGTGCTATTAGAGATAGCGCAATAAATCAAAGTGCATTGTCTGTAGGCGGCACTGGCGAATGAATCTGTGCAGCAGGAACGACCTCGGACCACCAGGGGCCGAGAAAATTACAGATATTCGGAATCCGTCACCCAAGGTCATGTAAAAATCCAGCATATATCTGGTGATATCTCGGGTGCTATTACAGATAGCGCAATAAATCAAAGTGCATTTTTTGTAGGAGGCCCTGGCGCATGAATCTGGGCGGCGGGAACGACTTCGGACCACCAGGGGCCGAGAAAACCACAGTCTCATTTGGCTGGACACTCAAGGTCAGGGTAAAATCCAATATATATCTGACGATACCTCGGGTGCTATTAGAGATAGCGCTATAAATCAAAGTGCATTATCTGTAGGAGGCCCTGGCTCATGAATCTGGGCAGCGGGAACGACCTCGGACCACCAGGGGCCGAGAAAACCACCGTCTCATGGGGCCGGACGCTCAGGATCAGGGAAAAATCCAATATATATCTGGTGATATCTTGGGTGCTATTAGAGATAGCGCAATAAATCAAAGTGCATTGTCTGTAGGCGGCACTGGCGAATGAATCTGTGCAGCAGGAACGACCTCGGACCACCAGGGGCCGAGAAAATTACAGATATTCGGAATCCGTCACCCAAGGTCATGTAAAAATCCAGCATATATCTGGTGATATGTCGGGTGCTATTACAGATAGCGCAATAAACCAAAGTGCATTGTCTGTAGGAGACCCTGACGCATGAATCTGTGCAGCGGGAACAACCTCGGACCACCAGGGCCGAGAAAACCACCGTCTCATGGGGACGGACATTCAGGGTCAGGAGAAAATCCAATATATATCTGGTGATATCTCGGGTGCTATTAGATATAGCGGTATAAACCAAAGTGAATTATCTGGAGGAGGCCCTGGCGCCTGAATCTGTGCAGCGGGAACGATCTCGGACCACCAGGGGCCGAGAAAACCACCGTCTCATGGGGCCGGACACTCAGGGTCAGGGAAAAATCCAATATATATCTGGTGATATCTCGGGTGCTATTAGAGAGAGCGCAATAAACTAAAGTGAATTATCTGTAGGAGGCGCTGGCGCACGAATCTGTGCAGCGGGAACGACCTCGGTCCACAAGGGGCCGAGAAAACCACCGTCCCATGGGGCCGGACACTCAGGGTCAGGGAAAAATACAATATATATCTGGTGATATCTCGGGTGCTATTACAGATAACGCAATAAATCAAAGTGCATTGTCTGTAGGAGGCCCTGGTGCATGAATCTGTGCAGCGGGAACGACCTCGGACCACCAGGGGCCGAGAAAACCACAGTCTCATGGGGCCGGACACTCAGGGTCGGGGGAAAATCCAATATATATCTGGTTATATCTCGGGTGCTATTAGAGATAGCGCAATAAATCAAAGTGCATTGTCTGTAGGAGGCCCTGGCGCATGGATCCGTGCAGCGGGATCGACCTCGGGCCACCAGGGGCCGAGAAAATCACGGTCTCATGGGGCCGGACTGTCAGGTTCAAAGAAAAATCCAATATATATCTGGTGATATCTCGCGTGCTATTAGAGATAGCGAAATAATTCTAAGTGCATTGTCTGCAGGAGGCACCGGCGCATGAATCTGTGCAGCGGGAACCACCTCGGACCACCAGGGGCCGAGAAAACCACCGTCTCATGGGGTCGGACTGTCAGGGTCAGGGAAAAATCCAATATATATCTGGTGATATCTCGGGTGCTATTAGAGATAGCGCAATAATCCAAAGTGAATTATCTGCAGGAGGCCCTGGCGCATGAATCTGTGCAGCGGGAACGACCTCGGACCACCAGGGGCCGAGAAAACCAGCGTCTCATGGGGTCGGACTGTCAGGGTGAGGGAAAAATCCAATATATATCTGGTGATATCTCGGGTGCTATTAGAGATACCGCAATAATCCAAAGTGAATTATCTGCAGGAGGCCCTGGCGCATGAATCTGTGCAGCGGGAACGACCTCGGACCACCAGGGGCCGAGAAAACCAGCGTCTCATGGGGCCGGACACTCAGGATCAGGGAAAAATCCAATATATATCTGGTGATATCTTGGGTGCTATTACAGATAGCGCAATAAATCAAAGTGCATTGTCTGTAGGAGGTCCTGGTGCATGAATCTGTGCAGCGGGAACGACCTCGGACCACCAGGGGCCGAGAAAACCACCGTCCCATGGGGCCGGACACTCAGGGTCAGGGAAAAATACAATATATATCTGGTGATATCTCGGGTGCTATTACAGATAACGCAATAAATCAAAGTGCATTGTCTGTAGGAGGCCCTGGTGCATGAATCTGTGCAGCGGGAACGACCTCGGACCGCCAGGGGCCGAGAAAACCACAGTCTCATGGGGCCGGACACTCAGGGTCGGGGGAAAATCCAATATATATCTGGTTATATCTCGGGTGCTATTAGAGATAGCGCAATAAATCAAAGTGCATTGTCTGTAGGAGGCCCTGGCGCATGGATCCGTGCAGCGGGATCGACCTCGGGCCACCAGGGGCCGAGAAAATCACGGTCTCATGGGGCCGGACTGTCAGGTTCAAAGAAAAATCCAATATATATCTGGTGATATCTCGCGTGCTATTAGAGATAGCGAAATAATTCTAAGTGCATTGTCTGCAGGAGGCACCGGCGCATGAATCTGTGCAGCGGGAACCACCTCGGACCACCAGGGGCCGAGAAAACCACCGTCTCATGGGGTCGGACTGTCAGGGTCAGGGAAAAATCCAATATATATCTGGTGATATCTCGGGTGCTATTAGAGATAGCGCAATAATCCAAAGTGAATTATCTGCAGGAGGCCCTGGCGCATGAATCTGTGCAGCGGGAACGACCTCGGACCACCAGGGGCCGAGAAAACCAGCGTCTCATGGGGTCGGACTGTCAGGGTGAGGGAAAAATCCAATATATATCTGGTGATATCTCGGGTGCTATTAGAGATACCGCAATAATCCAAAGTGAATTATCTGCAGGAGGCCCTGGCGCATGAATCTGTGCAGCGGGAACGACCTCGGACCACCAGGGGCCGAGAAAACCAGCGTCTCATGGGGCCGGACACTCAGGGTCAGGGAAAAATCCAATATATATCTGGTGATATCTTGGGTGCTATTACAGATAGCGCAATAAATCAAAGTGCATTGTCTGTAGGAGGTCCTGGTGCATGAATCTGTGCAGCGGGAACGACCTCGGACCAACAGGGGCCGTGAAAACCATCGACACATGGGGCCGGACTGTCAGGGTCAGGGAAAAATCCAATATATATCTGGTGATATCTCGGGTGATATTAGAGATAGCGCAATGAACCATAGTCGATTATCTGCCGGAGGCCCTGGCGCATGAATTTGTGCAGCGGGAACGATCTCGGACCACCAGGGGCCGAGAAAATTACAGATATTCGGAATTCGTCACCCAAGGTCATGTAAAAATCCAGCATATATCTGGTGATATCTCGGGTGCTATTACAGATAGCGCAATAAACCAAAGTGAATTATCTGCAGGGGCCCTGGCGCATGAATCTGTGCAGCGAGAACGACCTAGGACCACCAGGGGCCGAGAAAACCACCGACCCATGGGGCCGGACACTCAGGGTCAGGGACAAATCCAATATATATCTGGTGATATCTCGGGTGCTATTACAGATAGCCCAATAAATCAAAGTGCATTGTCTGTAGGAGACCCTGGCGCATGAATCCGTGCACCGGGAACGACCTCGGACCACCAGGGGCCGAGAAAACCTCCGTCTCATGGGGCCGGACACTCAGGGTCAGGGGAAAATCCAATATATCTGGTGATATCTCGGGTGCTATTAGAGATAGCGCAATAAACCAAAGTTATTTATCTGCAGGTGGCCCTGGCGGATGAATCTGTGCAGCGGGAACGACCTCGGACCACCAGGGGCCGAGAAAACCACCGTCTCATGGGGCCGGACACTCGGGGTCAGGGAATAATCAAATATATATCCGGTGATATCTCGGGTGCTATTAGAGATAGCGCAATAAATCAAAGTGCATTGTCCGTAGGATATCCTGGCGCATGAATCTGTGCAGCGGGAACGACCTCGGACCACCAGGGGCCGAGAAAACCACCGACACATTGGGCCGGACACTCAGGGTCGGGGAAAAATCCAATATATATCTGGTGATATCTCGGGTGCTATTAGAGATAGCGTGATATACCAAAGTGAATTATCTGCAGGAGGTCCCAGCGCATGCATCTGTGCAGCGGTAACGACCTGGGACCACCAGGGGCCGAGAAAACTACCGTCTCATGGGGCCGGACACTCAGGGTCGGGGAAAAATCCAATATATATCTGGTGATATCTCGGGTGCTATTAGAGATAGCGCAATAAGCCAAAGTGCATTGTCTGCAGGAGGCCCTGGCGCCTGAATCTGTGCAGCGGGAACGACCTCGGAAAACCAGGGGCCGAGAAAACCACCGACACATGGGGCCGGACTGTCAGGGTAGGGGAAAAATCCAATATATATATGGTGATATCTCGGGTGCTATTAGAGATAGCACAGTAAACCAAAGTGAACTATCTGCAGCAGGCCCTTGCGCATGCATCTGTGCAGCGGGAACGACCTCGGACCTCCAGGGGCCGAGAAAACCTCCGTCTCATGGGGCCGGACACTCAGGGTCAGGGAAAAATCCAATATATATCTGGTGATATCTCGGGTGCAATTACAGATAGCGCAATAAGTCAAAGTGCATTGTCTGTAGGAGGCCCTGGCGCATGAATCTGTGCAGCGGGAAAGACTTCGGACCACCAGGGGCCGAGAAAACCACAGTCTCATGGGGCTGGACACTCAGGGTCAGGGGAAAATCCAATATATATCTGGTGATATCTCGGGTGCTATTAGAGATAGCGCAATAAACCAAAGGGAATTATCTGCAGGAGGCCCCGGCGCATGCATCTGTGCAGCGGGAACGACCTCGGACCACCAGGGGCCGAGAAAATCACCGTCTCATGGGGCCGGACTGTCAGGGACAGGGAAAAATCCAATATATATCTGGAGATATCGCGGGTGCTATTAGTGATAGCGAAATGAATCAAAGTGCATTGTCTGCAGGAGGCACTGGCGCATGAATCTGTGCAGCGGGAACGACCTCGGACCACCAGGGGCCGAGAAAATCACAGTCTCATGGGGCCGGACTGTCAGGGACAGGGAAAAATCCAAAATATATCTGGTGATATCTCGGGTGCTATTAGAGGTAGCGCAATAAATCAAAGTGCATTGTCTGCAGGAGGCCCTAGCGCATGAATCTGTGCAGCGGGAACGACCTCGGACCACCAGGGGCCGAGAAAACCTCCGTCTCATGGGGCCGGACACTCAGGGTCAGGGGAAAATCCAATATATCTGGTGATATCTCGGGTGCTATTAGAGATAGCGCAATAAACCAAAGTTATTTATCTGCAGGTGGCCCTGGCGGATGAATCTGTGCAGCGGGAACGACCTCGGACCACCAGGGGCCGAGAAAACCACCGTCTCATGGGGTCGGACACTCAGGGTCAGGGAATAAACAAATATATATCCGGTGATATCTAGGGTGCTATTAGAGATAGCGCAATAAATCAAAGTGCATTGTCCGTAGGATGCCCTGGCGCATGAATCTGTGCAGCGGGAACGACCTCGGACCACCAGGGGCGAGAACATTACAGATTTTCGGTATCCGTCACCCAAAGTCATGTAAAAATCCAGCATATATATGGTGCTTTTTCGGGTGCTATTACAGATAGCGCAATAAATCAAAGTGCATTGTCTGCAGGAGGCCCTAGCGCATGAATCTGTGCAGCGGGAACGACCTCGGACCACCAGGGGCCGAGAAAACCTCCGTCTCATGGGGCCGGACACTCAGGGTCAGGGGAAAATCCAATATATCTGGTGATATCTCGGGTGCTATTAGAGATAGCGCAATAAACCAAAGTTATTTATCTGCAGGTGGCCCTGGCGGATGAATCTGTGCAGCGGGAACGACCTCGGACCACCAGGGGCCGAGAAAACCACCGTCTCATGGGGCCGGACACTCAGGGTCAGGGAATAATCAAATATATATCCGGTGATATCTCGGGTGCTATTAGAGATAGCGCAATAAATCAAAGTGCATTGTCCGTAGGATGCCCTGGCGCATGCATCTGTGCAGCGGGAACGACCTCGGACCACCAGGGGCGAGAACATTACAGATTTTCGGTATCCGTCACCCAAAGTCATGTAAAAATCCAGCATATATATGGTGCTTTCTCGGGTGCTATTACAGATAGCGCAATAAATCAAAGTGCATTGTCTGTAGGTGGCCCTGGCGCATGAATCTGTGTAGCGGGAACGACCTCGGACCACCAGGGGCCGAGAAAACCACCGACACATGGGGCCGGACACTCAGGGTCGGGGAAAAATCCAATATATATCTGGTGATATCTCGGGTGCTATTAGAGATAGCGCAATACACCAAAGTGCATTGCCTGCAGGAGGTCCCAGCGCATGCATCTGTGCAGCGGTAACGACCTGGGACCACCAGGGGCCGAGAAAACTACCGTCTCATGGGGCCGGACACTCAGGGTCGGGGAAAAATCCAATATATATCTGGTGATATCTCGGGTGCTATTAGAGATAGCGCAATAAGCCAAAGTGCATTGTCTGCAGGAGGCCCTGGCGCCTGAATCTGTGCAGCGGGAACGACCTCGGAAAACCAGGGGCCGAGAAAACCACCGACACATGGGGCCGGACTGTCAGGGTCGGGGAAAAATCCAATATATATATGGTGATATCTCGGGTGCTATTACAGATAGCGCAATAAATCAGAGTGCATTGTCTGTAGGAGGCCCTGGCGCATGAATCTGTGCAGCGGGAAAGACCTCGGACCTCCACGGGTCGAGAAAACCTCCGCCTCATGGGGCCGGACACTCAGGTTCGGGGGAAAATCCAATATATATATGGTGATATCTCGGGTGCTATTAGAGATAGCGCAATGAACCAAAGTGAATTATCTGCAGGAGGCCCTGGCGCATGAATCTGTGCAGCGGAACGACCACGGACACCCAGGGGCCGCGAAAACCACTGTCTCATGAGGCCGGACACTCAGGGTCAGGGAAAAATCCAATATATATCTGGAGATATCTCGGGTGCTATTAGAGATAGCGCAATAAACCAAAGTGAATTATCTGCAGGAGGCCCTGGCGCATGCATCTGTGCAGCGGGAACGACCTCGGACCACCAGGGGCCCATAAAACCACCATCTCTTTGGGCCGGAAACTCAGGGTCAGGGGAAAATCCAATATATATCTGGTGATATCTCGGGTGCTATTAGAGATAGCGCAATAAACCAAAGTGAATTATCTGCAGGAGGCCCTGGCGCATGCATCTGTGCAGCGGGAACGACCTCGGACCACCAGGGGCCGAGAAAACCACCGACACATGGGGCCGGACACTCAGGGTCATGTAAAAATCCAGCATATATCTGGTGATATCTCGGGTGCTATTACAGATAGCGCAATAAACCAAAGAGAATTATCTGCAGGAGGCCCTGTCGCATGAATCCGTGCAGCGGGATCGACCTCGGACCACCAGGGGCCGAGAAAATCACCGTCTCATGGGGCCGGACTGTCAGGGTCATTGAAAAATCCAATATATATCTGGTGATATCACGGGTGCTATTAGAGATTGCGCAATAAATCAAAGTGCATTGTCTGCAGGAGGCCCTAGCGCATGAACCAGTGCAGCGGGAACGACCTCGGACCACCAGGGACCGAGAAAACCACCGTCTCATGGAGTCGGACACTCAGGGTCAGGGAAAAATCCAACATATATCTGGTGATATCACGGGTGCTATTACAAATAGCGCAATAAATGAAAGTGCATTGTCTGTAGGAGGCCCTGGCGCATGAATCTGTGCAGCGGGATCGACCTCGGACCACCAGGGGCCGAGAAATTCACCGTCTCATGGGGCCGGACTGTCAGGGTCAGGGAAAAATCCAATATATATCTGGTGATATCTCGGGTGCTATTAGAGACAGCGCAATAAATCAAAGTGAATTATCTGCAGGAGGCCCTGGCGCATGAATCTGTGCAGCGGGAACGACCTCGGACCACCAGGCGCCGAGAAAACCACCGTCCCATGGGGCCGGACTGTCAGGGTCAGGGAAAAATGCAATATATATCTGGTGATATCTCGGGTGCTATTAGAGATAGTGCAATAAATCAAAGTGCATTGCCTGCAGGAGGTCCCAGCGCATGAATCTGTGCAGCGGTAACGACCTGGTACCACCAGGGGCCGAGAAAACTACCGTCTCATGGGGCCGGACACTCAGGGTCGGGGAAAAATCCAATATATATCTGGTGATATCTCGGGTGCTATTAGAGATAGCGCAATAAGCCAAAGTGCATTGTCTGCAGGAGGCCCTGGCGCATGAATCTGTGCAGCGGGAACGACCTCGGAAAACCAGGGGCCGAGAAAACCACCGACACATGGGGCCGGGCTGTCTGGGTCGGGGAAAAATCCAATATATATATGGTGATATCTCGGGTGCTATTACAGATAGCGCAATAAATCAGAGTGCATTGTCTGTAGGAGGCCCTGGCGCATGAATCTGTGCAGCGGGAAAGACCTCAGACACCCAGGGGTCGAGAAAACCACCGCCTCATGGGGCCGGACACTCAGGGTCGGGGGAAAATACAATATATATATGGTGATATCTCGTGTGCTATTAGAGATAGCGCAATGAACCAAAGTGATTTATCTGCAGGAGGCCCTGGCGCATGAATCTGGGCAGCGGGAACGACCTCGGACCACCAGGGGACAATAAAACCACCATCTCTTTGGGCCGGACACTCAGGGTCAGGGAAAAATCCAATATATATCTGGTGATATCTCGGGTGCTATTAGAGATAGCGCAATAAACCAAAGTGAATTATCTGCAGGAGGCCCTGGCGCATGAATCTGTGCAGCGGAACGACCTCAGACGACCAGGGGCCGAGAAAACCACAGTCTCATGGGGCCGGACCCTCAGGGTCAGGGGAAAATCCAATATATATCTGGTGATATCTCGGGTGCTATTACAGATAGCGCAATAAATCAAAGTGCATTGTCTCTAGGAGGCCCCGCCGCATGCATGTGTGCAGCGGGAACGACCTCGGACCTCCAGGGGCCGAGAAAATCACCGTCTTATGGGGCCGGACTGTCAGGGTAAGGGGAAAATCCAATATATATCTGGTGATATCTCGGGTGCTATTAGAGATAGCGCAATAAATCAAAGTGTATTGTCTGTAGGAGGCATTGGCGAATGAATCTGCGCAGCAGGAACGACCTCGGACCACTAGGGGCCGAGAAAACCACCGTCTCATGGGGCCGGACACTCAGGGTCAGGGAAAAATCCAATATATATCTATTTATATCTCGGGTGCTATTACAGATATCGCAATAAACCAAAGAGAATTATCTGCAGGAGGCCCTGGCGGATGAATCTGTGCAGCGGGAACGACCTCGGACCACCAGGGGCCGAGAAAACCACCGTCTCATGGGGCCGAACACTCAGGCTCAGGGAAAAATCCAATATATATCTGGTGATATCTCCGGTGCTATTACGGATAGCACAATAAACCAAAGTGAATTATCTGCAGGAGGCCCTCGCGCATGAATCTGTGCAGCGGGAACGACCTCGGCCCACCAGGGGCCGAGAAAACCACCGTCTCATGGGGCCGGACACTCAGGGTCAGGGGAAAATCCAATATATATCTGGTGAGATCTCGGGTGCTATTATTGATAGCTCGACATATCAAAGTGCATTGTCTGCAGGAGGCCCTGGCGCATGCATGTGTGCAGCGGGAACGACCTCGGACCACCAGGGGCCAAGAAAACCTCCGTCTCATGGGGCCGGACACTCAGGGTCAGGGGAAAATCCAATATATAACTGGTGATATCTCGGGAGCTATTACAGATAGCGCAATAAATCAGAATGCATTATGTGCAGGAGGCCCTGGCTCATGAATCTGTGCAGCGGGGACGACCTCAGACCACCAGTGGCCGAGAAAACCACAGTCTCATGGGGCCGGACACTCAGGGTCAGGGGAAAATCCAATATATATCTGGTGATATCTCGGGTGCTATTAGAGATAGCGCAATAAACCAAGGTGAATTATCTGCAGGAGGCCCTGGCGCATGAATGGGTGCAGTGGGAACGACCTCGGACCACTAGGGGCCGAGAAAACCACCGTCTCATGGGACCGGACACTCAGGGTCAGGGAAAAATCCAATATATATCTGGTGATATCTCGGGTGCTATTACAGATAGCGCGATAAATCAAAGTGCATTGTCTGTAGGAGGCCCTGGCGCACGAATCTGTGCAGCGGGGACGACCTCGGACCACCAGGGGCCGAGAAAACCACCGTCTCATGGGGCCGGACACTCAGGGTCAGGGAAAAATCCAATATATATCTGGTGATATCTCGGGTGCTATTAGAGATAGCGCAATAATCCAGAGTGTATTATCCGCAGGAGGCCCTTGCAAATGAATCTGTGCAGCGGGAACGACCTCAGACCACCAGGGGCCGAGAAAAGCACCGTCTCATGGGGCCGCACACTCAGGGACAGGGAAAAATCCAATATATATCTGGTGATATCTCGGGTGCTATTACAGATAGTGCAATAAACCAAAGTGCATTGTCTGCAGGAGGCCCTGGCACATGAATCTGTGCAGCGGAAATGACCTGGGACCACCAGGGGCCGAGAAAACCACCGACTCATGGGGCCGGATACTAAGGGTCAGGGTAAAATCCAATATATATCTGGTGATATCTCGGGTGCTATTAGAGATAGCGCAATAAATCAAAGTGCATTGTCAGCAGGAGGCCCTGGCGCATGAATCTGTGCAGCGGAAATGACCTCGGACCACCAGGGGCCGAGAAAACCACAGACTCATGGGGCCGGATACTAAGGGTCAGGGTAAAATCCAATATATATCTGGAGATATCTCGGGTGCTATTAGAGATAGCGCAATAAATCAAAGTGCATTGTCTGCAGGAGGCCCTGGCGCATGAGTGTGTGCAGCAGGAACTACCTCGGACCACCAGGGGCCGAGAAAATTACAGATATTCGGAATCCGTCACCCACGGTCATGTAAAAATCCAGCATCTATCTGGGGATATCTCGGGAGCTATTACAGACAGCGCAATAAACGAAAGTGAATTGTCTGCAGGAAACCCTGTCGCATGAATCTGTTCAGCGCGATCGAACTCGGACCACCAGGGGTCGAGAAAACCACAGTCTCATGGGGCCGGACACTCAGGGTCAGGGGAAAATCCAATATATATCTGGTGATATCTCGGGTGCTATTAGAGATAGCGCAATAAACCAAAGTGAATTATCTGCAGGAGGCCCTGGCGCATGGCTCTGTGCAGCGGGAACGACCTCGGACCACCAGAGGCCGAGAAAACCACAGTCTCATGGGGCCGGACACTCAGGGTCAGGGGAAAATCCAATATATATCTGGTGATATCTCGGGTGCTATTAGAGATAGCGCAATAAATCAAAGTGCATTGTCTGCAGCAAGACCTGGCGCATGATTCTGTGCAGCGGGAACAACCTCGGATCACCAGGGGCCGTGAAAACCACCATCTCATTGGGCCGGACACTCAGGGTCAGGGAAAAATCCAATATATATCTAGAGATATCTCGGGTGCTATTACAGATAGCGCAATAAATCAAAGTGCATTGTCTGTAGGAGGCCCTGGCGCATGAATCTGGCCAGCCGGAACGACCTCGGACCACCAGGGCCCGAGAAAACCACCGTCTAATGGCGCCGGACACTCAGTGTCAGGGGAAAATCCAATATATATCTGGTGATATCTCGGGTGCTGTTAGAGATAGCGCAATCAATCAAAGTGCATTGCCTGCAGGAAGCCCTGGCGCATGATACTGTGCTGCGGGAACGACCTCGGACCAGCAGGGGCCGAGAAAATCACCGTATCGTGGGGCCGGACTGTCAGGGTCAGGGAAAAATGCAATATATATCTAGAGATATCTCGGGTGCTATTACAGATAGCGCAATAAATCAAAGTGCATTGTCTGTAGGAGGCCCTCGCGCATGAATCTGGGCAGCGGGAACGACCTCGGAACACCAGGGGCCGAGAAAACCACCGTCTCATGGGGCCGGACACTAAGGGTCAGGGTAAAATCCAATATATATCTGGTGATATCTCGGGTGCTATTAGAGATATCGCAATAAATCAAAGTGCATTGTCGGTATGAGGCCCTTGCGCAGGAATCTGTGCAGCGGGAACGACCTCGAACAACCAGGGGCCGAGAAAACCACCGTCTCATGGGGCCGGACACTCAGGGTCAGGGAAAAATCCAATATCTATCTGGTGATCTCTCGGTTGCTATTAGAGATAGCGCAATAAACCAAAGTGAATTATCTGCAGGAGGCCCTGGCGCATGAATCTGTGCAGCGGGAACGACCTCGGACCACCAGGGGCCGAGAAAATCACCGACACATGGGGCCGGACACTCATGGTCGGGGAAAAATCCAATATATATCTGGTGATATCTCGGGGGCTATTACAGATAGCGCAATAAATCAAAGTGCATTGTCTGTAGGAGGCCCTGGCGCATGAATATGTGCAGCGGGATCGACCTCGGACCACCAGGGGCCGAGAAAACCACCGACACATGGGGCCGGACACTAAGGGTCATGGAAAAATCCAATACATATCTGGTGATATCTCGGGTGCTATTACAGATACCGCAATAAATCAAAGTGCATTGTCTGTAGGAGGCCCTGGCGCATGAATCTCTGCAGCGGAAACGACCTCGGACCACCAGGGGCCGAGAAAACCACCGACACATGGGGCCGGACTGTCAGGGTCAGTTAAAAATCCAATATAGATCAGGTGATATCACGGGTGCTATTACAGATAGCGCAATAAATCAAAGTGCATTGTCAGTAGGAAGCCCTGGCGCATGAATCTGTGCAGCGGGAACGACCTCGGACCACCAGGGACCGAGAAAACCACCGCCACATGGGGCCGGACTGTCAGGGTCAGGGAAAAATCCAATATATATCTGGTGATATCTCGGGTGCTATTAGAGATAGCGCAATAAATCAAAGTGCATTGTCGGTATGAGGCCCTTGCGCATGAATCTGTGCAGCGGGAACGACCTCGGACCACCAGGGGCCGAGAAAATTACAGATATTCGGAATCCGTCACCCACGGTCATTTAAAAATCCAGCATCTATCTGGTGATATCGCGGGTGCTATTACAGATAGCGCAATAAACCAAAGTGAATTGTCTGCAGGAAACCCTGTCGCATGAATCTGTTCAGCGGGATCGAACTCGGACCACCAGGGGCCGAGAAAACCACAGTCTCATGGGGCCGGACACTCAGGGTCAGGGTAAAATCCAATATATATCTGGCGATATCTCGGGTGCTATTAGAGATAGCGCAATAAACCAAAGTGAATTATCTGCAGGAGGCCCTGGCGCATGGCTCCGTGCAGCGGGAACGACCTCGGACCACCAGAGGCCGAGAAAACCACAGTCTCATGGGGCCGGACACTCAGGGTCAGGGGAAAATCCAATATATATCTGGTGATATCTCGGGTGCTATTAGAGATAGCGCAATAAATCAAAGTGCATTGTCTGCAGCAAGCCCTGGCGCATGATTCTGTGCAGCGGGAACAACCTCGGATCACCAGGGGCCGTGAAAACCACCATCTCATTGGGCCGGACACTCAGGGTCAGGGAAAAATCCAATATATATCTAGAGATATCTCGGGTGCTATTACAGATAGCGCAATAAATCAAAGTGCATTGTCTGTAGGAGGCCCTGGCGCATGAATCTGGCCAGCGGGAACGACCTCGGACCACCAGGGCCCGAGAAAACCACCGTCTAATGGGGCCGGACACTCCGGGTCAGGGGAAAAACCAATATATATCTGGTGATATCTCGGGTGCTATTAGAGATATCGCAATAAATCAAAGTGCATTGTCGGTATGAGGCCCTTGCGCAGGAATCTGTGCAGCGGGAACGACCTCGAACAACCAGGGGCCGAGAAAACCACCGTCTCATGGGGCCGGACACTCAGGGTCAGGGAAAAATCCAACATATATCTGGTGATATCTCGGGTGCTATTAGAGATAGCGCAATAAACCAAAGTGAATTATCTGCAGGAGGCCCGGGCCCATGAATCTGTGCATCGGGAACGACCTCGGACCACCAAGGGCAGAGAAAACCACCGTCACATGAGGCCGGACTGTCTGGGTGAGGGAAAAACACATTATATATCTGGTGGTATCTCGGTTGCCATTAGAGATAGGGCGATAAATCAAAGTGCATTGTCTATAGGAGGCTCTGGCGCATGCATCTGTGCAGCGGGAACGACCTCGGATCACCAGGGTCCGAGAAAACCACACTGTCATGGGGCCGGACACTCAGGGTCGGCGAAAAATCCAATGTATATCTGGTGATATCTCGGGTGCAATTAGAGATAGCGCAATAAACCAAAGTCAATTATCTGCAGGAGGCCCTGGCGCATGCATCTGTGCAGCTGGAACGACCTCGGATCACCAGGGTCTGAGAAAACCACCGTCTCGTGGGGCCGGACACTCAGAGTCAGGGGAAAATCCAATATATATGGTGATATCTCGGGTGCTATTACAGATAGCGCAATAAATCAAAGTGAATTATCTGCAGGGAGACCTGGCGCATGAATCTGTGCAGCGGGAACGACCTCGGACCACCAGGGTCCGAGAAAACCACCGTCTCATGGGGCCGGACACTCCGGGTCAGGGGAAAAACCAATATATATATATGGTGATATCTCGGGTGCTATTACGGATAGTGCAATAAATCAAAGTGAATTATCTGTAGGGGGACCTCGCGCATGAATCTGTGCAGCGGGAACGACCTCGGACCACCAGGGGCCGAGAAAATTTCAGATATTCGGAATCCGTCACCCAAGACCATGTTAAAATCCAATATATATCTGGTGATATCTCGGGTGCTATTAGAGATAGCGCAATAAATCAAAGTGCATTGTCTGCAGGAGGCCCTGGCGCATGAATCTGTGCAGCGGGAACGACCTCGGACAACCAGGGGCCGAGAAAACCACCGTCTCATGGGGTCGGACGCTCCGGGTCAGGGGAAAATCCAATATATATATGGTGATATCTCGGGTGGTATTATAGATAGCGCAATAAATCAAAGTGCATTGTGTGCAGGAGGCCCTGGCGCATGAATCTGTGCAGCTGGAACGACCTGGGACCACCAGGGTCCGAGAAAACCACCGACACATGGGGCCGGTCTGTCAGGGTCAGAGAAAAATCCAATATATATCTGGTGATATCTCGGGTGCTATTACGGATAGTGCAATAAATCAAAGTGAATTATCTGTAGGGGGACCTCGCGCATGAATCTGTGCAGCGGGAACGACCTCGGACCACCAGGGGCCGAGAAAACTACCGCCACATGGGGCCGGACTGTCAGGGTCAGGCAAAAATCCAATATATATCTGGTGATATCTCGGGTGCTATTAGAGATAGCGCAAAAAATCAAAGTGCATTGTCTGCAGGAGGCCCTGGCGCATGAATCTGTGCAGCGGGAACGACCTCGGACAACCAGGGGCCGAGAAAACCACCGTCTCATGGGGTCGGACACTCTGGGTCAGGGAAAAATCCAATATATATCTGGTGATATCTCGGGTGCTATTACAGATAGCGCAATAAATCAGCGTGCATTGTCTGTAGGAGGCCCTGGCGCATGAATCTGTGCAGCTTGATCGACCTCGGACCACGAGGGACCGAGAAAACCATCGACACATGGGGCCGGACTGTCAGGGACGGGGAAAAATCCAATATATATCGGGTGATATCTCGGGGGCTATTACAGATAGCGCAAAAAATCAAAGTGCATTGTCCGCAGGAGGCCCTGGCGCATGAATCTGTGCAGCGGGAACGACCTCGGACCACCAGGGGCCGAGAAAACCACCGTCTCATGGGGCCGGACACTCAGGGTCAGGGGAAAATCCAATATATATGGTGATATCTCGGGTGCTATTAGAGATAGCGCAATAAGCCAAAGTGCATTGTCTGCAGGAGGCCCTGGCGCATGAATCTGTGCAGCTGGAACGACCTGGGACCACCAGGGTCCGAGAAAACCACCGACACATGGGGCCGGTCTGTCAGGGTCAGAGAAAAATCCAATATATATCTGGTGATATCTCGGGTGCTATTACAGATAGTGCAATAAATCAAAGTGCAGTGTCTGTAGGAAGCCCTGGCGCATGAATCCGTGCAGCGGGAACGACCTCGGACCACCAGGGGGCGAGAAAACTACCGTCTCATGGGGCCGGACACTCAGGGTCAGGGAAAAATCCAATATATATCTGGTGATATCTCGGGTGCTATTACAGATACCACAATAAATCAAATTGCATTGTCTGTAGGAGGCCCTGGCGCATGAATCTCTGCAGCGGAAACGACCTCGGACCACCAGGAGCCGAGAAAACCACCGACACATGGGGCCGGACGGTCAGGGTCAGTTAAAAATCCAATATATATCAGGTGATATCACGGGTGCTATTACAGATAGCGCAATAAATCAGCGTGCATTGTCTGTAGGAGGCCCTGGCGCATGAATCTGTGCAGCTTGATCGACCTCGGACCACGAGGGACCGAGAAAACCATCGACACATGGGGCCGGACTGTCAGGGACGGGGAAAAATCCAATATATATCGGGTGATATCTCGGGGGCTATTACAGATAGCGCAAAAAATCAAAGTGCATTGTCCGCAGGAGGCCCTGGCGCATGAATCTGTGCAGCGGGAACGACCTCGGACCACCAGGTGCCGAGAAAACCACCGTCTCATGGGGCCGGACACTCAGGGTCAGGGGAAAATCCAATATATATGGTGATATCTCGGGTGCTATTAGAGATAGCGCAATAAATCAAAGTGCATTGTCTGTAGGAAGCCCTGGCGCATGAAGCTGTGCAGCGGGAACGACCTCGGACCACCAGGGACCGAGAAAACTACCGTCTCATGGGGCCGGACACTCAGGGTCACGGAAAAATCCAATATATATCTGGTGATATCTCGGGTGGTATTAGAGATAGCGCAATAAATCAAAGTGCATTGTCTCTAAGAGGCCCTGGCGCATCAATCTGTGCAGTGGGAACGACCTCGTACAACCAGGGGCCGAGAAAATCACCGACACATGGGGCCGGACACTCATGGTCGTGGAAAAATCCAATATATATCTGGTGATATCTCGGGTGCTATTACAGATAGCGCAATAAACCAAAGTGAATTATCTGTAGGGGAACCTGGCGCATGAATCTGTGCAGCGGGAAAGACCGCGGACCACCGGGGGCCGAGAAAACCACCGTCTCATGGGGCTGGACACTCCGGGTCAGGGGAAAATCCAATATATATATGGTGATATCTCGGGTGCTATTAGAGATAGCGCAATAAAGCAAAGTGCATTGTCTCTAAGAGGCCCTGGCGCATGAATCTGTACAGTGGGAACGACCTCGTACCACCAGGGGCCGAGAAAATCTCCGTCTCATGGGGCCGGACTGTCAGGGTCAGGGAAAAATCCAATATATATCTGGTGATATCTCGGGTGCTCTTACAGATAGCGCACTAAACCAAAGTGCATTATCTGCAGGGGGCCCTGGCGCATGAATCTGTGCAGCTGGAACGACCTGGGACCACCAGGGGCCGAGAAAACCACCGACACATGGGGCCGGACTGTCAGGGTCAGAGAAAAATCCAATATATATCTGGTGATATCTGGGGTGCTATTACAGATAGCGCAATAAATCAAAGTGAATTATCTGTAGGGGGACCTAGCGCATGAATATGTGCAGCGGGAACGACCGCGGACCACCGGGGACCGAGAAAACCACCGTCTCATGGGGCCGGACACTCCGGGTCAGGGGAAAAACCAATATATATATGGTGATATCTCGGGTGGTATTAGAGATAGCGCAATAAATAAAAGTGCATTGTCTGCAGGAGGCCCTGGCGCATGAATCTCTGCAGCGGGAACGACCTCGGACCACCAGGTGCCGAGAAAACCACCGTCTCATGGGGCCGGACACTCAGGGTCAGGGGAAAATCCAATATATATGGTGATATCTCGGGTGCTATTAGAGATAGCGCAATAAATCAAAGTGCAGTGTCTGTAGGAAGCCCTGGCGCATGAATCCGTGCAGCGGGAACGACCTCGGACCACCAGGGGGCGAGAAAACTACCGTCTCATGGGGCCGGACACTCAGGGTCAGGGAAAAATCCAATATATATCTGGTGATATCTCGGGTGCTATTACAGATACCACAATAAATCAAATTGCATTGTCTGTAGGAGGCCCTGGCGCATGAATCTCTGCAGCGGAAACGACCTCGGACCACCAGGAGCCGAGAAAACCACCGACACATGGGGCCGGACGGTCAGGGTCAGTTAAAAATCCAATATATATCAGGTGATATCACGGGTGCTATTACAGATAGCGCAATAAATCAGCGTGCATTGTCTGTAGGAGGCCCTGGCGCATGAATCTGTGCAGCTTGATCGACCTCGGACCACGAGGGACCGAGAAAACCATCGACACATGGGGCCGGACTGTCAGGGACGGGGAAAAATCCAATATATATCGGGTGATATCTCGGGGGCTATTACAGATAGCGCAAAAAATCAAAGTGCATTGTCCGCAGGAGGCCCTGGCGCATGAATCTGTGCAGCGGGAACGACCTCGGACCACCAGGTGCCGAGAAAACCACCGTCTCATGGGGCCGGACACTCAGGGTCAGGGGAAAATCCAATATATATGGTGATATCTCGGGTGCTATTAGAGATAGCGCAATAAATCAAAGTGCATTGTCTGTAGGAAGCCCTGGCGCATGAAGCTGTGCAGCGGGAACGACCTCGGACCACCAGGGACCGAGAAAACTACCGTCTCATGGGGCCGGACACTCAGGGTCACGGAAAAATCCAATATATATCTGGTGATATCTCGGGTGGTATTAGAGATAGCGCAATAAATCAAAGTGCATTGTCTCTAAGAGGCCCTGGCGCATCAATCTGTGCAGTGGGAACGACCTCGTACAACCAGGGGCCGAGAAAATCACCGACACATGGGGCCGGACACTCATGGTCGTGGAAAAATCCAATATATATCTGGTGATATCTCGGGTGCTATTACAGATAGCGCAATAAACCAAAGTGAATTATCTGTAGGGGAACCTGGCGCATGAATCTGTGCAGCGGGAAAGACCGCGGACCACCGGGGGCCGAGAAAACCACCGTCTCATGGGGCTGGACACTCCGGGTCAGGGGAAAATCCAATATATATATGGTGATATCTCGGGTGCTATTAGAGATAGCGCAATAAAGCAAAGTGCATTGTCTCTAAGAGGCCCTGGCGCATGAATCTGTACAGTGGGAACGACCTCGTACCACCAGGGGCCGAGAAAATCTCCGTCTCATGGGGCCGGACTGTCAGGGTCAGGGAAAAATCCAATATATATCTGGTGATATCTCGGGTGCTCTTACAGATAGCGCACTAAACCAAAGTGCATTATCTGCAGGGGGCCCTGGCGCATGAATCTGTGCAGCTGGAACGACCTGGGACCACCAGGGGCCGAGAAAACCACCGACACATGGGGCCGGACTGTCAGGGTCAGAGAAAAATCCAATATATATCTGGTGATATCTGGGGTGCTATTACAGATAGCGCAATAAATCAAAGTGAATTATCTGTAGGGGGACCTAGCGCATGAATATGTGCAGCGGGAACGACCGCGGACCACCGGGGACCGAGAAAACCACCGTCTCATGGGGCCGGACACTCCGGGTCAGGGGAAAAACCAATATATATATGGTGATATCTCGGGTGGTATTAGAGATAGCGCAATAAATCAAAGTGCATTGTCTGCAGGAGGCCCTGGCGCATAAATCTCTGCAGCGGAAACGACCTCGGACCACCAGGAGCCGAGAAAACCACCGACACATGGGGCCGGACTGTCAGGGTCAGTTAAAAATCCAATATATATCAGGTGATATCACGGGTGCTATTACAGATAGCGCAATAAATCAAAGTGCATTGTCTGTAGGAGGCCCTGGCGCATGAATCTGTGCAGCGGGAACGACCTAGGACCACCAGGGACCGAGAAAACCACCGTCTCATGGGGCCGGACACTCAGGGTCAGGGAAAAATCCAGGATGTATCTGATGATATCTCGGGTGCTATTAGAGATAGCGCGATATATCAAAGTGCATTGTCTGTGGGTGGCACTGGCGAAGGAATATGTACAGCGGGAACGACCACGGACCACCAGGGGCCGAGAAAACCACCGACACATGGGGCCGGACACTCAGGGTCGGGGAAAAATGCAATATATATCTGGGGATATCTCGGGTGCTGTTACAGATAGCGCTCTAAACCAAAGTGAATTATCTGCAGTTAGGCCCTGGCGCATAAATCTGTGCAGCGGGATCGACCTCGGACCATCAGGGGCCGAGAAAACTACCGTCTCATGGGGCCGGACATTCAGGGTCAGGGAAAAATCCAATATATATCTGGTGATATCTCGGGTGCTATTACAAATAGCGCAATAAATCAAATTGCATTGTCTCTAGGAGGCCCTGGTGCATGAATCTGGGCAGCGGGAACGACCTCGGACCACCAGGGGCCGAGAAAACCACCGTCTCATGGGGCCGGACACTCAGGGTCAGGGGAAAATCCAATATATATTTGGTGATGTCTCGGGTGCTATTACAGATAGCGCAATAAATCAAAGTGCATTGTCTGTAGGAGGCCCTGGCGCATGAATCTGGCCAGCGGGAACGACCTCGGACCACCAGGGGCCGAGAAAACCACCGTCTCATGGGGCCGGACACTCAGGGTCAGGGGAAAATCCAATATATATTTGGTGATGTCTCGGGTGCTATTACAGATAGCGCTATAAACCAAAGTGTATTATCTGCAGGAGGCCCTGGCGCATGAATCTGTGTAGCGGGACCGACCCCGGACCACCAGGGGCCGAGAAGACCACCGTCTCATGGGGACGGACACTCAGGGTCAGGGGAAAATCCAATATATATCTGTTGATATCTCGGGTGCTGTTAGAGATAGCGCAGTAAATCAAAGTGCATTGTCTGTAGGAGGCCCTGGCGCATGAATCTGGGCAGCGGGAACGACCTCGGACCACCAGGGGCCGAGAAAACCACCGTCTCATGGGGCCGGACACTCAGGGTCAGGGAAAAATCCAATATGTATTTGGTGATGTCTCGGGTGCTATTACAGATAGCGCAATAAATCAAAGTGCATTGTCTGTAGGAGGTCCTGCCGCATGAATCTGTGCAGCAGGAACGACACCGGGCCACCAGGAGTAGAGAAAATTACAGATTTTCGGTATCCGTCACCAAATGTCATGTAAAAATCCAGCATATATCTGGTGATATCTCGGGTTCTATTACAGATAGCGCAATAAATCAAAGTGCATTGTCCGTAGGAGGCCCTTGCGCATGAATCTGTGTAGCAGGAAAGACATCGGGCGACCAGCGGCCGAGAAAATGAAAGATTTTCGGAATCCGTCACCAAAGGTCATGTAAAAATCCAGCATATATCTGGTGATATCTCGGGTGCTATTACAGATAGCGCAATAAATCAAATTGCATTGTCTGTAGGAGGTCCTGCCGCATGAATCTGTGCAGCAGGAGCGACACCGGACCACCAGGAGTAGAGAAAATTACAGATTTTCGGTATCCGTCACCCAAAGTCATGTAAAAATCCAGAATGTATATGGTGCTTTCTCGGGTGCTATTACAGATACCGCAATAAATCAAAGTGCATTGTCTGTAGGATGCCCTGGCGCATGAATCTGGGCAGCGGGAACGATCTCGGACCACTAGGGGCCGAGAAAACGACCGTCTCATGGGCCCGGATACTCAGGGTCAGGGAAAAATCCAATATATATCTGGTGATATCTCGGGTGATATTACAGATAGCTCAATAAATCAAAGTGCATTGTCTGTAGGAGGCCCTGGCGCATGAATCTGTTTAGCGGGAACGACCTCGGCCCCCAGGGGCCGAGAAAACCACCGTCTCATGGGGCCGGACTCTCAGGGTCAGGGGAAAATCGAATATATATCTGGTGATATCTCGGGTGCTATTAGAGATAGCGCAATAAACCAAAGTGAATTATCTGCAGGAGGCCCTAGCGCATGAATCTGTGCAGCGGGATCGATCTCGGACAACCAGCGGCCGAGAAAACCACCGTCTCATGGGGCCGGACACTCATGGTCAGGGAAAAATCCAATATATATCTGGTGATATCTCGGGTGATATTACAGATAGCTCAATAAATCAAAGTGCATTGTCTGCAGGAGGCCCGGGCGAATGAATCTGTGCAGCGGGAACGACCTCGGATCACCAGGGGCCGAGAAAACCACCGTCTCGTGGGTCCGGACACTCAGGGTCATGTAAAAATCCAGGATGTATGTGCTGATATCTTGGGTGCCATTAGAGTTAGCGCGATACATCAAAGTACATTGTCTGCAGGAGGCCCTGTCGCATGCATCTGTGCAGCGGGAACGATCTCGGACCACCAGGGGGCCGAGAAAACCACCGTCTCATGGGGCCGGACGCTCAGGGTCATGGAAAAATCAAATATATATCTGGTGATATCTCGGGTGCTATTAGAGATAGCGCAATAAATCAAAGTGCATTGTCCGTAGGAGTCCCTTGCGCATGAATCTGTGCAGCAGGAACGACATCGGACAACCAGGGGCCGAGAAAATTACAGATTTTCGGTATCCGTCACCAAATGTCATGTAAAAATCCAGCATATATCTGGTGATATCTCGGGCTCTATTACAGATAGCGCAATAAACCAAAGGGAATTATCTGCAGGGGGCACTTGCTCATGAACCTGTGCAGCAGGAACGACCTCTGACCACCAGGGGCCGAGAAGACCACCGTCTCATGGGGCCGGACACTCAGGGTCAGGGGAAAATCCAATATATATCTGGTGATATCTCGGGTGCTATTACAGATAGCATGATAAATCAAAGTGCATTGTCTGTAGGAGGCCCTGGCGCATTAGTCTGTGCAGCAGGAACGACCTCGGACCACCAGGGGCCTAGAAAACCACAGTCTCATGGGGCCGGACACTCAGGGTCAGGTAAAAATCCAGTATATATATGGTGCTTTCTCGGGTGCTATTACAGATAGCGCAATAAATCAAAGTGCATTGTCTGTAGGAGGCCCTGGCGCATGAATCTGTTCAGCGGGAACGACCTCGGACCACCAGGGGCCGAGAAAACCACAGTCTCATGGGGCCGGACACTCAGGGTCAGGGGAAAATCCAATATATATCTGGTGATATCTCGGGTGCTATTAGAGATAGCGCAATAAATCAAAGTGCATTGTCTGTAGGAGGCCCAGGCGCATGAATCTGTGCAGCGGGAACGACCTCGGACCACCAGGGGCCGAGAAAACCACCGTCTGATGGGGCCGGACACTCAGGGACAGGGAAAAATCCAATATATATCTGGTGATATCTCGGGTGCTATTACAGATAGCGCAATAAATCAAAGTCTATTGTCTGAAGGAGGCACTGGCGCATGAATCTGTGCAGCGGGAACGACCTCGGACCACCAGGGGCCGAGAAAACCACCGCCTCACGGGGCCGGACACTCAGGGACAGAGAAAAATCCTATTTTTATCTGGTTATATCTCGGGTGCTATTACAGATAGCGAAATAAATGAAAGTGCATTGTCTGTAGGAGGCCCTGGCGCATGAATCTGGGCAGCGGGAACGACCTCGGACCACCAGGGGCCGAGAAAACCACCGTCTGATGGGGCCGGACACTCAGGGTCAGGAGAAAATCCAATATATATCTGGTGATATCTCGGGTGCTATTAGAGATAGCGCAATAAACCAAAGTGAATTATCTGCAGGAGGCCCTGGCGCATTAGTCTGTGCAGCAGGAACGACCTCGGACCACCAGGGGCCGAGAACCTTACAGATTTTCGGTGTCCGTCACCCAAAGTCATGTAAAAATCCAGTATATATATGGTGCTTTCTCGGGTGCTATTACAGATAGCGCAATAAATCAAAGTGCATTGACTGTAGGAGGCCCTGGCGCATGAATCTGTTCAGCGGGAACGACCTCGGACCACCAGGGGCCGAGAAAACCACAGTCTCATGGGGCCGGACACTCAGGGTCAGGGGAAAATCCAATATATATCTGGTGATATCTCGGGTGCTATTAGAGATAGCGCAATAAATCAAAGTGCATTGTCTGTAGGAGGCCCAGGCGCATGAATCTGGGCAGCGGGAACGACCTCGGACCACCAGGGGCCGAGAAAACCACCGTCTCATGGGGCCGGACACTCAGGGTCGGGAGAAAATCCAATATATATGTGGTGATATCTCGGGTGCTATTACAGATAGCGCAATAAATCAAAGTGAATTATCTGCAGGAGGCCCTGGCGCATGAATCTGTGCAGCGGGAACGACCTCGGACCACCAGGGGCCGAGGAAACCACCGTCTCATGGGGCCGGACACTCAGGGTCAGGGAAAAATCCAATATATCTGGTGATATCTCGGGTGCTATTACAGATAGCGCAATAAATCAAAGTGCATTGTCTGTAGGAGGCCCTGGCGCATGAATCTGTTCAGCGGGAACGACCTCGGACCACCAGGGGCCGAGAAAACCACCGTCTCATGGGGCCGGACACTCAGGGTCAGGGAAAAATCCAATATATATCTGGCGATATCTCGGGTGCTATTAGAGATAGCGCGATAAATCAAGGTGCATTGTCTGCAGGAGGCCCTGGCGCATGAATCTGTGAAGCAGGAACGTCCTCAGCCCTCCAGGGGCCGAGAACCTTACAGATTTTCGGTGTCCGTCACCAAAAGTCATGTAAAAATCCAGTATATATATGGTGCTTTCTCGGGTGCTATTACAGATAGCGCAATAAATCAAAGTGCATTGTCTGTAGGAGGCCCTGGCGCATGAATTTGTTCAGCGGGAACGACCTCGGACCACCAGGGGCCGAGAAAACCACCGTCTCATGGGGCCGGACACGCAGGGTCAGGGGAAAATCCAATATATATCTGGTGATATCTCGGGTGCTATTAGAGATAGCGCAAAAAATCAAAGTGCATTGTCCGTAGGAGGCCCTGGCGCTTGCATCTGTGCAGCGGGAACGAACTCGGACCACCAGGTGCCGAGAAAACCACCGTCTCATGGGGCCGGACACTCAGTGTCAGGGAAAAATCAAATATATATCTGGTGATATCTCGGGTGCTATTAGAGATAGCGCAATAAACAAAAGTGAATTATCTGCAGGAGGCCCTGGCGCATTAGTCAGTGCAGCGGGAACGACCTCGGACCACCAGGGGCCGAGAAAATTACAGATATTCGGAATCCGTAACCCAAGTTCATGTAAAAATCCAGAATACATTTGGTGATATCTACGGTGCTGTTACAGATAGCGCAATAAATCAAAGTGCATTGTCTGTAGGAGGCTCTGGCGCATGAATCTGTGCAGCGGGAACGACCTCGGACCACCAGAGGCCGAGAAAACCACAGTCTCATGGGGCCGGACACTCAGGGTCAGGGGAAAATCCAATATATATCTGGTGATATCTCGGGTGCTATTAGAGATAGCGCAATAAACCAAAGTGAATTATCTGCAGGAGGCCCTGGCGCATTAGTCTGTGCAGCAGGAACGACCTCGGACCACCAGGGGCCGAGAACCTTACAGATTTTCGGTGTCCGTCACCCAAAGTCATGTAAAAATCCAGTATATATATGGTGCATTCTCGGGTGCTATTACAGATAGCGCAATAAATCAAAGTGCATTGTCTGTAGGAGGCCCTGGCGCATGAATCTGTTCAGCGGGAACGACCTCGGACCACCAGGGGCCGAGAAAACCACAGTCTCATGGGGCCGGACACTCAGGGTCAGGGGAAAATCCAATATATATCTGGTGATATCTCGGGTGCTATTAGAGATAGCGCAATAAATCAAAGTGCATTGTCTGTAGGAGGCCCAGGCGCATGAATCTGGGCAGCGGGAACGACCTCGGACCACCAGGGGCCGAGAAAACCACCGTCTCATGGGGCCGGACACTCAGGGTCGGGAGAAAATCCAATATATATGTGGTGATATCTCGGGTGCTATTACAGATAGCGCAATAAATCAAAGTGAATTATCTGCAGGAGGCCCTGGCGCATGAATCTGTGCAGCGGGAACGACCTCGGACCACCAGGGGCCGAGGAAACCACCGTCTCATGGGGCCGGACACTCAGGGTCAGGGAAAAATCCAATATATCTGGTGATATCTCGGGTGCTATTACAGATAGCGCAATAAATCAAAGTGCATTGTCTGTAGGAGGCCCTGGCGCATGAATCTGTTCAGCGGGAACGACCTCGGACCACCAGGGGCCGAGAAAATCACCGTCTCATGGGGCCGGACACTCAGGGTCAGGGAAAAATCCAATATATATCTGGTGATATCACGGGTGCTATTACAGATAGCGCAATAAATCAAAGTGCATTGTCTGCAGGAGGCCCTGGCGCATGAATCTGTGCAGCGGGAACGACCTCGGACCACCAGGGGCCGAGAAAACCACCGTCTCATGGGGCCGGACACTCAGGGTCAGGGAAAAATCCAATATATATCTGGCGATATCTCGGGTGCTATTAGAGATAGCGCGATAAATCAAGGTGCATTGTCTGCAGGAGGCCCTGGCGCATGAATCTGTGAAGCAGGAACGTCCTCAGCCCTCCAGGGGCCGAGAACCTTACAGATTTTCGGTGTCCGTCACCAAAAGTCATGTAAAAATCCAGTATATATATGGTGCTTTCTCGGGTGCTATTACAGATAGCGCAATAAATCAAAGTGCATTGTCTGTAGGAGGCCCTGGCGCATGAATCTGTTCAGCGGGAACGACCTCGGACCACCAGGGGCCGAGAAAACCACCGTCTCATGGGGCCGGACACGCAGGGTCAGGGGAAAATCCAATATATATCTGGTGATATCTCGGGTGCTATTAGAGATAGCGCAAAAAATCAAAGTGCATTGTCCGTAGGAGGCCCTGGCGCTTGCATCTGTGCAGCGGGAACGAACTCGGACCACCAGGTGCCGAGAAAACCACCGTCTCATGGGGCCGGACACTCCGTGTCAGGGAAAAATCAAATATATATCTGGTGATATCTCGGGTGCTATTAGAGATAGCGCAATAAACAAAAGTGAATTATCTGCAGGAGGCCCTGGCGCATTAGTCAGTGCAGCGGGAACGACCTCGGACCACCAGGGGCCGAGAAAATTACAGATATTCGGAATCCGTAACCCAAGTTCATGTAAAAATCCAGAATACATTTGGTGATATCTACGGTGCTGTTACAGATAGCGCAATAAATCAAAGTGCATTGTCTGTAGGAGGCTCTGGCGCATGAATCTGTGCAGCGGGAACGACCTCGGACCACCAGAGGCCGAGAAAACCACAGTCTCATGGGGCCGGACACTCAGGGTCAGGGGAAAATCCAATATATATCTGGTGATATCTCGGGTGCTATTAGAGATAGCGCAATAAACCAAAGTGAATTATCTGCAGGAGGCCCTGGCGCATTAGTCTGTGCAGCAGGAACGACCTCGGACCACCAGGGGCCGAGAACCTTACAGATTTTCGGTGTCCGTCACCCAAAGTCATGTAAAAATCCAGTATATATATGGTGCTTTCTCGGGTGCTATTACAGATAGCGCAATAAATCAAAGTGCATTGTCTGTAGGAGGCCCTGGCGCATGAATCTGTTCAGCGGGAACGACCTCGGACCACCAGGGGCCGAGAAAACCACAGTCTCATGGGGCCGGACACTCAGGGTCAGGGGAAAATCCAATATATATCTGGTGATATCCCGGGTGCTATTAGAGATAGCGCAATAAATCAAAGTGCATTGTCTGTAGGAGGCCCAGGCGCATGAATCTGGGCAGCGGGAACGACCTCGGACCACCAGGGGCCGAGAAAACCACCGTCTCATGGGGCCGGACACTCAGGGTCGGGAGAAAATCCAATATATATGTGGTGATATCTCGGGTGCTATTACAGATAGCGCAATAAATCAAAGTGAATTATCTGTAGGAGGCCCTGGCGCATGAATCTGTGCAGCGGGAACGACCTCGGACCACCAGGTGCCGAAGAAACCACCGTCTCATGGGGCCGGACACTCAGGGTCAGGGAAAAATGCAATATATATATGGGGATATCTCGGGTGCTATTACAGATAGCGCAATAAATCAAAGTGCATTGTCTGTAGGAGGCCCTGGCGCATGAATCTGTTCAGCGGGAACGACCTCGGACCACCAGGGGCCGAGAAAACCACAGTCTCATAGGGCCGGACACTCAGGGTCAGGGGAAAATCCAATATATATCTGGTCATATCTCGGGCGCTATTACAGATACCGCAATAAATCAAAGTGCATTGTCTATAGGAGGCCCTGGCGCATGAATCTGGCCAGCGGGAACGACCTCGGACCACCAGGGGCCGAGAAAACCACCGTCTCATGGGGCCGGACACGCAGGGTCAGGGGAAAATCCAATATATATCTGGTGATATCTCGGGTGCTATTAGAGATAGCGCAAAAAATCAATGTGCATTGTCCGTAGGAGGCCCTGGCGCTTGCATCTGTGCAGCGGGAACGAACTCGGACCACCAGGGGCCGAGAAAACCACAGTCTCATGGGGCCGGACACTCAGGGTCAGGGGAAAATCCAATATATATCTGGTGATATCTCGGGTGCTATTAGAGATAGCGCAATAAATCAAAGTGCATTGTCTGTAGGAGGCCCAGGCGCATGAATCTGGGCAGCGGGAACGACCTCGGACCACCAGGGGCCGAGAAAACCACCGTCTCATGGGGCCGGACACTCAGGGTCGGGAGAAAATCCAATATATATGTGGTGATATCTCGGGTGCTATTACAGATAGCGCAATAAATCAAAGTGAATTATCTGCAGGAGGCCCTGGCGCATGAATCTGTGCAGCGGGAACGACCTCGGACCACCAGGGGCCGAGGAAACCACCGTCTCATGGGGCCGGACACTCAGGGTCAGGGAAAAATCCAATATATCTGGTGATATCTCGGGTGCTATTACAGATAGCGCAATAAATCAAAGTGCATTGTCTGTAGGAGGCCCTGGCGCATGAATCTGTTCAGCGGGAACGACCTCGGACCACCAGGGGCCGAGAAAACCACCGTCTCATGGGGCCGGACACTCAGGGTCAGGGAAAAATCCAATATATATCTGGCGATATCTCGGGTGCTATTAGAGATAGCGCGATAAATCAAGGTGCATTGTCTGCAGGAGGCCCTGGCGCATGAATCTGTGAAGCAGGAACGTCCTCAGCCCTCCAGGGGCCGAGAACCTTACAGATTTTCGGTGTCCGTCACCAAAAGTCATGTAAAAATCCAGTATATATATGGTGCTTTCTCGGGTGCTATTACAGATAGCGCAATAAATCAAAGTGCATTGTCTGTAGGAGGCCCTGGCGCATGAATTTGTTCAGCGGGAACGACCTCGGACCACCAGGGGCCGAGAAAACCACCGTCTCATGGGGCCGGACACGCAGGGTCAGGGGAAAATCCAATATATATCTGGTGATATCTCGGGTGCTATTAGAGATAGCGCAAAAAATCAAAGTGCATTGTCCGTAGGAGGCCCTGGCGCTTGCATCTGTGCAGCGGGAACGAACTCGGACCACCAGGTGCCGAGAAAACCACCGTCTCATGGGGCCGGACACTCCGTGTCAGGGAAAAATCAA
Source organism: Nomia melanderi (assembly GCF_051020985.1). Taxonomy (NCBI): domain Eukaryota; kingdom Metazoa; phylum Arthropoda; class Insecta; order Hymenoptera; family Halictidae; genus Nomia; species Nomia melanderi. Next base: position 82,403 of record NW_027475154.1, on the reverse strand, counting down.
ATATATATCTGGTGATATCTCGGGTGCTATTAGAGATAGCGCAATAAACAAAAGTGAATTATCTGCAGGAGGCCCTGGCGCATTAGTCAGTGCAGCGGGAACGACCTCGGACCACCAGGGGCCGAGAAAATTACAGATATTCGGAATCCGTAACCCAAGTTCATGTAAAAATCCAGAATACATTTGGTGATATCTACGGTGCTGTTACAGATAGCGCAATAAATCAAAGTGCATTGTCTGTAGGAGGCTCTGGCGCATGAATCTGTGCAGCGGGAACGACCTCGGACCACCAGAGGCCGAGAAAACCACAGTCTCATGGGGCCGGACACTCAGGGTCAGGGGAAAATCCAATATATATCTGGTGATATCTCGGGTGCTATTAGAGATAGCGCAATAAACCAAAGTGAATTATCTGCAGGAGGCCCTGGCGCATTAGTCTGTGCAGCAGGAACGACCTCGGACCACCAGGGGCCGAGAACCTTACAGATTTTCGGTGTCCGTCACCCAAAGTCATGTAAAAATCCAGTATATATATGGTGCTTTCTCGGGTGCTATTACAGATAGCGCAATAAATCAAAGTGCATTGTCTGTAGGAGGCCCTGGCGCATGAATCTGTTCAGCGGGAACGACCTCGGACCACCAGGGGCCGAGAAAACCACAGTCTCATGGGGCCGGACACTCAGGGTCAGGGGAAAATCCAATATATATCTGGTGATATCCCGGGTGCTATTAGAGATAGCGCAATAAATCAAAGTGCATTGTCTGTAGGAGGCCCAGGCGCATGAATCTGGGCAGCGGGAACGACCTCGGACCACCAGGGGCCGAGAAAACCACCGTCTCATGGGGCCGGACACTCAGGGTCGGGAGAAAATCCAATATATATGTGGTGATATCTCGGGTGCTATTACAGATAGCGCAATAAATCAAAGTGAATTATCTGTAGGAGGCCCTGGCGCATGAATCTGTGCAGCGGGAACGACCTCGGACCACCAGGTGCCGAAGAAACCACCGTCTCATGGGGCCGGACACTCAGGGTCAGGGAAAAATGCAATATATATATGGGGATATCTCGGGTGCTATTACAGATAGCGCAATAAATCAAAGTGCATTGTCTGTAGGAGGCCCTGGCGCATGAATCTGTTCAGCGGGAACGACCTCGGACCACCAGGGGCCGAGAAAACCACAGTCTCATAGGGCCGGACACTCAGGGTCAGGGGAAAATCCAATATATATCTGGTCATATCTCGGGCGCTATTACAGATACCGCAATAAATCAAAGTGCATTGTCTATAGGAGGCCCTGGCGCATGAATCTGGCCAGCGGGAACGACCTCGGACCACCAGGGGCCGAGAAAACCACCGTCTCATGGGGCCGGACACGCAGGGTCAGGGGAAAATCCAATATATATCTGGTGATATCTCGGGTGCTATTAGAGATAGCGCAAAAAATCAATGTGCATTGTCCGTAGGAGGCCCTGGCGCTTGCATCTGTGCAGCGGGAACGAACTCGGACCACCAGGGGCCGAGAAAACCACAGTCTCATGGGGCCGGACACTCAGGGTCAGGGGAAAATCCAATATATATCTGGTGATATCTCGGGTGCTATTAGAGATAGCGCAATAAATCAAAGTGCATTGTCTGTAGGAGGCCCAGGCGCATGAATCTGGGCAGCGGGAACGACCTCGGACCACCAGGGGCCGAGAAAACCACCGTCTCATGGGGCCGGACACTCAGGGTCGGGAGAAAATCCAATATATATGTGGTGATATCTCGGGTGCTATTACAGATAGCGCAATAAATCAAAGTGAATTATCTGCAGGAGGCCCTGGCGCATGAATCTGTGCAGCGGGAACGACCTCGGACCACCAGGGGCCGAGGAAACCACCGTCTCATGGGGCCGGACACTCAGGGTCAGGGAAAAATCCAATATATCTGGTGATATCTCGGGTGCTATTACAGATAGCGCAATAAATCAAAGTGCATTGTCTGTAGGAGGCCCTGGCGCATGAATCTGTTCAGCGGGAACGACCTCGGACCACCAGGGGCCGAGAAAACCACCGTCTCATGGGGCCGGACACTCAGGGTCAGGGAAAAATCCAATATATATCTGGCGATATCTCGGGTGCTATTAGAGATAGCGCGATAAATCAAGGTGCATTGTCTGCAGGAGGCCCTGGCGCATGAATCTGTGAAGCAGGAACGTCCTCAGCCCTCCAGGGGCCGAGAACCTTACAGATTTTCGGTGTCCGTCACCAAAAGTCATGTAAAAATCCAGTATATATATGGTGCTTTCTCGGGTGCTATTACAGATAGCGCAATAAATCAAAGTGCATTGTCTGTAGGAGGCCCTGGCGCATGAATTTGTTCAGCGGGAACGACCTCGGACCACCAGGGGCCGAGAAAACCACCGTCTCATGGGGCCGGACACGCAGGGTCAGGGGAAAATCCAATATATATCTGGTGATATCTCGGGTGCTATTAGAGATAGCGCAAAAAATCAAAGTGCATTGTCCGTAGGAGGCCCTGGCGCTTGCATCTGTGCAGCGGGAACGAACTCGGACCACCAGGTGCCGAGAAAACCACCGTCTCATGGGGCCGGACACTCAGTGTCAGGGAAAAATCAAATATATATCTGGTGATATCTCGGGTGCTATTAGAGATAGCGCAATAAACAAAAGTGAATTATCTGCAGGAGGCCCTGGCGCATTAGTCAGTGCAGCGGGAACGACCTCGGACCACCAGGGGCCGAGAAAATTACAGATATTCGGAATCCGTAACCCAAGTTCATGTAAAAATCCAGAATACATTTGGTGATATCTACGGTGCTGTTACAGATAGCGCAATAAATCAAAGTGCATTGTCTGTAGGAGGCTCTGGCGCATGAATCTGTGCAGCGGGAACGACCTCGGACCACCAGAGGCCGAGAAAACCACAGTCTCATGGGGCCGGACACTCAGGGTCAGGGGAAAATCCAATATATATCTGGTGATATCTCGGGTGCTATTAGAGATAGCGCAATAAACCAAAGTGAATTATCTGCAGGAGGCCCTGGCGCATTAGTCTGTGCAGCAGGAACGACCTCGGACCACCAGGGGCCGAGAACCTTACAGATTTTCGGTGTCCGTCACCCAAAGTCATGTAAAAATCCAGTATATATATGGTGCATTCTCGGGTGCTATTACAGATAGCGCAATAAATCAAAGTGCATTGTCTGTAGGAGGCCCTGGCGCATGAATCTGTTCAGCGGGAACGACCTCGGACCACCAGGGGCCGAGAAAACCACAGTCTCATGGGGCCGGACACTCAGGGTCAGGGGAAAATCCAATATATATCTGGTGATATCTCGGGTGCTATTAGAGATAGCGCAATAAATCAAAGTGCATTGTCTGTAGGAGGCCCAGGCGCATGAATCTGGGCAGCGGGAACGACCTCGGACCACCAGGGGCCGAGAAAACCACCGTCTCATGGGGCCGGACACTCAGGGTCGGGAGAAAATCCAATATATATGTGGTGATATCTCGGGTGCTATTACAGATAGCGCAATAAATCAAAGTGAATTATCTGCAGGAGGCCCTGGCGCATGAATCTGTGCAGCGGGAACGACCTCGGACCACCAGGGGCCGAGGAAACCACCGTCTCATGGGGCCGGACACTCAGGGTCAGGGAAAAATCCAATATATCTGGTGATATCTCGGGTGCTATTACAGATAGCGCAATAAATCAAAGTGCATTGTCTGTAGGAGGCCCTGGCGCATGAATCTGTTCAGCGGGAACGACCTCGGACCACCAGGGGCCGAGAAAATCACCGTCTCATGGGGCCGGACACTCAGGGTCAGGGAAAAATCCAATATATATCTGGTGATATCACGGGTGCTATTACAGATAGCGCAATAAATCAAAGTGCATTGTCTGCAGGAGGCCCTGGCGCATGAATCTGTGCAGCGGGAACGACCTCGGACCACCAGGGGCCGAGAAAACCACCGTCTCATGGGGCCGGACACTCAGGGTCAGGGAAAAATCCAATATATATCTGGCGATATCTCGGGTGCTATTAGAGATAGCGCGATAAATCAAGGTGCATTGTCTGCAGGAGGCCCTGGCGCATGAATCTGTGAAGCAGGAACGTCCTCAGCCCTCCAGGGGCCGAGAACCTTACAGATTTTCGGTGTCCGTCACCAAAAGTCATGTAAAAATCCAGTATATATATGGTGCTTTCTCGGGTGCTATTACAGATAGCGCAATAAATCAAAGTGCATTGTCTGTAGGAGGCCCTGGCGCATGAATCTGTTCAGCGGGAACGACCTCGGACCACCAGGGGCCGAGAAAACCACCGTCTCATGGGGCCGGACACGCAGGGTCAGGGGAAAATCCAATATATATCTGGTGATATCTCGGGTGCTATTAGAGATAGCGCAAAAAATCAAAGTGCATTGTCCGTAGGAGGCCCTGGCGCTTGCATCTGTGCAGCGGGAACGAACTCGGACCACCAGGTGCCGAGAAAACCACCGTCTCATGGGGCCGGACACTCCGTGTCAGGGAAAAATCAAATATATATCTGGTGATATCTCGGGTGCTATTAGAGATAGCGCAATAAACAAAAGTGAATTATCTGCAGGAGGCCCTGGCGCATTAGTCAGTGCAGCGGGAACGACCTCGGACCACCAGGGGCCGAGAAAATTACAGATATTCGGAATCCGTAACCCAAGTTCATGTAAAAATCCAGAATACATTTGGTGATATCTACGGTGCTGTTACAGATAGCGCAATAAATCAAAGTGCATTGTCTGTAGGAGGCTCTGGCGCATGAATCTGTGCAGCGGGAACGACCTCGGACCACCAGAGGCCGAGAAAACCACAGTCTCATGGGGCCGGACACTCAGGGTCAGGGGAAAATCCAATATATATCTGGTGATATCTCGGGTGCTATTAGAGATAGCGCAATAAACCAAAGTGAATTATCTGCAGGAGGCCCTGGCGCATTAGTCTGTGCAGCAGGAACGACCTCGGACCACCAGGGGCCGAGAACCTTACAGATTTTCGGTGTCCGTCACCCAAAGTCATGTAAAAATCCAGTATATATATGGTGCTTTCTCGGGTGCTATTACAGATAGCGCAATAAATCAAAGTGCATTGTCTGTAGGAGGCCCTGGCGCATGAATCTGTTCAGCGGGAACGACCTCGGACCACCAGGGGCCGAGAAAACCACAGTCTCATGGGGCCGGACACTCAGGGTCAGGGGAAAATCCAATATATATCTGGTGATATCTCGGGTGCTATTAGAGATAGCGCAATAAATCAAAGTGCATTGTCTGTAGGAGGCCCAGGCGCATGAATCTGGGCAGCGGGAACGACCTCGGACCACCAGGGGCCGAGAAAACCACCGTCTCATGGGGCCGGACACTCAGGGTCGGGAGAAAATCCAATATATATGTGGTGATATCTCGGGTGCTATTACAGATAGCGCAATAAATCAAAGTGAATTATCTGTAGGAGGCCCTGGCGCATGAATCTGTGCAGCGGGAACGACCTCGGACCACCAGGTGCCGAAGAAACCACCGTCTCATGGGGCCGGACACTCAGGGTCAGGGAAAAATGCAATATATATCTGGGGATATCTCGGGTGCTATTACAGATAGCGCAATAAATCAAAGTGCATTGTCTGTAGGAGGCCCTGGCGCATGAATCTGTTCAGCGGGAACGACCTCGGACCACCAGGGGCCGAGAAAACCACAGTCTCATAGGGCCGGACACTCAGGGTCAGGGGAAAATCCAATATATATCTGGTCATATCTCGGGCGCTATTACAGATACCGCAATAAATCAAAGTGCATTGTCTATAGGAGGCCCTGGCGCATGAATCTGGCCAGCGGGAACGACCTCGGACCACCAGGGGCCGAGAAAACCACCGTCTCATGGGGCCGGACACGCAGGGTCAGGGGAAAATCCAATATATATCTGGTGATATCTCGGGTGCTATTAGAGATAGCGCAAAAAATCAATGTGCATTGTCCGTAGGAGGCCCTGGCGCTTGCATCTGTGCAGCGGGAACGAACTCGGACCACCAGGGTCCGAGAAAACCACCGTCTCATGGGGCCGGACACTCAGTGTCAGGGAAAAATCAAATATATATCTGGTGATATCTCGGGTGCTATTAGAGATAGCGCAATAAACTAAAGTGAATTATCTGCAGGAGGCCCTGGCGCATGAATCTGTGCAGTGGGAACGACCTCGGACCACCAGGGGCCGAGAAAACCACCGTCTCATGGGGCCGGACACTCAGGGTCAGGGAAAAATCCAATATATATCTGGTGACATCTCGGGTGCTATTAGAGATAGCGCGATAAATCAAGGTGCATTGTCTGCAGGAGGCCCTGGCGCATGAATCTGTGAAGCAGGAACGTCCTCAGCCCTCCAGGGGCCGAGAAACTTACAGATTTTCGGTGTCCGTCACCCAAAGTCATGTAAAAATCCAGTATATATATGGTGCTTTCTCGGGTGCTATTACAGATAGCGCAATAAATCAAAGTGCATTGTCTGTAGGAGGCCCTGGCGCATGAATCTGTTCAGCGGGAACGACCTCGGACCACCAGGGGCCGAGAAAACCACAGTCTCATGGGGCCGGACACTCAGGGTCAGGGGAAAATCCAATATATATCTGGTGATATCTCGGGTGCTATTAGAGATAGCGCAATAAATCAAAGTGCATTGTCTGTAGGAGGCCCAGGCGCATGAATCTGTGCAGCGGGAACGACCTCGGACCACCAGGGGCCGAGAAAACCACCGTCTGATGGGGCCGGACACTCAGGGACAGGGAAAAATCCAATATATATCTGGTGATATCTCGGGTGCTATTACAGATAGCGCAATAAATCAAAGTCTATTGTCTGAAGGAGGCACTGGCGCATGAATCTGTGCAGCGGGAACGACCTCGGACCACCAGGGGCCGAGAACCTTACAGATTTTCGGTGTCCGTCACCCAAAGTCATGTAAAAATCCAGTATATATATGGTGCTTTCTCGGGTGCTATTACAGATAGCGCAATAAATCAAAGTGCATTGACTGTAGGAGGCCCTGGCGCATGAATCTGTTCAGCGGGAACGACCTCGGACCACCAGGGGCCGAGAAAACCACAGTCTCATGGGGCCGGACACTCAGGGTCAGGGGAAAATCCAATATATATCTGGTGATATCTCGGGTGCTATTAGAGATAGCGCAATAAATCAAAGTGCATTGTCTGTAGGAGGCCCAGGCGCATGAATCTGGGCAGCGGGAACGACCTCGGACCACCAGGGGCCGAGAAAACCACCGTCTCATGGGGCCGGACACTCAGGGTCGGGAGAAAATCCAATATATATGTGGTGATATCTCGGGTGCTATTACAGATAGCGCAATAAATCAAAGTGAATTATCTGCAGGAGGCCCTGGCGCATGAATCTGTGCAGCGGGAACGACCTCGGACCACCAGGGGCCGAGGAAACCACCGTCTCATGGGGCCGGACACTCAGGGTCAGGGAAAAATCCAATATATCTGGTGATATCTCGGGTGCTATTACAGATAGCGCAATAAATCAAAGTGCATTGTCTGTAGGAGGCCCTGGCGCATGAATCTGTTCAGCGGGAACGACCTCGGACCACCAGGGGCCGAGAAAACCACAGTCTCATAGGGCCGGACACTCAGGGTCAGGGGAAAATCCAATATATATCTGGTCATATCTCGGGCGCTATTACAGATACCGCAATAAATCAAAGTGCATTGTCTGTAGGAGGCCCTGGCGCATGAATCTGGCCAGCGGGAGCGACCTCGGACCACCAGGGGCCGAGAAAACCACCGTCTCATGGGGCCGGACACGCAGGGTCAGGGGAAAATCCAATATATATCTGGTGATATCTCGGGTGCTATTAGAGATAGCGCAAAAAATCAAAGTGCATTGTCCGTAGGAGGCCCTGGCGCTTGCATCTGTGCAGCGGGAACGACCTCGGACCACCAGGGGCCGAGAAAACCACCGTCTCATGGGGCCGGACACTCAGTGTCAGGGAAAAATCAAATATATATCTGGTGATATCTCGGGTGCTATTAGAGATAGCGCAATAAACTAAAGTGAATTATCTGCAGGAGGCCCTGGCGCATGAATCTGTGCAGTGGGAACGACCTCGGACCACCAGGGGCCGAGGAAACCACCGTCTCATGGGGCCGGACACTCAGGGTCAGGGAAAAATCCAATATATATCTGGTGATATCTCGGGTGCTATTAGAGATAGCGCAATAAACAAAAGTGAATTATCTGCAGGAGGCCCTGGTGCATTAGTCAGTGCAGCGGGAACGACCTCGGACCACCAGGGGCCGAGAAAACCACAGTCTCATGGGGCCGGACACTCAGGGTCAGGGGAAAATCCAATATATATCTGGTGATATCTCGGGTGCTATTAGAGATAGCGCGATAAATCAAAGTGCATTGTCTGTAGGAGGCCCTGGCGCACGAATCTGTGCAGCGGGAACGACCTCGGACCACCAGGGGCCGAGAAAACCACAGTCTCATGGGGCCGAACACTCAGGGTCAGGGGAAAATCCAATATACATCTGGTCATATCTTGGGTGCTATTAGAGATAGCGCAATAAACCAAAGTGAATTTTCTGCAGGAGGCCCTGGCGCATGAATCTGTGTAGCGGGAACGACCACCGACCACCAGGGACCGAGAAAACCACCGTCTCATGGGGCCGGACACTCAGGGTCAGGGAAAAATCCAATATATATCTGGTGATATCTCGGGTGCTATTAGAGATAGCGCGATAAATCAAGGTGCATTGTCTGCAGGAGGCCCTGGCGCATGAATCTGTGAAGCAGGAACGTCCTCAGCCCTCCAGGGGCCGAGAAACTTACAGATTTTCGGTGTCCGTCACCCAAAGTCATGTAAAAATCCAGTATATATATGGTGCTTTCTCGGGTGCTATTACAGATAGCGCAATAAATCAATGTGCATTGTCTGTAGGAGGCCCTGGCGCATGAATCTGTTCAGCGGGAACGACCTCGGACCACCAGGGGCCGAGAAAACCACAGTCTCATGGGGCCGGACACTCAGGGTCAGGGGAAAATCCAATATATATCTGGTGATATCTCGGGTGCTATTAGAGATAGCGCAATAAATCAAAGTGCATTGTCTGTAGGAGGCCCAGGCGCATGAATCTGGGCAGCGGGAACGACCTCGGACCACCAGGGGCCGAGAAAACCACCGTCTGATGGGGCCGGACACTCAGGGACAGGGAAAAATCCAATATATATCTGGTGATATCTCGGGTGCTATTACAGATAGCGCAATAAATCAAAGTCTATTGTCTGAAGGAGGCACTGCCGCATGAATCTGTGCAGCGGGAACGACCTCGGACCACCAGGGGCCGAGAAAACCACCGCCTCACGGGGCCGGACACTCAGGGACAGAGAAAAATCCTATTTTTATCTGGTTATATCTCGGGTGCTATTACAGATAGCGCAATAAATGAAAGTGCATTGTCTGTAGGAGGCCCTGGCGCATGAATCTGGGCAGCGGGAACGACCTCGGAATACCAGGGGCCGAGAAAACCACCGTCTCATGCGGCCGGTCACTCAGGGTCAGGGGAAAATCCAATATATATCTGGTGATATCACGGGTGCTATTAGAGATAGCGCAATAAACCAAAGCGAATTATCTGCAGGGGGCCCTGGCGCAGGAATCTGTGCAGCGGGAACCACCTCGGACCACCAGGGGCCGAGAAAACCACGGTCTGATGGGGCCGGACACTCAGGGTCAGAGAAAATCCAATATATATCTGGTGATATCTCGGGTGCTATTAGGGATAGCGGAATAAACCAAAGTGAATTATCTGCAGGGGGCCCTGGCGCAGGAATCTGTGCAGCAGGAACCACCTCGGACCACCAGGGGCCGAGAAAACCACGGTCTGATGGGGCCGGACACTCAGGGTCAGAGAAAATCCAATATATATCTGGTGATATCTCGGGTGCTATTAGAGATAGCGCAATAAATCAACGTGCATTGTCCGTAGGAGGCCCTGCGCATGAATCTGTGCAGCAGGAACGACATCGGAATACCAGGGGCCGAGAAACCCACCGTCTCATGGGGGCGGACACTCAGGGTCAGGGGAAAATCCAATATATATCTGGTGATATCTCGGGTGCTATTACAGATAGGGCAATAAATCAAAGTGCATTGTCTGTAGGAGGCCCTGGCGCATGAATCTGGCCAGCGGGAACTACCTCGGACCACCAGGGGCCGAGAAAACCACCGTCTCATGGGGCCGGACTGTCAGGGTCAGGGGAAAATCCAATATATATCTGGTGATATCTCGGGTGCTATTAGATATAGCGCAATAAAACAAAGTGAAATATCTGCAGGAGGCCCTGGCCCATGCATCTGTGCAGCGGGAACGACCTCGGACCACCAGGGGCCGAGAAAACCACCGTCTCATGGGGCCGGACACTCAGGGTCAGGGGAAAATCCAATATATATCTGGTGATATCTCGGGTGCTATTAGGGATAGCGCAATAAACCAAAGTGAATTATCTGCAGGGGGCTCTGGCGCAGGAATCTGTGCAGCGGGAACGACCTGGGACCACCAGGGACCGAGAAAACCACCGTCTCATGGGGCCGGACACTCAGGGTCAGGGGAAAATCCAATATATATCTGGTGATATCTCGGGTGCTATTAGAGATAGCGCAATAAACCAGAGTGAATTATCTGCAGGGGGCCCTTTCGGAGGAATCTGTGCAGCGGGAACGACCTCGGACCACCAGGGGCCGACAAAACCACCGTCTCATGGGGCCGGACAGTCAGGGTCAGAGAAAAATCCTATTTTTATCTGGTGATATCTCGGGTGCTATTACAGATAGCGCAATAAATCAAAGTGCGTTGTCTGTAGGAGGCCCTGGCGCATGAATCTGGGCAGCGGGAACGACCTCGGACCACCAGGGCCCGAGAAAATTACAGATATTCGGAATCCGTAACCCAAGTTCATGTAAAAATCCAGAATACATTTGGTGATATCTACGGTGCTGTTACAGATAGCGCAATAAATCAAAGTGCATTGTCTGTAGGAGGCTCTGGCGCATGAATCTGTGCAGCGGGAACGACCTCGGACCACCAGGGGCCGAGACAACCACCGTCTCATGGGGCCGGACACTCAGGGTCAGGGAAAAATCCAATATATATCTGGTGATATCTTGGGTGCTATTACAGATGGCGCAATAAACCAAAGTGAATTATCTGCAGGACGCCCTGGCGCATGAATCTGTGCAGCGGGAACGACCTCGGACCACCAGGGCCCGAGAAAACCACCGACACATGGGGCCGGACACTCAGGGTCAGGGGAAAATCCAATATATATCTGGTGATATCTCGGGTGCTATTAGAGATAGCGCAATAAACCAATGTGAATTATCTGCAGGAGGCCCTGGCGCGTGAATCTGTGCAGCGGGAACGACCTGGGACCACCAGGGGCCGAGAAATCCACAGTCTCATGGGGCCGGACACTCAGGGTCAGGGAAAACTTCAATATATATCTGGTGATATCTCGGGTGCTATTACAGATAGCGCAATAAATCAAAGTGCATTGTCTGCAGGAGGCCCTGGCGCATGAATCTGGGCAGCGGGAACGACCTCGGACCACCAGGGGCCAAGAAAACCACCGTCCCATGGGGCCGGACACTCAGGGTCGGTTGAAAAATTCAATATATATCTGGTGATATCTCGGGTGCTCTTACAGATAACACACTAAACCAAAGTGAATTATCTGCAGCGGGCCCTGGCGCATGAATCTGTGCAGCGGGAACGACCTCGGATCACCAGGGTCCGAGAAAACCACAGTCTCATGGGGCCGGACACTCAGGGTCGGTTGAAAAATTCAATATATATCTGGTGATATCTCGGGTGCTCTTACAGATAACACACTAAACCAAAGTGAATTATCTGCAGCGGGCCCTGGCGCATGAATCTGTGCAGCGGGAGCGACCTCGGACCACTAGGGGCCGAGAAAACCACCGACACATGGGGCCGGACACTCAGGGTCAGGGGAAAATCCAATATATATCTGGTGATATCTCGGGTGCTATTAGAGATAGCGCAATAAACCAACGTGAATTATCTGCAGGAGGCCCTGGCGCATGATTCTGTGCAGCGGGAATGACCTCGGACCACCAGGGGCCGAGAAAACCACCGTCTCATGGGGCCGGACTGTCAGGGTCAGGGAAAAATCCAGCATATATCTGGTGATATCACGGGTGCTATTAGATATAGCGCAATAAACCAAAGTGAATTATCTGCAGGAGGCCCTGGCCCATTCATCTGTGCAGCGGGAACGACCTCGCACCACCAGGGGCCGAGAAAACCACCGTCTCATGGGGCCGCACATTCAGGGTAAGGGGAAAATCCAATATATATCTGGTGATATCTCTGGTGCTATTGGAGATAGCGCAATAAACCAAAGTGAATTAACTGCAGGAGGCCCTGGCGCATGCATCTGTGCAGCGGGGACGACCTCCGACCACCAGGGGCCGAGACAACCACCGTCTCATGGGGCCGGACACTCAGGGTCATGTAAAAATCCAGGATGTATGTGCTGATATCTTGGGTGCCATTAGAGATAGCGCGATATATCCAAGTGCATTGTCGGCAGGAGGCCCTAGAGCATGAATCTGTGCAGCGGGAGCGACCTCGGACCACCAGGGGCCGAGAAAACCACAGTCTCATGGGGCCGGAAGCTCAGGGTCATGTAAAAATCCAGGATGTATGTGCTGATATCTTGGGTGCCATTAGAGATAGCGCGATATATCCAAGTGCATTGTCGGCAGGAGGCCCTAGAGCATGAATCTGTGCAGCGGGACGACCTCGGACCACCAGGGGCCGAGAAAACCACAGTCTCATGGGGCCGGACACTCACGGTCAGGGGAAAATCCAATATATATCTGGTGATATCTCGGGTGCTATTAGAGATAGCGCAATAAGCCTAAGTGAATTATCTGCAGGTGGCCCTGGCGCATGAATGTGTGCAGCGGGAATGACCTCGGACCACCAGGGGCCGAGAAAACCACCGTCTCATGGGGCCGGACACTCAGGGTCAGGGAAAAATCCAATATATATCTGGTGATATCTCGGGTGCTATTAGAGATAGCGCAGTAAATCAAAGTGCATTGTCTGTAGGAGGCCCTGGCGCGTGAATCTGTGCAGCGGGAACGACCTCTGACCACCAGGGGCCGAGAAAACCACCGTCTCATGGGGCCGGACACTCAGGGTCGGGGAAAAATCCAATATATATCTGGTGATATCTCGGGTGCTATTAGAGATAGCGCGATAAATCAAAGTAAATTATATGCAGGAGGCCCTGGCGCATGCATCCGTGCAGCGGGAACGACCTAGGACCACCCGGGGCCGAGAAAACCACCGTCTCATGCGTCCGGACACTCAGGGTCATGTAAAAATCCAGGATGTATGTGCTGATATCTTGGGTGCCATTAGAGTTAGCGCGATACATCGAAGTCATTCTCTGCAGGAGGCCCTAGCGCATGAATCTGTGCAGCGGGAACGACCTCGGACCAACAGGGGCCGAGAAAACCACCGTCTCATGGGGCCGGACACTCAGGGTCAGGGAAGAATCCAATGTATATCTGGTGATATCTCGGGTGTTATTAGACATAGCGCAATAAACCAAAGTGTATTATCTGCAGGAGGCCCTCGGGCATGAATCTGTGTAGCGGGACCGACCTCGGACCACCAGGGGCCGAGAAGACCACCGTCTCATGGGGCCGGACACTCAGGGTCAGGGAAAAATCAAATATATATCTGGTGATATCTCGGGTGCTATTAGAGATAGCGCAATAAATCAAAGTGCATTGTCCGTAGGAGGCCCTTGCACATGAATCTGTGCAGAAGGAACGACATCGGACCACCAGGGGCAGAGAAAACTACAGATTTTCGGTATCCGTCACCCAAAGTCATGTAAAAATCCAGAATATATATGGTGCTTTCTCGGGTGCTATAACAGATAGCGCAATAAATCAAAGTGCATTGTCTGTAGGAGGCCCTGGCGCATGAATCTGTTCAGCGGGAACGACCTCGGACCACCAGGGGCCGAGAAAACCAACGTCTCATGGGGCCGCACACTCAGGGTAAGGGGAAAATACAATATATATCTGGTGATATCTCGGGTGCTATTAGAGATAGCGCAATAAACCAAAGTGAATTATCTGCAGGAGGCCCTGGCGCATTAGTCTGTGCAGCGGGAACGACCTCGGACCACCAGGGGCCGAGAAAACCACCGTCTCATGGGGCCGGACACTCAGGGCCAGGGAAAAATCCAGGATGTATGTGCTGATATCTTGGGTGCCATTAGAGATAGCGCGATATATCCAAGTGCATTGTCGGCAGGAGGCCCTAGAGCATGAATCTGTGCAGCGGGAGCGACCTCGGACCACTAGGGGCCGAGAAAACCACCGACACATGGGGCCGGACACTCAGGGTCGGGGGAAAATGCAATATATATCTGGTGATATCTCGGGTGCTATTAGAGATAGCGCAATAAGCCAAAGTGACTTATCTGCAGGAGGCTCTGGCGCATGAATCTGGGCAGCGGGAACGACCTCGGACCACCAGGGGCCGAGAAAACCACCGTCTCATGGGGCCGGACACTCGGGGTCAGGGAAAAATCCAATATATATCTGGTGATATCTCGGGTGCTATTACAAATAGCGCAATAAATCAAAGTGCAATGTCTGTAGGAGGCCCTGTCGCATGAATCTGTGCAGCGGGAAGGACCTCGGACCACCAGGGGTCGAGAAAACCACAGTCTCATGGGGCCGGACTGTCAGGGTCAGGGAAAAATCCATTATATATCTGGTGATATCTCGGGTGCTATTAGAGATAGCGCAATAAATCAAAGTGAATTACCTGCAGGAGGCCCTGGCCCATTCATCTGTGCAGCGGGAACGACCTCGCACCACCAGGGGCCGAGAAAACCACCGTCTCATGGGGCCGCACATTCAGGGTAAGGGGAAAATCCAATATATATCTGGTGATATCTCTGGTGCTATTGGAGATAGCGCAATAAACCAAAGTGAATTAACTGCAGGAGGCCCTGGCGCATGCATCTGTGCAGCGGGGACGACCTCCGACCACCAGGGGCCGAGACAACCACCGTCTCATGGGGCCGGACACTCAGGGCCAGGGAAAAATCCAGGATGTATGTGCTGATATCTTGGGTGCCATTAGAGATAGCGCGATATATCCAAGTGCATTGTCGGCAGGAGGCCCTAGAGCATGAATCTGTGCAGCGGGAGCGACCTCGGACCACTAGGGGCCGAGAAAACCACCGACACATGGGGCCGGACACTCAGGGTCAGGGGAAAATCCAATATATATCTGGTGATATCTCGGGTGCTATTAGAGATAGCGCAATAAGCCAAAGTGAATTATCTGCAGGAGGCTCTGGCGCATGAATCTGTGCAGCGGGAAGGACCTCGGACCACCAGGGGCCGAGAAAACCACCGTCTCATGGGGCCGGACACTCAGGGTCAGGGAAAAATCCAATATATATCCGGTGATATCTCCGGTGCTATTACAGATAGAGCAATAAATGAAAGTGCATTATCTGTAGGAGGCCCAGGCGCATGAATCTGTGCAGCGGGAACGACCTCGGACCACCAGGGGCCGAGAAAACCACAGTCTCATGGGGTCGGAAGCTCAGGGTCATGTAAAAATCAAGGATGTATGTGCTGATATCTTGGGTGCCATTAGAGATAGCGCGATATATCCAAGTGCATTGTCGGCAGGAGGCCCTAGAGCATGAATCTGTGCAGCGGGAGCGACCTCGGACCACCAGGGGCCGAGAAAACCACAGTCTCATGGGGCCGGAAGCTCAGGGTCATGTAAAAATCCAGGATGTATGTGCTGATATCTTGGGTGCCATTAGAGATAGCGCGATATATCCAAGTGCATTGTCGGCAGGAGGCCCTAGAGCATGAATCTGTGCAGCGGGACGACCTCGGACCACCAGGGGCCGAGAAAACCACAGTCTCATGGGGCCGGACACTCACGGTCAGGGGAAAATCCAATATATATCTGGTGATATCTCGGGTGCTATTAGAGATAGCGCAATAAGCCTAAGTGAATTATCTGCAGGTGGCCCTGGCGCATGAATGTGTGCAGCGGGAATGACCTCGGACCACCAGGGGCCGAGAAAACCACCGTCTCATGGGGCCGGACACTCAGGGTCAGGGAAAAATCCAATATATATCTGGTGATATCTCGGGTGCTATTAGAGATAGCGCAGTAAATCAAAGTGCATTGTCTGTAGGAGGCCCTGGCGCGTGAATCTGTGCAGCGGGAACGACCTCTGACCACCAGGGGCCGAGAAAACCACCGTCTCATGGGGCCGGACACTCAGGGTCGGGGAAAAATCCAATATATATCTGGTGATATCTCGGGTGCTATTAGAGATAGCGCGATAAATCAAAGTAAATTATATGCAGGAGGCCCTGGCGCATGCATCCGTGCAGCGGGAACGACCTAGGACCACCCGGGGCCGAGAAAACCACCGTCTCATGCGTCCGGACACTCAGGGTCATGTAAACATCCAGGATGTATGTGCTGATATCTTGGGTGCCATTAGAGTTAGCGCCATACATCGAAGTCATTCTCTGCAGGAGGCCCTAGCGCATGAATCTGTGCAGCGGGAACGACCTCGGACCAACAGGGGCCGAGAAAACCACCGTCTCATGGGGCCGGACACTCAGGGTCAGGGAAGAATCCAATGTATATCTGGTGATATCTCGGGTGTTATTAGACATAGCGCAATAAACCAAAGTGTATTATCTGCAGGAGGCCCTCGGGCATGAATCTGTGTAGCGGGACCGACCTCGGACCACCAGGGGCCGAGAAGACCACCGTCTCATGGGGCCGGACACTCAGGGTCAGGGAAAAATCAAATATATATCTGGTGATATCTCGGGTGCTATTAGAGATAGCGCAATAAATCAAAGTGCATTGTCCGTAGGAGGCCCTTGCACATGAATCTGTGCAGAAGGAACGACATCGGACCACCAGGGGCAGAGAAAACTACAGATTTTCGGTGTCCGTCACCCAAAGTCATGTAAAAATCCAGAATATATATGGTGCTTTCTCGGGTGCTATAACAGATAGCGCAATAAATCAAAGTGCATTGTCTGTAGGAGGCCCTGGCGCATGAATCTGTTCAGCGGGAACGACCTCGGACCACCAGGGGCCGAGAAAACCAACGTCTCATGGGGCCGCACACTCAGGGTAAGGGGAAAATACAATATATATCTGGTGATATCTCGGGTGCTATTAGAGATAGCGCAATAAACCAAAGTGAATTATCTGCAGGAGGCCCTGGCGCATTAGTCTGTGCAGCGGGAACGACCTCGGACCACCAGGGGCCGAGAAAACCACCGTCTCATGGGGCCGGACACTCAGGGCCAGGGAAAAATCCAGGATGTATGTGCTGATATCTTGGGTGCCATTAGAGATAGCGCGATATATCCAAGTGCATTGTCGGCAGGAGGCCCTAGAGCATGAATCTGTGCAGCGGGAGCGACCTCGGACCACTAGGGGCCGAGAAAACCACCGACACATGGGGCCGGACACTCAGGGTCGGGGGAAAATGCAATATATATCTGGTGATATCTCGGGTGCTATTAGAGATAGCGCAATAAGCCAAAGTGACTTATCTGCAGGAGGCTCTGGCGCATGAATCTGGGCAGCGGGAACGACCTCGGACCACCAGGGGCCGAGAAAACCACCGTCTCATGGGGCCGGACACTCGGGGTCAGGGAAAAATCCAATATATATCTGGTGATATCTCGGGTGCTATTACAAATAGCGCAATAAATCAAAGTGCAATGTCTGTAGGAGGCCCTGTCGCATGAATCTGTGCAGCGGGAAGGACCTCGGACCACCAGGGGCCGAGAAAACCACAGTCTCATGGGGCCGGACACTCACGGTCAGGGGAAAATCCAATATATGTCTGGTGATATCTCGGGTGCTATTAGAGATAGCGCAATAAACCAATGTGGATTATCTGCAGGAGGCCCTGGCGCATGAATCTGTGCAGCGGGAACGACCTCGGAATACCAGGGGCCGAGAAAACCACAGTCTCGTGGGGCCGGACACTCAGGGTCAGGGGAAAATCCAATATATATCTGGTGATATCTCGCGTGCTATTAGAGATAGCGCAATAAACCAAAGTGAATTATCTGCAGGAGGCCCTGGCGCATGCATCTGTGCAGCGGGAACGACCTCGGACGAACAGGGGCCGAGAAAACCACCGTCTCATGGGGCCGGACACTCAGGGTCAGGGAAAAATCCAATATATATCCGGTGATATCTCCGGTGCTATTACAGATAGAGCAATAAATGAAAGTGCATTATCTGTAGGAGGCCCAGGCGCATGAATCTGTGTAGCGGGACCGACCTCGGACCACCAGGGGCCGAGAAGACCACCGTCTCATGGGGCCGGACACTCAGGGTCAGGGAAAAATCAAATATATATCTGGTGATATCTCGGGTGCTATTAGAGATAGCGCAATAAATCAAAGTGCATTGTCCGTAGGAGGCCCTTGCACATGAATCTGTGCAGAAGGAACGACATCGGACCACCAGGGGCCGAGAAAACTACAGATTTTCGGTATCCGTCACCCAAAGTCATGTAAAAATCCAGAATATATATGGTGCTTTCTCGGGTGCTATAACAGATAGCGCAATAAATCAAAGTGCATTGTCTGTAGGAGGCCCTGGCGCATGAATCTGGTCAGCGGGAACGACCTCGGACCACCAGGGGCCGAGAAAACCAACGTCTCATGGGGCCGGACTGTCAGGGTCAATGAAAAATCCATTATATATCTGGTGATATCTCGGGTGCTATTAGAGATAGCGCAATAAATCAAAGTGAATTACCTGCAGGAGGCCCTGGCGCATGCATCTGTGCAGCGGGACCGACCTCCGACCACCAGGGGCCGAGACAACCACCGTCTCATGGGGCCGGACACTCAGGGTCAGGGAAAAATCCAATATATATCTGGTGATATCTCGGGTGCTATTACAAATAGCGCAATAAATCAAAGTGCAATGTCTGTAGGAGGCCCTGTCGCATGAATCTGTGCAGCGGGAACGACCTCGGACCACCAGGGGCCGAGAAAACCACCGTCTCATGGGGCCGGACACTCAGGGTCAGGGAAAAATCCAATATATATCTGGTGATATCTCGGGTGCTATTACAGATAGCGCAATAAATCAAAGTGCATTGTCTGTAGGAGGCCCTGGCGCATGCATCTGTGCAGCGGGAACGACCTCCGACCACCAGGGGCCGAGACAACCACCGTCTCATGGTGCCGGACACTCAGGGTCAGGGGAAAATCCAATATATATCTGGTGATATCTCGGATGCTATTACAGATAGCGCAATAAATCAAAGTGCATTGTCTGTAGGAGGCCCTGGCGCATGAATCTGGTCAGCGGGAACGACCTCGGACCACCAGGGGCCGAGAAAACCAACGTCTCATGGGGCCGGACTGTCAGGGTCAATGAAAAATCCATTATATATCTGGTGATATCTCGGGTGCTATTAGAGATAGCGCAATAAATCAAAGTGAATTACCTGCAGGAGGCCCTGGCGCATGCATCTGTGCAGCGGGACCGACCTCCGACCACCAGGGGCCGAGACAACCACCGTCTCATGGGGCCGGACACTCAGGGTCAGGGAAAAATCCAATATATATCTGGTGATATCTCGGGTGCTATTACAAATAGCGCAATAAATCAAAGTGCAATGTCTGTAGGAGGCCCTGTCGCATGAATCTGTGCAGCGGGAACGACCTCGGACCACCAGGGGCCGAGAAAACCACCGTCTCATGGGGCCGGACACTCAGGGTCAGGGAAAAATCCAATATATATCTGGTGATATCTCGGGTGCTATTACAGATAGCGCAATAAATCAAAGTGCATTGTCTGTAGGAGGCCCTGGCGCGTGAATCTGTGCAGCGGGAACGACCTCGGACCACCAGGGGCCGAGAAAACCACAGTCGCATGGGGCCGGAAGCTCAGGGTCATGTAAATATCCAGGATGTATGTGCTTATATCTTGGGTGCCATTAGAGATAGCGCGATATATCCAAGTGCATTGTCGGCAGGAGGCCCTAGAGCATGAATCTCTGCAGCGGGAGCGACCTCGGACCACTAGGGGCCGAGAAAACCACCGACACATGGGGCCGGACACTCAGGGTCAGGGGAAAATCCAATATATATCTGGTGATATCTCGGGTGCTATTAGAGATAGCGCAATAAGCCAAAGTGAATTATCTGCAGGAGGCTCTGGCGCATGAATCTGTGCAGCGGGAAGGACCTCGGGCCACCAGGGGCCGAGAAAACCACAGTCTCATGGGGCCGGACACTCACGGTCAGGGGAAAATCCAATATATGTCTGGTGATATCTCGGGAGCTATTAGAGATAGCGCAATAAACCAATGTGGATTATCTGCAGGAGGCCCTGGCGCATGAATCTGTGCAGCGGGAACGACCTCGGAATACCAGGGGCCGAGAAAACCACAGTCTCGTGGGGCCGGACACTCAGGGTCAGGGGAAAATCCAATATATATCTGGTGATATCTCGCGTGCTATTAGAGATAGCGCAATAAACCAAAGTGAATTATCTGCAGGAGGCCCTGGCGCATGCATCTGTGCAGCGGGAACGACCTCGGACCAACAGGGGCCGAGAAAACCACCGTCTCATGGGGCCGGACACTCAGGGTCAGGGAAAAATCCAATATATATCCGGTGATATCTCCGGTGCTATTACAGATAGAGCAATAAATGAAAGTGCATTATCTGTAGGAGGCCCAGACGCATGAATCTGTGCAGCGGGAACGACCTCGGAACACCAGGGGCCGAGAAAACCACAGTCTCATGGGGCCGGAAGCTCAGGGTCATGTAAAAATCAAGGATGTATGTGCTGATATCTTGGGTGCCATTAGAGTTAGCGCGATACATCGAAGTCATTCTCTGCAGGAGGCCCTAGCGCATGAATCTGTGCAGCGGGAACGACCTCTGACCACCAGGGGCCGAGAAAACCACCGTCTCATGGGGCCGGACACTCAGGGTCGGGGAAAAATCCAATATATATCTGGTGATATCTCGGGTGCTATTAGACATAGCGCAATAAACCAAAGTGTATTATCTGCAGGAGGCCCTCGCGCATGAATCTGTGTAGCGGGACCGACCTCGGACCACCAGGGGCCGAGAAGACCACCGTCTCATGGGGCCGGACACTCAGGGTCAGGGAAAAATCAAATATATATCTGGTGATATCTCGGGTGCTATTAGAGATAGCGCAATAAATCAAAGTGCATTGTCCGTAGGAGGCCCCTGCGCATGAATCTGTGCAGAAGGAACGACATCGGACCACCAGGGGCCGAGAAAACTACAGATTTTCGGAATCCGTCACCCAAAGTCATGTAAAAATCCAGAATATATATGGTGCTTTCTCGGGTGCTATAACAGATAGCGCAATAAATCAAAGTGCATAGTCTGTAGGAGGCCCTGGCGCATGAATCTGGGCAGCGGGAACGACCTCGGACCACCAGGTGCCGAGAAAACCACCGTCTCATGGGGCCGCACATTCAGGGTAAGGGGAAAATCCAATATATATCTGGTGATATCTCTGGTGCTATTGGAGATAGCGCAATAAACCAAAGTGAATTAACTGCAGGAGGCCCTGGCGCATGCATCTGTGCAGCGGGGACGACCTCCGACCACCAGGGGCCGAGACAACCACCGTCTCATGGAGCCGGACACTCAGGGTCAGGAAAAATTCAATATATATCTGGTGATATCTCGGGTGCTATTACAAATAGCGCAATAAATCAAAGTGCAATGTCTGTAGGAGGCCCTGTCGCATGAATCTGTGCAGCGGGAACGACCTCGGATCACCAGGGGCCGAGAAAACCACCGTCTCATGGGTCCGGACACTCAGGGTCAGGGAAAAATCCAATATATATCTGGTGATATCTCGGGTGCTATTACAGATAGCGCAATAAATCAAAGTGCATTGTCTGTAGGAGGCCCTGGCGCATGAGTCTGTGCAGCGGGAACGACCTCGGACCACCAGGGGCCGAGAAAACCACAGTCTCATGGGGCCGGACACTCAGGGTCAGGGGAAAATCCAATATATATCTGGTGATATCTCGGGTGCTATTAGAGATAGCGCAATAAACCAAAGTGAATTATCTGCAGGAGGCCCTGGCGCATTAGTCTGTGCAGCGGGAACGACCTCGGACCACCAGGGGCCGAGAAAACCACCGTCTCATGGGGCCGGACACTCAGGGTCAGGGGAAAATCCAATATATATCTGGTGGTATCTCGGGTGCTATTACAAATAGCGCAATAAATCAAAGTGCATTGTCTGTAGGAGGCCCTGGCGCATGAATCTGTGCAGCGGCAACGACCTCGGACCACCAGGGGCCGAGAAAACCATCGTCTCATGGGGCCGGACACTCAGGGTCGGGGAAAAATCCAATATATATCTGGTGATATCTCGGGTGCTATTAGAGATAGCGAGATAAATCAAAGTAAATTATATGCAGGAGGCCCTGGCGCATGCAACCGTGCAGCGGGAACGACCTAGGACCACCAGGGGCCGAGAAAACCACCGTCTCATGCGTCCGGACACTCAGGGTCATGTAAAAACCCAGGATGTATGTGCTGATATCTTGGGTGCCATTAGAGTTAGCGCGATACATCGAAGTCCTTCTCTGCAGGAGGCCCTAGCGCATGAATCTGGGCAGCGGGAACGACCTCGGACCACCAGGGGCCGAGAAAACCACCGTCTCATGGGGCCGGATACTCAGGGTCAGGGAAAAATCCAATGTATATCTGGTGATATCTCGGGTGTTATTAGACATAGCGCAATAAACCAAAGTGTATTATCTGCAGGAGGCCCTGGCGCATGAATCTGTGTAGCGGGACCGACCTCGGACCACCAGGGGCAGAGAAGACCACCGTCTCATGGGGCCGGACACTCAGGGTCAGGGAAAAATCAAATATATATCTGGTGATATCTCGAGTGCTATTACAAATAGCGCAATAAATCAAAGTGCAATGTCTGTAGGAGGCCCTGTCGCATGAATCTGTGGAGCGGGAACGACCTCGGACCACCAGGGGCCGAGAAAACCACCGTCTCATGGGGCCGGACACTCAGTGTCAGGGGAAAATCCAATATATATCTGGTGATATCTCGGGTGCTATTACAAATAGCGCAATAAATCAAAGTGCATTGTCTGTAGGAGGCCCTGGTGCATGAATCAGTGCAGCGGGAGCGACCTCGGACCACTAGGGGCCGAGAAAACCACCGACACATGGGGCCGGACACTCAGGGTCAGGGGAAAATCCAATATATATCTGGTGATATCTCGGGTGCTATTAGAGATAGCGCAATAAACCAAAGTGAATTATCTGCAGGAGGCCCTGGCGCGTGAATCTGTGCAGCGGGAACGACCTCGGACCACCAGGGGCCGAGAAAACCACAGTCGCATGGGGCCGGAAGCTCAGGGTCATGTAAAAATCCAGGATGTATGTGCTGATATCTTGGGTGCCATTAGAGATAGCGCGATATATCCAAGTGCATTGTCGGCAGGAGGCCCTAGAGCATGAATCTGTGCAGCGGGAGCGACCTCGGACCACTAGGGGCCGAGAAAACCACCGACACATGGGGCCGGACACTCAGGGTCAGGGGAAAATCCAATATATATCTGGTGATATCTCGGGTGCTATTAGAGATAGCGCAATAAGCCAAAGTGAATTACCTGCAGGAGGCTCTGGCGCATGAATCTGTGCAGCGGGAAGGACCTCGGACCACCAGGGGCCGAGAAAACCACTGTCTCATGGGGCCGGACACTCACGGTCAGGGGAAAATCCAATATATGTCTGGTGATATCTCGGGTGCTATTAGAGATAGCGCAATAAACCAATGTGGATTATCTGCAGGAGGCCCTGGCGCATGAATCTGTGCAGCGGGAACGACCTCGGAATACCAGGGGCCGAGAAAACCACAGTCTCGTGGGGCCGGACACTCAGGGTCAGGGGAAAATCCAATATATATCTGGTGATATCTCGGGTGCTATTAGAGATAGCGCAATAAACCAAAGTGAATTATCTGCAGGAGGTCCTGGCGCATGCATCTGTGCAGCGGGAACGACCTCGGACCAACAGGGGCCGAGAAAACCACCGTCTCATGGGGCCGGACACTCAGGGTCAGGGAAAAATCCAATATATATCCGGTGATATCTCCGGTGCTATTACAGATAGAGCAATAAATGAAAGTGCATTATCTGTAGGAGGCCCAGGCGCATGAATCTGTGCAGCGGGAACGACCTCGGACCACCAGGGGCCGAGAAAACCACAGTCTTATGGGGCCGGAAGCTCAGGGTCATGTAAAAATCCAGGATGTATGTGCTGATATCTTGGGTGCCATTAGAGATAGCGCGATATATCCAAGTGCATTGTCGGCAGGAGGCCCTAGAGCATGAATCTGTGCAGCGGGAGCGACCTCGGACCACCAGGGGCCTAGAAAACCACAGTCTTATGGGGCCGGAAGCTCAGGGTCATGTAAAAATCCAGGATGTATGTGCTGATATCTTGGGTGCCATTAGAGATAGCGCGATATATCCAAGTGCATTGTCGGCAGGAGGCCCTAGAGCATGAATCTGTGCAGCGGGACGACCTCGGACCACCAGGGGCCGAGAAAACCACAGTCTCATGGGGCCGGACACTCACGGTCAGGGGAAAATCCAATATATATCTGGTGATATCTCGGGTGCTATTAGAGATAGCGCAATAAGCCAAAGTGAATTATCTGCAGGTGGCCCTGGCGCATGAATGTGTGCAGCGGGAATGACCTCGGACCACCAGGGGCCGAGAAAACCACCGTCTCATGGGGCCGGACACTCAGGGTCAGGGAAAAATCCAATATATATCTGGTGATATCTCGGGTGCTATTAGAGATAGCGCAGTAAATCAAAGTGCATTGTCTGTAGGAGGCCCTGGCGCGTGAATCTGTGCAGCGGGAACGACCTCTGACCACCAGGGGCCGAGAAAACCACCGTCTCATGGGGCCGGACACTCAGGGTCGGGGAAAAATCCAATATATACCTGGTGATATCTCGGGTGCTATTAGAGATAGCGCGATAAATCAAAGTAAATTATATGCAGGAGGCCCTGGCGCATGCATCCGTGCAGCGGGAACGACCTAGGACCACCAGGGGCCGAGAAAACCACCGTCTCATGCGTCCGGACACTCAGGGTCATGTAAAAATCCAGGATGTATGTGCTGATATCTTGGGTGCCATTAGAGTTAGCGCGATACATCGAAGTCATTCTCTGCAGGAGGCCCTAGCGCATGAATCTGTGCAGCGGGAACGACCTCGGACCAACAGGGGCCGAGAAGACCACCGTCTCATGGGGCCGGACACTCAGGGTCAGGGAAAAATCAAATATATATCTGGTGATATCTCGGGTGCTATTAGAGATAGCGCAATAAATCAAAGTGCATTGTCCGTAGGAGGCCCTTGCGCATGAATCTGTGCAGAAGGAACGACATCGGACCACCACGGGCCGAGAAAACTACAGATTTTCGGTATCCGTCACCCAAAGTCATGTAAAAATCCAGAATATATATGGTGCTTTCTCGGGTGCTATAACAGATAGCGCAATAAATCAAAGTGCATTGTCTGCAGGAGGCCCTGGCGCATGAATCTGGGCAGCGGGAACGACCTCGGACCACCAGGGGCCGAGAAAACCACCGTCTCATGGGGCCGCACACTCAGGGTAAGGGGAAAATCCAATATATATCTGGTGATATCTCGGGTGCTATTACAAATAGCGCAATAAATCAAAGTGCAATGTCTGTAGGAGGCCCTGTCGCATGAATCTGTGGAGCGGGAACGACCTCGGACCACCAGGGGCCGAGAAAACCACCGTCTCGTGGGGCCGGACACTCAGGGTCAGGGAAAAATCCAATATATATCTGGTGATATCTCGGGTGCTATTACAGATAGCGCGATAAATCAAAGTGCATTGTCTGCAGGAGGCCATTGCGCATGAAACTGTGCAGCAGGAACGACCTCGGAACACCAGGGGCCGAGAAAACCACCGTCTCATGGGGCCGGACTGTCAGGGTCATTGAAAAATCCATTATATATCTGGTGATATCTCGCGTGCTATTAGAGATAGCGCAATAAATCAAAGTGAATTATCTGCAGGAGGCCCTGGCGCATGCATCTGTGCAGCAGGAACGACCTCCGACCACCAGGGGCCGAGACAACCACCGTCTCATGGGGCCGGACACTCAGGGTCAGGGAAAAATCCAATATATATCTGGTGATATCTCGGGTGCTATTACAAATAGCGCAATAAATCAAAGTGCAATGTCTGTAGGAGGCCCTGTCGCATGAATCTGTGCAGCGGGAACGACCTCGGACCACCAGGGGCCGAGAAAACCACCGTCTCATGGGGCCGGACACTCAGTGTCAGGGGAAAATCCAATATATATCTGGTGATATCTCGGGTGCTATTACAAATAGCGCAATAAATCAAAGTGCATTGTCTGTAGGAGGCCCTGGCGCATGAATCAGTGCAGCGGGAGCGACCTCGGACCACTAGGGGCCGAGAAAACCACCGACACATCGGGCCGGACACTGAGGGTCAGGGGAAGATCCAATATATATCTGGTGATATCTCGGGTGCTATTAGAGATAGCGCAATAAACCAAAGTGAATTATCTGCAGGAGGCCCTGGCGCGTGAATCTGTGCAGCGGGAACGACCTCGGACCACCAGGGGCCGAGAAAACCACAGTCTCATGGGGCCGGAAGCTCAGGGTCATGTAATAATCCAGGATGTATGTGCTGATATCTTGGGTGCCATTAGAGATAGCGCGATATATCCAAGTGCATTGTAGGCAGGAGGCCCTAGAGCATGAATCTGTGCAGCGGGAGCGACCTCGGACCACTAGGGGCCGAGAAAACCACTGACACATGGGGCCGGACACTCAGGATCAGGGGAAAATCCAATATATATCTGGTGATATCTCGGGTGCTATTAGAGATAGCGCAATAAGCCAAAGTGAATTATCTGCAGGAGGCCCTGGAGCATGAATCAGTGCAGCGGGAACGACCTCGGACCACCAGGGGCCGAGAAAACCACAGTCTCATGGGGCCGGACACTCACGGTCAGGGGAAAATCCAATATATATCTGGTGATATCTCGGGTGCTATTAGAGATAGCGCAATAAACCAAAGTGAATTATCTGCAGGAGGCCCTGGCGCATGAATGTGTGCAGCGGGAATGACCTCGGACCACCAGGGGCCGAGAAAACCACCGTCTCATAGGGCCGGACACTCAGGGTCAGGGAAAAATCCAATATATATCTGGTGATATCTCGGGTGCTATTAGAGATAGCGCAATAAATCAAAGTGCATTGTCTGTAGGAGGCCCTGGCGCATGAAACTGTGCAGCAGGAACGACCTCGGAACACCAGGGGCAAAGAAAACCACCGTCTCATGGGGCCGGACTGTCAGGTTCATTGAAAAATGCATTATATATCTGGTGATATCTCGGGTGCTATTAGAGATAGCGCAATAAATCAAAGTGAATTATCTGCAGGAGGCCCTGGCGCATGCATCTGTGCAGCGGGAACGTCCTCCGACCACCAGGGGCCGAGACAACCACCGTCTCATGGGGCCGGACACTCAGGGTCAGGGAAAAATCCAATATATATCTGGTGATATCTCGGGTGCTATTACAAATAGCGCAATAAATCAAAGTGCAATGTCTGTAGGAGGCCCTGTCGCATGAATCTGTGCAGCGGGAACGACCTCGGACCACCAGGGGCCGAGAAAACCACCGTCTCATGGGACCGGACACTCAGGGTCAGTGAAAAATCCAATATATATCTGGTGATATCTCGGGTGCTATTAGAGATAGCGCAATAAATCAAAGTGCATTGTCTGTAGGAGGCCCTGGCGCATGCATCCGTGCAGCGGGAACGACCTCGGTCCACCAGGGGCCGAGAAAATCACCGTCTCATGGGGCCGCACAATCAGGGTCAGGGGAAATCCAATATATATCTGCTGATATCTCGGGTGCTATCAGAGATAGCGCGATAAATCAAAGTGCATTGTCTGCAGGAGGCCCTTGCGCATGAAACTGTGCAGCAGGAACGACCTCGGAACACCAGGGGCCGAGAAAACCACCGTCTCATGGGGCCGGACTGTCAGGGTCATTGAAAAATCCATTATATATCTGGTGATATCTCGGGTGCTATTAGAGATAGCGCAATAAATCAAAGTGAATTAACTGCAGGAGGCCCTGGCGCATGCATCTGTGCAGCGGGAACGACCTCCGACCACCAGGGGCCGAGACAACCACCGTCTCATGGGGCCGGACACTCAGGGTCAGGGAAAAATCCAATATATATCTGGTGATATCTCGGGTGCTATTACAAATAGCGCAATAAATCAAAGTGCAATGTCTGTAGGAGGCCCTGTCGCATGAATCTGTGCAGCGGGAACGACCTCGGACCACCAGGGGCCGAGAAAACCACCGTCTCATGGGGCCGGACACTCAGGGTCAGGGAAAAATCCAATATATATCTGGTGATATCTCGGGTGCTATTACAGATAGCGCAATAAATCAAAGTGCATTGTCTGTAGGAGGCCCTGGCGCATGCATCTGTGCAGCGGGAACGACCTCCGACCACCAGGGGCCGAGACAACCACCGTCTCATGGTGCCGGACACTCAGGGTCAGGGGAAAATCCAATATATATCTGGTGATATCTCGGATGCTATTACAGATAGCGCAATAAATCAAAGTGCATTGTCTGTAGGAGGCCCTGGCGCGTGAATCTGTGCAGCGGGAACGACCTCGGACCACCAGGGGCCGAGAAAACCACAGTCGCATGGGGCCGGACACTCAGGGTCAGGGAAAAATCCAATATATATCCGGTGATATCTCCGGTGCTATTACAGATAGAGCAATAAATGAGAGTGCATTATCTGTAGGAGGCCCAGGCGCATGAATCTGTGCAGCGGGAACGACCTCGGACCACCAGGGGCCGAGAAAACCACAGTCTCATGGGGCCGGAAGCTCAGGGTCATGTAAAAATCAAGGATGTATGTGCTGATATCTTGGGTGCCATTAGAGATAGCGCGATATATCCAAGTGCATTGTCGGCAGGAGGCCCTAGAGCATGAATCTGTGCAGCGGGACGACCTCGGACCACCAGGGGCCGAGAAAACCACCGTCTCATGGGGCCGGACACTCGGGGTCAGGGAAAAATCCAATATATATCTGGTGATATCTCGGGTGCTATTACAAATAGCGCAATAAATCAAAGTGCAATGTCTGTAGGAGGCCCTGTCGCATGAATCTGTGCAGCGGGAAGGACCTCGGACCACCAGGGGCCGAGAAAACCACAGTCTCATGGGGCCGGACACTCACGGTCAGGGGAAAATCCAATATATGTCTGGTGATATCTCGGGTGCTATTAGAGATAGCGCAATAAACCAATGTGGATTATCTGCAGGAGGCCCTGGCGCATGAATCTGTGCAGCGGGAACGACCTCGGAATACCAGGGGCCGAGAAAACCACAGTCTCGTTGGGCCGGACACTCAGGGTCAGGGGAAAATCCAATATATATCTGGTGATATCTCGCGTGCTATTAGAGATAGCGCAATAAACCAAAGTGAATTATCTGCAGGAGGCCCTGGCGCATGCATCTGTGCAGCGGGAACGACCTCGGACCAACAGGGGCCGAGAAAACCACCGTCTCATGGGGCCGGACACTCAGGGTCAGGGAAAAATCCAATATATATCCGGTGATATCTCCGGTGCTATTACAGATAGAGCAATAAATGAAAGTGCATTATCTGTAGGAGGCCCAGGCGCATGAATCTGTGCAGCGGGAACGACCTCGGACCACCAGGGGCCGAGAAAACCACAGTCTCATGGGGCCGGAAGCTCAGGGTCATGTAAAAATCAAGGATGTATGTGCTGATATCTTGGGTGCCATTAGAGTTAGCGCGATACATCGAAGTCATTCTCTGCAGGATGTCCTAGCGCATGAATCTGTGCAGCGGGAACGACCTCGGACCAACAGGGGCCGAGAAAACCACCGTCTCATGGGGCCGGACACTCAGGGTCAGGGAAGAATCCAATGTATATCTGGTGATATCTCGGGTGTTATTAGACATAGCGCAATAAACCAAAGTGTATTATCTGCAGGAGGCCCTCGCGCATGAATCTGTGTAGCGGGACCGACCTCGGACTACCAGGGGCCGAGAAGACCACGGTCTCATGGGGCCGGACGCTCAGGGTCAGGGAAAAATCAAATATATATCTGGTGATATCTCGGGTGCTATTAGAGATAGCGCAATAAATCAAAGTGCATTGTCCGTAGGAGGCCCTTGCACATGAATCTGTGCAGAAGGAACGACATCGGACCACCAGGGGCCGAGAAAACTACAGACTTTCGGTATCCGTCACCCAAAGTCATGTAAAAATCCAGAATATATATGGTGCTTTCTCGGGTGCTATAACAGATAGCGCAATAAATCAAAGTGCATTGTCTGTAGGAGGCCCTGGCGCATGAATCTGGTCAGCGGGAACGACCTCGGACCACCAGGGGCCGAGAAAACCAACGTCTCATGGGGCCGCACACTCAGGGTAAGGGGAAAATCCAATATATATCTGGTGATATCTCGGGTGCTATTAGAGATAGCTCAATAAACCAAAGTGAATTATCTGCAGGAGGCCCTGGCGCATTAGTCTGTGCAGCGGGAACGACCTCGGACCCCCAGGGGCCGAGAAAACCACCGTCTCATGGGGCCGGACACTCAGGGCCAGGGAAAAATCCAGGATGCATGTGCTGATATCTTGGGTGCCATTAGAGATAGCGCGATATATCCAAGTGCATTGTCGGCAGGAGGCCCTAGAGCATGAATCTGTGCAGCGGGAGCGACCTCGGACCACTAGGGGCCGAGAAAACCACCGACACATGGGGCCGGACACTCAGGGTCGGGGGAAAATCCAATATATATCTGGTGATATCTCGGGTGCTATTAGAGATAGCGCAATAAGCCAAAGTGAATTATCTGCAGGAGGCTCTGGCGCATGAATCTGTGCAGCGGGAACGACCTCGGACCACCAGGGGCCGAGAAAACCACCGTCTCATGGGGCCGGACACTCGGGGTCAGGGAAAAATCCAATATATATCTGGTGATATCTCGGGTGCTATTACAAATAGCGCAATAAATCAAAGTGCAATGTCTGTAGGAGGCCCTGTCGCATGAATCTGTGCAGCGGGAAGGACCTCGGACCACCAGGGGCCGAGAAAACCACAGTCTCATGGGGCCGGACACTCACGGTCAGGGGGAAATCCAATATATGTCTGGTGATATCTCGGGTGCTATTAGAGATAGCGCAATAAACCAATGTGGATTATCTGCAGGAGGCCCTGGCGCATGAATTTGTGCAGCGGGAACGACCTCGGAATACCAGGGGCCGAGAAAACCACAGTCTCGTTGGGCCGGACACTCAGGGTCAGGGGAAAATCCAATATATATCTGGTGATATCTCGGGTGTTATTAGACATAGCGCAATAAACCAAAGTGTAGTATCTGCAGGAGGCCCTGGCGCATGAATCTGTGTAGCGGGACCGACCTCGGACCACCAGGGGCAGAGAAGACCACCGTCTCATGGGGCCGGACACTCAGGGTCAGGGAAAAATCAAATATATATCTGGTGATATCTCGAGTGCTATTAGAGATAGCGCAATAAATCAAAGTGAATTATCTGCAGGAGGCCCTGGCGCATGCATCTGTGCAGCGGGAACGACCTCCGACCACCAGGGGCCGAGACAACCACCGTCTCATGGGGCCGGACACTCAGGGTCAGGGAAAAATCCAATATATATCTGGTGATATCTCGGGTGCTATTACAAATAGCGCAATAAATCAAAGTGCAATGTCTGTAGGAGGCCCTGGCGCATGAATCTGGGCAGCGGGAACGACCTCGGACCAACAGGGGCCGAGAAGACCACCGTCTCATGGGGCCGGACACTCGGGGTCAGGGAAAAATCCAATATATATCCGGTGATATCTCCGGTGCTATTACAGATAGAGCAATAAATGAAAGTGCATTATCTGTAGGAGGCCCAGGCGCATGAATCTGTGCAGCGGGAACGAC
Source organism: Nomia melanderi (assembly GCF_051020985.1). Lineage (NCBI taxonomy): Eukaryota > Metazoa > Arthropoda > Insecta > Hymenoptera > Halictidae > Nomia > Nomia melanderi. Next base: position 50,117 of record NW_027475154.1, on the reverse strand, counting down.
CTCGGACCACCAGGGGCCGAGAAAACCACCGTCTCATGGGGCCGGATACTCAGGGTCAGGGAAAAATCCAATGTATATCTGGTGATATCTCGGGTGTTATTACAAATAGCGCAATAAATCAAAGTGCAATGTCTGTAGGAGGCCCTGTCGCATGAATCTGTGGAGCGGGAACGACCTCGGACCACCAGGGGCCGAGAAAACCACCGTCTCGTGGGGCCGGACACTCAGGGTCAGGGAAAAATCCAATATATATCTGGTGATATCTCGGGTGCTATTACAGATAGCGCGATAAATCAAAGTGCATTGTCTGCAGGAGGCCCTTGCGCATGAAACTGTGCAGCAGGGACGACCTCGGAACACTAGGGGCCGAGAAAACCACCGTCTCATGGGGCCGGACTGTCAGGGTCATTGAAAAATCCATTATATATCTGGTGATATCTCGCGTGCTATTAGAGATAGCGCAATAAATCAAAGTGAATTATCTGCAGGAGGCCCTGGCGCATGCATCTGTGCAGCAGGAACGACCTCCGACCACCAGGGGCCGAGACAACCACCGTCTCATGGGGCCGGACACTCAGGGTCAGGGAAAAATCCAATATATATCTGGTGATATCTCGGGTGCTATTACAAATAGCGCAATAAATCAAAGTGCAATGTCTGTAGGAGGCCCTGTCGCATGAATCTGTGCAGCGGGAACGACCTCGGACCACCAGGGGCCGAGAAAACCACCGTCTCATGGGGCCGGACACTCAGTGTCAGGGGAAAATCCAATATATATCTGGTGATATCTCGGGTGCTATTACAAATAGCGCAATAAATCAAAGTTCATTGTCTGTAGGAGGCCCTGGCGCATGAATCAGTGCAGCGGGAGCGACCTCGGACCACTAGGGGCCGAGAAAACCACCGACACATCGGGCCGGACACTCAGGGTCAGGGGAAAATCCAATATATATCTGGTGATATCTCGGGTGCTATTAGAGATAGCGCAATAAACCAAAGTGAATTATCTGCAGGAGGCCCTGGCGCGTGAATCTGTGCAGCGGGAACGACCTCGGACCACCAGGGGCCGAGAAAACCACAGTCTCATGGGGCCGGAAGCTCAGGGTCATGTAATAATCCAGGATGTATGTGCTGATATCTTGGGTGCCATTAGAGATAGCGCGATATATCCAAGTGCATTGTAGGCAGGAGGCCCTAGAGCATGAATCTGTGCAGCGGGAGCGACCTCGGACCACTAGGGGCCGAGAAAACCACTGACACATGGGGCCGGACACTCAGGATCAGGGGAAAATCCAATATATATCTGGTGATATCTCGGGTGCTATTAGAGATAGCGCAATAAGCCAAAGTGAATTATCTGCAGGAGGCCCTGGAGCATGAATCAGTGCAGCGGGAACGACCTCGGACCACCAGGGGCCGAGAAAACCACAGTCTCATGGGGCCGGACACTCACGGTCAGGGGAAAATCCAATATATATCTGGTGATATCTCGGGTGCTATTAGAGATAGCGCAATAAACCAAAGTGAATTATCTGCAGGAGGCCCTGGCGCATGAATGTGTGCAGCGGGAATGACCTCGGACCACCAGGGGCCGAGAAAACCACCGTCTCATAGGGCCGGACACTCAGGGTCAGGGAAAAATCCAATATATATCTGGTGATATCTCGGGTGCTATTAGAGATAGCGCAATAAATCAAAGTGCATTGTCTGTAGGAGGCCCTGGCGCATGAAACTGTGCAGCAGGAACGACCTCGGAACACCAGGGGCAAAGAAAACCACTGTCTCATGGGGCCGGACTGTCAGGGTCATTGAAAAATGCATTATATATCTGGTGATATCTCGGGTGCTATTAGAGATAGCGCAATAAATCAAAGTGAATTATCTGCAGGAGGCCCTGGCGCATGCATCTGTGCAGCGGGAACGACCTCCGACCACCAGGGGCCGAGACAACCACCGTCTCATGGGGCCGGACACTCAGGGTCAGGGAAAAATCCAATATATATCTGGTGATATCTCGGGTGCTATTACAAATAGCGCAATAAATCAAAGTGCAATGTCTGTAGGAGGCTCTGTCGCATGAATCTGTGCAGCGGGAACGACCTCGGACCACCAGGGGCCGAGAAAACCACCGTCTCATGGGACCGGACACTCAGGGTCAGTGAAAAATCCAATATATATCTGGTGATATCTCGGGTGCTATTAGAGATAGCGCAATAAATCAAAGTGCATTGTCTGTAGGAGGCCCTGGCGCATGCATCCGTGCAGCGGGAACGACCTCGGTCCACCAGGGGCCGAGAAAATCACCGTCTCATGGGGCCGCACAATCAGGGTCAGGGGAAATCCAATATATATCTGCTGATATCTCGGGTGCTATCAGAGATAGCGCGATAAATCAAAGTGCATTGTCTGCAGGATGCCCTTGCGCATGAAACTGTGCAGCAGGAACGACCTCGGAACACCAGGGGCCGAGAAAACCACCGTCTCATGGGGCCGGACTGTCAGGGTCATTGAAAAATCCATTATATATCTGGTGATATCTCGGGTGCTATTAGAGATAGCGCAATAAATCAAAGTGAATTATCTGCAGGAGGCCCTGGCGCATGCATCTGTGCAGCGGGAACGACCTCCGACCACCAGGGGCCGAGACAACCACCGTCTCATGGGGCCGGACACTCAGGGTCAGGGAAAAATCCAATATATATCTGGTGATATCTCGGGTGCTATTACAAATAGCGCAATAAATCAAAGTGCAATGTCTGTAGGAGGCCCTGTCGCATGAATCTGTGCAGCGAGAACGACCTCGGACCACCAGGGGCCGAGAAAACCACCGTCTCATGGGGCCGGACACTCAGGGTCAGGGAAAAATCCAATATATATCTGGTGATATCTCGGGTGCTATTACAGATAGCGCAATAAATCAAAGTGCATTGTCTGTAGGAGGCCCTGGCGCATGCATCTGTGCAGCGGGAACGACCTCCGACCACCAGGGGCCGAGACAACCACCGTCTCATGGTGCCGGACACTCAGGGTCAGGGGAAAATCCAATATATATCTGGTGATATCTCGGATGCTATTACAGATAGCGCAATAAATCAAAGTGCATTGTCTGTAGGAGGCCCTGGCGCGTGAATCTGTGCAGCGGGAACGACCTCGGACCACCAGGGGCCGAGAAAACCACAGTCGCATGGGGCCGGACACTCAGGGTCAGGGAAAAATCCAATATATATCCGGTGATATCTCCGGTGCTATTACAGATAGAGCAATAAATGAAAGTGCATTATCTGTAGGAGGCCCAGGCGCATGAATCTGTGCAGCGGGAACGACCTCGGACCACCAGGGGCCGAGAAAACCACAGTCTCATGGGGCCGGAAGCTCAGGGTCATGTAAAAATCAAGGATGTATGTGCTGATATCTTGAGTGCCATTAGAGATAGCGCGATATATCCAAGTGCATTGTCGGCAGGAGGCCCTAGAGCATGAATCTGTGCAGCGGGACGACCTCGGACCACCAGGGGCCGAGAAAACCACAGTCTCATGGGGCCGGACACTCACGGTCAGGGGAAAATCCAATATATATCTGGTGATATCTCGGGTGCTATTAGAGATAGCGCAATAAGCCAAAGTGAATTATCTGCAGGTGGCCCTGGCGCATGAATGTGTGCAGCGGGAATGACCTCGGACCACCAGGGGCCGAGAAAACCACCGTCTCATGGGGCCGGACACTCAGGGTCAGGGAAAAATCCAATATATATCTGGTGATATCTCGGGTGCTATTAGAGATAGCGCAGTAAATCAAAGTGCATTGTCTGTAGGAGGCCCTGGCGCGTGAATCTGTGCAGCGGGAACGACCTCTGACCACCAGGGGCCGAGAACACCACCGTCTCATGGGGCCGGACACTCAGGGTCGGGGAAAAATCCAATATATACCTGGTGATATCTCGGGTGCTATTAGAGATAGCGCGATAAATCAAAGTAAATTATATGCAGGAGGCCCTGGCGCATGCATCCGTGCAGCGGGAACGACCTAGGACCACCAGGGGCCGAGAAAACCACCGTCTCATGCGTCCGGACACTCAGGGTCATGTAAAAATCCAGGATGTATGTGCTGATATCTTGGGTGCCATTAGAGTTAGCGCGATACATCGAAGTCATTCTCTGCAGGAGGCCCTAGCGCATGAATCTGTGCAGCGGGAACGACCTCGGACCAACAGGGGCCGAGAAGACCACCGTCTCATGGGGCCGGACACTCGGGGTCAGGGAAAAATCCAATATATATCCGGTGATATCTCGGGTGCTATTAGAGATAGCGCAATAAACCAAAGTGTAGTATCTGCAGGAGGCCCTGGCGCATGAATCTGTGTAGCGGGACCGACCTAGGACCACCAGGGGCAGAGAAGACCACCGTCTCATGGGGCCGCACACTCAGGGTAAGGGGAAAATCCAATATATATCTGGTGATATCTCGGGTGCTATTAGAGATAGCGCAATAAACCAAAGTGAATTAACTGCAGGAGGCCCTGGCGCATGCATCTGTGCAGCGGGAACGACCTCCGACCACCAGGGGCCGAGACAACCACCGTCTCATGGGGCCGGACACTCAGGGTCAGGGAAAAATCCAATATATATCTGGTGATATCTCGGGTGCTATTACAAATAGCGCAATAAATCAAAGTGCAATGTCTGTAGGAGGCCCTGTCGCATGAATCTGTGGAGCGGGAACGACCTCGGACCACCAGGGGCCGAGAAAACCACCGTCTCGTGGGGCCGGACACTCAGGGTCAGGGAAAAATCCAATATATATCTGGTGATATCTCGGGTGCTATTACAGATAGCGCGATAAATCAAAGTGCATTGTCTGCAGGAGGCCCTTGCGCATGAAACAGTGCAGCAGGAACGACCTCGGAACACCAGGGGCCGAGAAAACCACCGTCTCATGGGGCCGGACTGTCAGGGTCATTGAAAAATCCATTATATATCTGGTGATATCTCGGGTGCTATTAGAGATAGCGCAATAAATCAAAGTGAATTATCTGCAGGAGGCCCTGGCGCATGCATCTGTGCAGCGGGAACGACCTCCGACCACCAGGGGCCGAGAAAACCACCGTCTCATGGTGCCGGACACTCAGGGTCAGGGGAAAATCCAATATATATCTGGTGATATCTCGGGTGCTATTAGAGATAGCGCAATAAACCAAAGTGAATTATCTGCAGGAGGCCCTGGCGCATTAGTCTGTGCAGCAGGAACGACCTCGGACCACCAGGGGCCGAGAAAACCACCGTCTCATGGGGCCGGACACTCAGTGTCAGGGGAAAATCCAATATATATCTGGTGATATCTCGGGTGCTATTACAAATAGCGCAATAAATCAAAGTGCATTGTCTGTAGGAGGCCCTGGCGCATGAATCAGTGCAGCGGGAGCGACCTCGGACTACTAGGGGCCGAGAAAACCACCGACACATGGGGCCGGACACTCAGGGTCAGGGGAAAATCCAATATATATCTGGTGATATCTCGGGTGCTATTAGAGATAGCGCAATAAACCAACGTGAATTATCTGCAGGAGGCCCTGGCGCGTGAATCTGTGCAGCGGGAACGACCTCGGACCACCAGGGGCCGAGAAAACCACCGTCTCATGGGACCGGACACTCAGGGTCAGGGAAAAATCCAATATATATCTGGTGATATCTCGGGTGCTATTAGAGATAGCGCAATAAATCAAAGTGCATTGTCTGTAGGAGGCCCTGGCGCATGCATCCGTGCAGCGGGAACGACCTCGGTCCACCAGGGGCCGAGAAAATCACCGTCTCATGGGGCCGCACAATCAGGGTCAGGGGAAATCCAATATATATCTGCTGATATCTCGGGTGCTATCAGAGATAGCGCGATAAATCAAAGTGCATTGTCTGCAGGAGGCCCTTGCGCATGAAACTGTGCAGCAGGAACGACCTCGGAACACCAGGGGCCGAGAAAACCACCGTCTCATGGGGACGGACTGTCAGGGTCATTGAAAAATCCATTATATATCTGGTGATATCTCGGGTGCTATTACAAATAGCGCAATAAATCAAAGTGCAATGTCTGTAGGAGGCCCTGTCGCATGAATCTGTGCAGCGGGAACGACCTCTGACCACCTGGGGCCGAGAAAACCACCGTCTCATGGGGCCGGACACTCAGGGTCAGGGAAAAATCCAATATATATCTGGTGATATCTCGGGTGCTATTACAGATAGCGCAATAAATCAAAGTGCATTGTCTGTAGGAGGCCCTGGCGCATGCATCTGTGCAGCGGGAACGACCTCCGACCACCAGGGGCCGAGACAACCACCGTCTCATGGTGCCGGGCACTCAGGGTCAGGGGAAAATCCAATATATATCTGGTGATATCTCGGGTGCTATTAGAGATAGCGCGATAAATCAAAGTAAATTATATGCAGGAGGCCCTGGCGCATGCATCCGTGCAGCGGGAACGACCTCGGACCACCAGGGGCCGAGAAAACCACCGTCTCATGGGTCCGGACCCTCAGGGTCATGTAAAAATCCAGGATGTATGTGCTGATATCTTGGGTGCCATTAGAGTTAGCGCGATACATCGAAGTCATTCTCTGCAGGAGGCCCTAGCGCATGAATCTGTGCAGCGGGAGCGACCTCGGACCACTAGGGGCCGATAAAACCACCGACACATGGGGCCGGACACTCAGGGTCAGGGAAAAATCCAATATATTTCTGGTGATATCTCGGGTGCTCTTACAGATAGCGCACTAAATCAAAGTGCATTGTCCGTAGGAGGCCCTTGCGTATGAATCTGTGTAGCAGGAACGACAACGGACCACCAGGGGCCGAGAAAATTACCGATTTTCTGTACCCGTCACCCAAAGTCATGTAAAAATCCAGCATATATATGGTGCTTTCTCGGGTGCCATTACAGATAGCGCAATAAATCAAAGTGCATTGTCCGTAGGAGGCCCTTGCGCATGACTCTGTGCAGCAGGAACGACATCGGACCACCAGGGGCCGAGAAAATTACAGATTTCCGGTATCCGTCACCCAAGGTCATGTAAAAATCCAGTATATATCTGATGATATCTCGGGTGCTATGAGAGATATCGCAATAAACCGAAGTGAATTATCTGCAGGAGGCACTGGCGAATGAGTCTGTGCAGCAGTAACGACCTCGGACCACCAGGGGCCGAGAAAATTACAGATATTCGGAATCCGTCACCCAAGGTCATGAAAAATCCAGCATATATCTGGTGACATCACGGGTGCTATTACAGATAGCGCAATAAACCAAAGTGCATTGTCTGTAGGAGGTCCTGCCGCATGAATCTGTGCAGCAGGAACGACATCGGACCACCAGGGGCCGAGAAAATTACCGATATTCGGAATCCGTCACAAAAGGTCATGTAAAAATCCAGCATATATCTTGTGATATCTCGGTTGCTATTACAGATAGCGCAATAAACCAAAGTGAATTATCTGCAGGAGGCCCTGGCGCATGAATCTGTGCAGCGGGAACGACCTCGGACCACCAAGGGCCGAGAAAGCCACCGTCTCATAGGACCGGATACTCAGGGTCAGGGAAAAATCCAATATATATCTGGTGATATCTCGGGTGCTATTAGAGATAGCGCAATAAACCAAAGTGAGTTATCTGCAGGAAGCCCTGGCGAATGATTCTGTGCAGCGGGAACGACCTCGGACCACCAGGGGCCGAGAAAATTACAGATATTCGGAATCCGTCACCCAAGGTCATGTAAAAATCCAATATATACCTGGTGATATCTCGGTTGCTATTACAGATAGCGCAGTAAACCAAAGTGAATTGTCTGCAGAAAACCCTGACGCATTAATCTGTTCAGCGGGATCGAACTCGGACCACCAGGAGTCGAGAAAATTACAGATTTTCGGTATCCGTCACCCAATGTGAAGTAAAAATCCAGCATATATCTGGTGATATCTCGGGTGCTATTAGAGATAACGCAATAAACCAAAGTGAATTATCTGCAGGAGGCCCTGGCGCATGCATCTGCGCAGCGGGAACGACCTCGGACCACCAGGGGCCGAGAAATCCACCGCCACATGGGGCCGGACACTCAGGATCAGGGAAAAATCAAATATTTATCTGGTGATATCTCGGGTGCTATTAGAGATAGTGCAATAAATCAAAGAGCATTGTCCGTACGAGGCCCTTGCGCATGAAACTGTGCAGCAGGAACGACCTCGGAACACCAGGGGCCGAGAAAACCACCGTCTCATGGGGCCGGACTGTCAGGGTCATTGAAAAATCCATTATATATCTGGTGATATCTCGGGTGCTATTAGAGATAGCGCAATAAATCAAAGTGAATTATCTGCAGGAGGCCCTGGCGCATGAATCTGTGCAGAAGGAACGACATCGGACCACCAGCGGCCGAGAAAACTACAGATTTTCGGTATCCGTCACCCAAAGTCATGTAAAAATCCAGAATATATATGGTGCTTTCTCGGGTGCTATAACAGATAGCGCAATAAATCAAAGTGCATTGTCTGTAGGAGGCTCTGGCGCATGAATCTGGGCAGCGGGAACGACCTCGGACCACCAGGGGCCGAGAAAACCACCGTCTCATGGGGCCACACTCAGGGTAAGGGAAAATCCTATATATATCTGGTGATATCTCGGGTGCTATTAGAGATAGCGCAATAAACCAAAGTGAATTAACTGCAGGAGGCCCTGGCGCATGCATCTGTGCAGCGGGAACGACCTCCGACCACCAGGGGCCGAGACAACCACCGTCTCATGGGGCCGGACACTAAGGGTCAGAGAAAAATCAAATATATATCTGGTGATATCTCGGGTGCTATTAGAGATAGCGCAATAATTCAAAGTGCATTGTCCGTAGGAGGCCCTTGCGTATGAATCTGTGCAGCGGGAACGACCTCGGACCACCAGGGGCCGAGAAAACCAGTTTCATGGGGCCGGACACTCAGGGTCAGGGAAAAATCCAATATATATCTGGTGATATCTCGGGTGCTATTAGAGATAGAGCAATAAAACAAATTGAATTATCTGCAGGATGCCCTGGCGCATGAATCTGTGCAGCGGGAACGACCTCGGACCACCAGGGGCCGAGACAACCACCGTCTCATGGGGCCGGACACTCAGGGTCAGGGGAAAATCCAATATATATCTGGTGATATCTCGGCTGCTATTACAGATAGCGCAATAAACCAAAGTGATTTATCTGCAGGAGGCCCTGGCGCATGAATCTGGGCACCGGGAACGACCTCGGACCACCAGGGGCCGAGAAAACCACAGTCTCATGGGGCCGAACAGTCAGGGTCAGGGGAAAATCCGATATATATCTGGTTATATCTCGGGTGCTATTACAGATAGCCCAATAAACCAAAGTGAATTATCTGCAGGAGGACCTAGCGCATGAATCTGTGCAGCGGGAACGACATCGAACCACCAGGGGCCGAGACAACCACCGTCTCATGGGGCCGGACACTCAGGGTCAGGGGAAAATCCAATATATATCTCGTGATATATCGGGTGCTATTTGAGATAGCGCGATAAATCAAAGTACATTGTCTGCAGGAGGCCCTGGCTCTTGAATCTGTGCAGCGGGAACGACCTCGGACCACCAGGGGCCGAGGAAACCACCGTCTCATGGGGCCGGACACTCACGGTCAGGGAAAAATCCAATATATATCTGGTGATATCTCGGGTGCTATTACAGATAGCGCAATAAATCAAAGTGCATTGTTTGTAGGAGGCCCTGGCGCATGAATCTGTTCAGCGGGAACGACCTCGGACCACCAGGGGCCGAGAAAACCACAGTCTCACGGGGCCGGACACTCAGGGTCAGGGGAAAAACCAATATATATCTGGTGATATCTCGGGTGCTATTTGAGATAGCGAAATAAACATGAGTGAATTATCTGCAGGAGGCCCTGGCGCATGAATCTGTGCAGCGGGAACGACCTCGGACCACCAGGGGCCGAGAAAACCACCGTCTCATGGGGCCGGACACTCAGAGTCAGGGGAAAATCCAATATATATCTGGTGATATCTCGGATGCTATTAGAGATAGCGCGATAAATCAAAGTACATTGTCTGAAGGAGGCCCTGGCGCATGAATCTGTGCAGCGGGAACGACCTCGGACCACCAGGGGCCGAGAAAGCCACCGTCTCGTGGGGCCGGACACTCACGGTCAGAGAAAAATCAAATATATATCTGGTGATATCTCGTGTGAAGTTACAGATAGCGCAGTAAATCAAAGTGCATTGCCTGTCGGAGGCCCTGGCGCATGAATCTGGGCAGCGGGAACGACCTCGGACCACCAGGGGCCGAGAAAACCACCGTCTCATGGGGCCGGACACTCACGGTCAGAGAAAAATCCAATATATATCTGGTGATATCTCGGGTGAAGTTACAGATAGCGCAGTAAATCAAAGTGCATTGTCTGTAGGAGGCCCTGGCGCATGAATCTGGGCACCGGGAACGACCTCGGACAACCAGGGGCCGAGAAAACCACAGTCTCATGGGGCCGGACACTCAGGGTCAGGGGAAAATCCGATATATATCTGGTTATATCTCGGGTGCTATTACAGATAGCCCAATAAACCAAAGTGAATTATCTGCAGGAGGACCTGGCGCATGAATCTGTGCAGCGGGAACGACCTCGAACCACCAGGGGCCGAGAAAACCACCGTCTCATGGGGACGGACACTCAGCGTCAGGGGAAAATACAATATATATCTGGTGATATCTCGGGTGCTATCAGAGATAGCGCGATAAATCAAAGTACATTGTCGGCAGGAGGCCCTGGCGCATGAGTCTGTGCAGCGGGAAAGACCTCGGACCACCAGGGGCAGAGACAACCACCGTCTCATGGGGCCGGACACTCAGGGTCAGGGGAAAATCCAATATATATCTCGTTATATATCGGGTGCTATTAGAGATAGCGCGATAAATCAAAGTACATTGTCTGCAGGAGGCCCTGGCTCTTGAATCTGTGCAGCGGGAACGACCTCGGACCACCAGGGGCTGAGGAAACCACCGTCTCATGTGGCCGGACACTCAGGGTCAGGGAAAAATCCAATATATATCTGGTGATATCTCGGGTGCTATTAGAGATAGCGCAATAAACCAATGTGAATTATCTGCAGGAGGCCCTGGCGCATGAATCTGTGCTGCGGGAACGACCTCAGACCACCAGGGGCCGAGACAACCACCGTCTCATGGGGCCGGACACTCAGGGTCAGGGGAAAATCCAATATATATCTGGTGATATCTCGGGTGCTATTAGATATAGCGGGATAAATCAAAGGGCATTGTCTGCAGGAGGCCCTGGCGCATGAATCTGTGAAGCAGGATCGACCTCGGTCCTCCAGGGTCCGAGAAAACCACCGTCTCATGGGGCCGGACTCTCAGGGTCAGGGAAAAATCCAATGTATATCTGGTGATATCTCGGGTGCTATTAGAGATAGCGCGATAAATCAAAGTACATTGTCTGAATGAGGCCCTGGCGCATGAGTCTGTGCAGCGGGAACGACCTCGGAACACCAGGGGCCGAGACAACCACCGTCTCATGGGGCCGGACACTCAGGGTCAGGGAAAAATCCAATGTATATCTGGTGATATCTCGGGTGCTATTAGAGATAGCGCGATAAACCAAAGTACATTGTCTGAAGGAGGCCCTGGCGCATGAGCCTGTGCAGCGGGAACGACCTCGGAACACCAGGGGCCGAGACAACCACCGTCTCATGGGGCCGGACACTCAGGGTCAGGGGAAAATCCAATATATATCTCGTGATATATCGTGTGCTATTAGAGATAGCGCGATAAATTAAAGTACATTGTCTACAGGAGGCCCTGGCTCTTGAATCTGTGCAGCGGGAACGACCTCGGACCACCAGGGGCCGAGGAAACCACCGTCTCATGGGGCCGGACACTCAGGGTCTGGGAAAAATCCAATATATATCTGGTGATATCTCGGGTGCTATTAGAGATAGCGCAATAAACCAATGTGAATTATCTGCAGGAGGCCCTGGCGCATGAATCTGTGCAGCGGGAACGACCTCGGACCACCAGGGGCCGAGAAAACCACCGTCTCATGGGGCCGGACACTCAGGGTCAGGGAAAAATCCAATATATATCTCCTGATATCTCGGGTGCTATTACAGATAGCGCAATAAATCAAAGTGCATTGTTTGTAGGAGGCCCGGGCGCATGAATCTCTTCAGCGGGAACGACCTCGGACCACCAGGGGCCGAGAAAACTACAGTCTCACTGGGCCGGACACTCAGGGTCAGGGGAAAAACCAATATATATCTGGTGATATCTCGGGTGCTATTAGAGATAGCGCAATAAACATGAGTGAATTATCTGCAGGAGGCCCTGGCGCATGAATCTGTGCAGCGGGAACGACCTCGGACCACCAGGGGCCGAGAAAACCTCCGCCTCATGGGGCCGGACACTCAGAGTCAGGGGAAAATCCAATATATATCTGGTGATATCTCGGATGCTATTAGAGATAGCGCGATAAATCAAAGTACATTGTCTGAAGGAGGCCCTGGCGCATGAATCTGTGCAGCGGGAACGACCTCGGACCACCAGGGGCCGAGAAAGCCACCGTCTCATGGGGCCGGACACTCACGGTCAGAGAAAAATCCAATATATATCTGGTGATATCTCGGGTGATGTTACAGATAGCGCAGTAAATCAAAGTGCATTGTCTGTAGGAGGCCCTGGCGCATGAAACTGGGCAGCGGGAACGACCTCGGACCACCAGGGGCCGAGAAAACCACAGTCGCATGGGGCCGGACACTCAGGGTCAGGGGATAATCCGATATATATGAGGTGATATCTCGGGTGCTATTACAGATAGCCCAATAAACCAAAGTGAATTATCTGCAGGAGGACCTGGCGCATGAATCAGTGCAGCGGGAACGACCTCGGACCACGAGGGGCCGAGAAAACCACCGTCTCATGGGGCCGGACACTCAGGGTCAGGGGAAAATCCAATATATATCTGGTGATATCTCGGGTGACGTTACAGATAGCGCAGTAAATCAAAGTGCATTGTCTGTAGGAGGCCCTGGCGCATGAACCTGGTCAGCGGGAACGACCTCGGACCACCAGGGGCCGAGAAAACCACCGTCTCATGGGGCCGGACACTCAGGGTCAGGGAAAAATCCAATATATATCTGGTGATATCTCCGGTGCTATTACAGATAGCCCAATAAATCAAAGTGCATTGTCTGTAGGAGGCCCTGGCGCATGAATCTGGGCACCGGGAACGACCTCGGACCACCAGGGGCCGAGAAAACCACAGTCTCATGGGGCCGGACACTCAGGGTCAGGGGAAAATCCGATATATATCTGGTTATATCTCGGGTGCTATTACAGATAGCCCAATAAACCAAAGTGAATTATCTGCAGGAGGACCTGGCGCATGAATCTGTGCAGCGGGAACGACCTCGAACCACCAGGGGCCGAGAAAACCACCGTCTCATGGGGACGGACACTCAGCGTCAGGGGAAAATACAATATATATCTGGTGATATCTCGGGTGCTATTAGAGATAGCGCGATAAATCAAAGTACATTGTCGGCAGGAGGCCCTGGCGCATGAGTGTGTGCAGCGGGAAAGACCTCGGACCACCAGGGGCAGAGACAACCACCGTCTCATGGGGCCGGACACTCAGGGTCAGGGGAAAATCCAATATATATCTCGTGATATATCGGGTGCTATTAGAGATAGCGCGATAAATCAAAGTACATTGTCTGCAGGAGGCCCTGGCTCTTGAATCTGTGCAGCGGGAACGACCTCGGACCACCAGGGGCCGAGGAAACCACCGTCTCATGGGGCCGGACACTCAGGGTCAGGGAAAAATCCAATATATATCTGGTGATATCTCGGGTGCTATTAGAGATAGCGCAATAAACCAATGTGAATTATCTGCAGGAGGCCCTGGCGCATGAATCTGTGCAGCGGGAACGACCTCGGACCACCAGGGGCCGAGACAACCACCGTCTCATGGGGCCGGACACTCAGGGTTAGGGGAAAATCCAATATATATCTGGTGATATCTCGGGTGCTATTAGATATAGCGGGATAAATCAAAGTGCATTGTCTGCAGGAGGCCCTGGCGCATGAATCTGTGAAGCAGGAACGACCTCGGTCCTCCAGGGTCCGAGAAAACTACCGTCTCATGGGGCCGGACTCTCAGGGTCAGGGAAAAATCCAATGTATATCTGGTGATATCTCGGGTGCTATTAGAGATAGCGCGATAAATCAAAGTACATTGTCTGAAGGAGGCCCTGGCGCATGAGTCTGTGCAGCGGGAACGACCTCGGAACACCAGGGGCCGAGACAACCACCGTCTCATGGGGCCGGACACTCAGGGTCAGGGGAAAATCCAATATATATCTCGTGATATATCGGGTGCTATTAGAGATAGCGCGATAAATCAAAGTACATTGTCTGCAGGAGGCCCTGGCTCTTGAATCTGTGCAGCGGGAACGACCTCGGACCACCAGGGGCCGAGGAAACCACCGTCTCATGGGGCCGGACACTCAGGGTCAGGGGAAAATCCAATATATATCTGGTGATATCTCGGGTGACGTTACAGATAGCGCAGTAAATCAAAGTGCATTGTCTGTAGGTGGCCCTGGCGCATGAACCTGGTCAGCGGGAACGACCTCGGACCACCAGGGGCCGAGAAAACCACCGTCTCATGGGGCCGGACACTCAGGGTCAGGGAAAAATCCAATATATATCTGGTGATATCTCGGGTGCTATTACAGATAGCCCAATAAATCAAAGTGCATTGTCTGTAGGAGGCCCTGCCGCATGAATTTGGGCAGCGGGAACGACCTCGGACCACCATTGGCCGAGAAAACCACAGTCTCATGGGGCCGGACCCTCACGGTCAGGGGAAAATCCAATATATATCTGGTGATATCTCGGGTGCTATAACAGATAGCGCAATAAACCAAAGTGATTTATCTGCAGGAAGCCCTGGCGCATGAATCTGTGAAGCCGGAACGACCTCGGCCCTCCAGGAGCCGAGAAAACCACCGTCTCATGGGGCCGGACACTCAGGGTCAGGGGAAAATCCAATATATATCTGGTGATATCTCGTGTGCTGTTACAGATAGCGCAGTAAATCAAAGTGCATTGTCTGTAGGAGGCCCTGGCGCATGAGTCTGGCAGCGGGAACGACCACGGACCACCAGGGGCCGGGAAAACCACCGACTCATGGGGCCGGACACTCAGGGTCAGGGAAAAATCCAGTATATATGTGGTGATATCTCGGGTGTTATTACAGATAGCGCAATAAATCAAAGTGCATTGTCTGTAGCAGGCCCTGGCGCATGAATCTGGCCAGCGGGAACAACCTCGGACCACCAGGGGCCGAGAAAAACACCGTCTCATGGGGCCGGACAATCAGGGTCAGAGGAAAATCCAATATATATCTGGTGATATCTCGGGTGCTATTAGAGATAGCGCAATAAACCAAAGTGAATTATCTGCAGGAGGCCCTGGCGCATAAATCTGGCCAGCGGGAACGACCTCAGACCACCAGAGGCCGAGAAAACCACAGTCTCATGGGGCCGGACACTCAGGGTCAGGGGAAAATCCAATATATATCTGGTGATATCTCGTGTGCTGTTACAGATAGCGCAGAAAATCAAAGTGCATTGTCTGTAGGAGCCCCGGGCGCATGAATCTGGCAGCGGGAACGACCTCGGACCACCAGGGGCCGGGAAAACCACCGACTCATGGGGCCGGACACTCAGGGTCAGGGAAAAATCCAATATATATCTGGTGATATCTCGGGTGTTATTACAGATAGCGCAATAAATCAAAGTGTATTGCCTGTAGGAGGCCCTGGCGCATGAATCTGGCCAGCGGGAACGACCTCGGACCACCAGGGGCCGAGAAAACCACCGTCTCATGGGGCCGGACACTCAGGGTCAGGGGAAAATCCAATATATATCTGGTGATATCTCGGGTGCTATTACAGATAGCCCCATAAACCAAAGTGAATTATCTGCAGGAGGACCTGGCGCATGAATCTGTGCAGCGGGAACGACCTCGGACCACCAGGGGCCGAGAAAACCACCGTCTCATGGGGCCGGATACTCAGGGTCAGAGAAAAATCCAATATATATCTGGTGATATCCCGTGTGAAGTTACAGATAGCGCAGTAAATCAAAGTGCATTGTCTGTAGGAGGCCCTGGCGCATGAATCTGGGCACCGGGAACGACCTCGGACCACCAGGGGCCGAGAAAACCACAGTCTCATGGGGCCGGACACTCAGGGTCAGGGGAAAATCCGATATATATCTGGTTATATCTCGGGTGCTATTACAGATAGCCCAATAAACCAAAGTACATTGTCGGCAGGAGGCCCTGGCGCATGAGTCTGTGCAGCGGGAAAGACCTCGGACCACCAGGGGCAGAGACAACCACCGTCTCATGGGGCCGGACACTCAGGGTCAGGGGAAAATCCAATATGTATCTGGTGATATCTCGGGTGCTATTAGAGATAGCGCAATAAACCAAAGTGAATTATCTGCAGGAGGCCCTGGCGCGTGAATCTGTGCAGCGGGAACGACCTCGGACCACCAGGGGCCGAGAAAACCACAGTCT
This sequence comes from Nomia melanderi, assembly GCF_051020985.1. NCBI lineage: Eukaryota > Metazoa > Arthropoda > Insecta > Hymenoptera > Halictidae > Nomia > Nomia melanderi. The sequence continues at coordinate 33,471 of NW_027475154.1, read as the reverse complement.
CATGGGGCCGGACTCTCAGGGTCAGGGAAAAATCCAATGTATATCTGGTGATATCTCGGGTGCTATTAGAGATAGCGCGATAAATCAAAGTACATTGTCTGAAGGAGGCCCTGGCGCATGAGTCTGTGCAGCGGGAACGACCTCGGAACACCAGGGGCCGAGACAACCACCGTCTCATCGGGCCGGACACTCAGGGTCAGGGAAAAATCCAATATATATGCGGTGATATCTCGCGTGTTATTACAGATAGCGCAATAAATCAAAGTGCATTGTCTGTAGCAGGCCCTGGCGCATGAATCTGGCCAGCGGGTACGACCTCGGGCCACCAGGGGCCGAGAAAACCACCGTCTCATGGGGCCGGACAATCAGGGTCAGAGGAAAATCCAATATATATCTGGTGATATCTCGGGTGCTATTAGAGATAGCGCGATAAATCAAAGTGCATTGTCTGCAGGAGGCCCTGGCTCTTGAATCTGTGCAGCGGGAACGACCTCGGACCACCAGGGGCCGAGGAAACCACCGTCTCATGGGGCCGGACACTCAGGGTCAGGGAAAAATCCAATATATATCTGGTGATATCTCGGGTGCTATTAGAGATAGCGCAATAAACCAATGTGAATTATCTGCAGGAGGCCCTGGCGCATGAATCTGTGCAGCGGGAGCGACCTCGGACCACCAGGGGCCGAGACAACCACCGTCTCATGGGGCCGGACACTCAGGGTCAGGGGAAAATCCAATATATATCTGGTGATATCTCGGGTGCTATTAGAGATAGCGCAATAAACCAAAGTGAATTATCTGCAGGAGGCCCTGGCGCGTGAATCTGTGCAGCGGGAACGACCTCGGACCACCAGGGGCCGAGAAAACCACAGTCTCATGGGGCCGGACTCTCAGGGTCAGGGAAAAATCCAATGTATATCTGGTGATATCTCGGGTGCTATTAGAGATAGCGCGATAAATCAAAGTACATTGTCTGAAGGAGGCCCTGGCGCATGAGTCTGTGCAGCGGGAACGACCTCGGAACACCAGGGGCCGAGACAACCACCGTCTCATGGGGCCGGACGCACAGGGTCGGGGGAAAATCCAATATGTATCTGGCGATATCTCGGGTGCTATTAGAGATAGCGCAATAAACCAAAGTGAATTATCTGCAGGAGGCCCTGGCGCATGAATCTGGCCAGCGGGTACGACCTCGGGCCACCAGGGGCCGAGAAAACCACCGTCTCATGGGGCCGGACAATCAGGGTCAGAGGAAAATCCAATATATATCTGGTGATATCTCGGGTGCTATTAGAGATAGCGCAATAAACCAAAGTGAATTATCTGCAGGAGGCCCTGGCGCATGAATCTGGCCAGCGGGAACGACCTCGGAGCACCAGGGGCCGAGAAAACCACGGTCACATGGGGCCGGACACTCAGGGTCAGGGGAAAATCCAATATGTATCTGGTGATATCTCGGGTGCTATTAGAGATAGCGCAATAAACCAAAGTGCATTGTCTGTAGGAGGCCTGGCCCATGAATCTGGCCGGCGGGATCGACCTCGGACCACCAGGGGCCGAGAAAAACAACCGTCTCATGGGGCCGAACACTCAGGGTCAAGGAAAAATCCTATATATATCTGGTGATATCTCGGGTGCTATTAGAGATAGCGCAATAAACCAAAGTGCATTGTCTGTAGGAGGCCCGGCGCATGAATCTGGCTAGCGGGAACGACCTCGGAGCACCAGGGGCCGAGAAAACCACGGTCTCATGGGGCCGGACACTCAGGGTCAGGGGAAAATCCAATATATATCTGGTGATATCTCGGGTGCTATTAGAGATAGCGCAATAAATCAAAGTGGATTGTCTGCAGGAAGCCCTGGCGCATGAATCTGTGCAGCGGGAACGACCTCGGACCTCCAGTGGCCGAGAAAACCTAAGTCTCATGAGGCCGGGCACTCAGGGTCTGGGAAAAATCCAATATATATCTGTTGATATCTCGGGTGCTATTACAGATAGCGCAATAAATCAAAGTGCATTGTCTGTAGGAGGCCTGGCGCATGAATCTGTGCAGCGACAACGACCTCGGACCACCAGGGGCCGAGAGAACCACCGTCTCATGGGGCCGGACTCCCAGTGTCAGGGGAAAATCCAATATATATCTGGTGATATCTCGGGTGCTATTAGATATAGCGCAATAAACCAAAGTGAATTATCTGGAGGAGGCCCTGGCGCATGAATCTGTGCAGCGGGAACGGCCACGGACCACCAGGGCCCGAGAAAACCACCGTCTCATGGGGCCGGACACTCAGGGTCAGGGAAAAATCCAATATATATCTGGTGATATCTCGGGTGCTATTAGAGATAGCGCAATAAACCAAATTGCATTGTCTGTAGGAGGCCTGGCGCATGAATCTGGCCAGCGGGAACGACCTCGGACCACCAGGGGCCGAGAAAACCACAGTCTCATGGGGCCGGACGCTCAGGGTCAGGGGAAAATCCAATATATAACTGGTGATATCTCGGGTGCTATTACAGATAGCGCAATAAATCAAAGTGCATTGTCTGTAGGCGGCCCTGGCGCATGAATCTGGGCAGTGGGAACAACCTCGGACCACCAGGGGCACAGAAAACTACCGTCTCATGGGGCCGGACACTCAGCGTCAGAGGAAAATCCAATATATATCTGGTGATATCTCGGGTGCTATTAGAGATAGCGCAATAAACCAAAGTGCATTGTCTGTAGGAGGCCTGGCGCATGAATCTGGCCCGCGGGAACGACCTCGGACCACCAGGGGCCGAGAAAACCACCGTCTCATGGGGCCGGACGCTCAGGGTCAGGGGAAAATCCAAAATATATCTTGTGATATCTCGGGTGCTATTAGAGATAGCGCAATAAACCAAAGTGAATTATCTGCAGGAGGCCCTGGCGCATGAATCTGTGCAGCGACAACGATCTCGGACCACCAGGGGCCGAGAAAACCACCGTCTCATGGGGCCGGACACTCAGGGTCAGGGAAAAATCCAATATATATCTGGTGATATCTCGGGTGCTATTAGAGATAGCGCAATAAACCAAAGTGCATTGTCTGTAGGAGGCCTGGCGCATGAATCTGGCCAGCGGGAACGACCGCGGACCACCAGGGGCCGAGAAAACCACCGTCTCATGGGGCCGGACACTCAGGGTCAGGGGAAAATCCAATATATATCTGGTGATATCTCGGGTGCTATTAGAGATAGCGCAATAAACCAAAGTGCATTGTCTGTAGGAGGCCTGGCGCATGAATCTGGCCCGCGGGAACGACCTCGGACCACCAGGGGCCGAGAAAACCACCGTCTCATGGGGCCGGACGCTCAGGATCAGGGGAAAATCCAAAATATATCTGGTGATATCTCGGGTGCTATTACAGATAGCGCAATAAATCAAAGTGCATTGTATGCAGGAGGCCCTAGCGCATGAATCGGAGCAGCGGGAACGACCTCGGACCACCAGGGGCCGAGAAAACTACCGTCCCATGGGGCCGGACACTCAGGGTCGGGGAAAAATCCAATATATATCTGGTGATATCTCGGGTGCTATTAGAGATGGCGCAATAAATCAAAGTAAATTATCTGTAGGAGGCCCTGGCGCATGAATCTCTGCAGCGGGATCGACCTCGGACCACCAGGGGCCGAGAAAACCACCGTCTCATGGGGCCGGACTGTCAGGGTCAGGGAAAAATCCAATATATATCTGGTGATATCTCTGGTGCTATTACAGATAGCGCAATAAATCAAAGTGCATTGTCTGCAGGAGGCCCTAACGCATGAATCTGAGCAGCGGGATCGACCTCGGACCACCAGGGGCCGAGAAAACCACCGTCTCATGGGGCCGGACACTCAGGGTCAGGGAAAAATCCAATATATATCTGGTGATATCTCTGGTGCTATTACAGATAGCGCAATAAACCAAAGTGAATTATCTGCAGGAGGCCCTGTCGCATGAATCTGTGCAGCGGGAACGATCTCGGACCACCAGGGGCCGAGAAAACCCCCGTCTCATGGGGCCGGACACTCAGGGTCAGGGGAAAATCCAATATATATCTGGTGATATCTCGGGTGCTACTAGAGACAGGGCAATAAATCACAGTGAACTATCTGCAGGGGGCCCTGGCGCATGAATCTGTGCAGCGGGATCGACCTCGGACCACCAGGGCCCGAGAAAACCACCGAGACATGGGGCCGGACTGTCAGGGTCAGGGAAAAATCCAATATATATCTGGTGATATCTCGGGTGCTATTACAGATAGCGCAATAAACCAAAGTGAATTGTCTGCAGGAAGCCCAGGCGCATGAATCTGTTCAGCGGGATCGACCTCGGACCACCAGGGGCCGAGAAAGCCACCGTCCCATGGGGCCGGACACTCAGGGTCATGGAAAAATCCAATATATATCTGGTGATATCACGGGTGCTATTAGAGATAGGGCAATAAACCAAAGTAAATTATCTATAGGAGGCAAGGGCGCATGAATCTGTGCAGCGGCAACGACCTCGGAACACCATGGGCCAAGAAAACCACCGTCTCATGGGGCCGGACACTCAGGGTCAGGGGAAAATACAATATATATCTGGTGATATCTCGGGTGCTATTAGAGATAGCGCAATAAATCAAAGTGAATTATCTGCAGGGGGACCTGGCGCATGAATCTGTTCAGCGGGATCGACCTCGGAACACCAGGGGCCGAGAAAACCACCGTCTCAAGGGGTCGGACACTCAGTGTCAGAGAAAAATCCAATATATATCTGGTGATATCTCGGGTGCTAATAGAGATAGCGTAATAAATCAAAGTGAATTATCTGCAGGGGGCCCTGGCGCATGAATCTGTGCAGCGGGATCGACCTCGGACCACCAGGGGCCGAGAAAACCACCGAGACATGGGGCCGGACTGTCAGGGTCAGGGAAAAATCCAATATATATCTTGTGATATCTCGGGTGCTATTACAGATAGCGCAATAAACCAAAGTGAATTGTCTGCAGGAAGCCCAGGCGCATGAATCTGTTCAGCGGGATCGACCTCGGACCACCAGGAGCCGAGAAAGCCACCGTCCCATGGGGCCGGACACTCAGGGTCAGGGAAAAATCCAATATATATCTGGTGATATCTCGGGTGCTATTAGAGGTAGCGCAATAAATCAAAGTGCATTGTCTGTAGGAGGCCCTAGCGCATGAATCGGTGCAGCGGGAACGACCTCGGACCACCAGGGGCCGAGAAAACCACCGACACATGGGGCCGGACTGTCAGGGTCACGGAAAAATCCAATATATATCTGGTGATATCTCGGGTGCTATTAGAGATAGGGCAATAAACCAAAGTGAATTATCTACAGGAGGCTCTGGCGCATGAATCTGTGCAGCGGGGACGACCTCGGACAACCATGGGCCGAGAAAACCACCATGTCATGGGGCCGGACACTCAGGGTCAGGGGAAAATACAATATATACCTGGTGATATCTCGGGTGCTATTACAGATAGCGCAATAAATCAAAGTGCATTGTCTGTGGGATGCCCTGGCGCATGAATCTCTGCAGCGGGTTCGACCTCGGACCACCAGGGGCCGAGAAAACCACCGCCTCATGGGGTCGGACTGTCAGGGTCAGGGAAAAATCCAATATATATCTGGTGATATTTCGGGTGCTATTAGAGATAGCGTAATAAATCAAAGTGCATTGTCTGTAGGAGGCCCTGGCGCATGAATCTGTGCAGCGTGATCGACCTCGGACCACCAGGGGCCGAGAAAACCATCGACACATGGGGCCGGACTGTCAGGGTCAGGGGAAAATCCAATATATATCTGGTGATATCTCGGGTGCTATTAGAGACAGGGCAATAAATCAAAGTGAATTATCTGCAGGGGGCCCTGGCGCATGAATCTGTGCAGCGTGATCGACCTCGGACCACGAGGGACCGAGAAAACCATCGACACATGGGGCCGGACTGTCAGGGTCAAGGAAAAATCCAATATATATCTGGTGATATCTCGGGTGCTATTACAGATAGCGCAATAAATCAAACTGCATTGTCTGCAGGAGGCCCTAGCGCATGAATCGGTGCAGCGGGAACGACCTCGGACCACCAGGGGCCGAGAAAACTACCGCCCCATGGGGCCGGACACTCAGGGTCATGGAAAAATCCAATATATATCTGGTGATATCTCGGGTGCTATTAGAGATAGCGCAATAAATCAAAGTGAATTATCTGCAGGGGGACCTGGCGCATGAATCTGTGCAGCGGGATCGACCTCGGACCACGAGGGACCGAGAAAACCATCGACACATGGGGCCGGGCTGTCAGGGTCAAGGAAAAATCCAATATATATCTGGTGATATCTCGGGTGCTATTACAGATAGCGCAATAAATCAAAGTGCATTGTCTGCAAGAGGCTCTGGCGCATGAATCTGTGCAGCGGGAACGACCTCGGACCACCAGGGGACGAGAAAACCACCGCCTCATGGGGTCGGACTGTCAGGGTCAGGGAAAAATCCAATATATATCTGGTGATATTTCGGGTGCTATTACAGATAGCGCAATGAATCAAAGAGCAATGACTGCAGGAGGGCCCAGCGCATGAATCTGTGCAGAGGGGAACGACCTCGGAACACCAGGGGCCGAGAAAACTACCGTCTCATGGGGCCGGACACTCAGCGTCATGGAAAAATCCAATATATATCTGGTGATATCTCGGGTGCTATTAGAGATAGCACAATAAATCAAAGTGCATTGTCTGTAGGAGGCACTGGCGCATGTATCTCGCCAGCGGGAACGATCTCGGACCACCAGGGGCCGAGAAAACCACCGTCTCATGGGGCCGGACACTCAGGGTCAGGGAAAAATCCAATATATATCTGGTGATATCACGGGTACTATTAGAGATAGCGCAACAAACCAAAGTGTATTATCTGCAGGAGGCCCTGGCGCATGAATCTGTACACCGGGAACGACCTCGGACCACCAGGGGCCGAGAAAACCACAGTCCCATGGGGCCGGTCACTCAGGGTCAGGGGAAAATCCAATATATATCTGGTGATATCTCGGGTGCTATTCGAGATAGCGCAATAAACCAAAGTGAATTATCTGCAGGAGGCCCTGGCGCATGAATCTGAGCAGCGGGAACGACCTCGGACCACCAGGGGCCGAGAAAACCACCGTCTCATGGGGCCGGACACTCAGGGTCAGGGAAAAATCCAATACATATCTGGAGATATCTCGGGTGCTATTACAGATAGCGCAATAAATCAAAGTGCATTGTCTGTAGGAGGCCCTGGCGCATGAATCTGTGCAGCGGGAACGAACTCGGACCACCAGGGGCCGAGACAACCACCGTCTCATGGGTCCGGACACTCAGGGTCAGGGAAAAATCCAATACATATCTGGTGATATCTCGGGTGCTATTAGAGATAGCGCAATAAACCAAAGTGAAATATCTGCAGGAGGCCCTGGCGCATGAATCTGTGCAGCGGGAACGACATCGGACCAACAGGCGCCGAGAAAACCACAGTCTCATGGGGCCGGACATTCAGGGTCAGGGAAAAATCCAATATATATCTGGTGATATCTCGGGTGCTATTACAGATAGCTCAATAAATCAAAGTGCATTGTCTGTAGGAGGCCATGGCGCATGAATCTGTGCAGCGGGATCGACCTCGGACCACCAGGGGCCGAGAAAATCACCGTCTCATGTGGCCGGACATACAGGGTCAGGGAAAAATCCAATATATATCTGCTGATATCTCGGGTGCTATTACAGATAGCTCAATAAATCAAAGTGCATTGTCTGTAGGAGGCCATGGCGCATGAATCTGTGCAGCGGGATCGACCTCGGACCACCAGGGGCCGAGAAAATCACCGTCTCATGGGGCAGGACATACAGGGTCAGGGAAAAATCCAATATATATCTGGTGATATCTCGGGTGCTATTACAGATAGCGCAATAAATCAAAGTGCATTGTCTGCAAGAGGCTCTGGCGCATGAATCTGTGCAGCGGGAACGACCTCCGAGCACCAGGGGCTGAGAAAACTACGGTCTCATGGGGCCGGACACTCAGGGTCAGGGAAAAATCCAATATATATCTGGTGATATCTCGGGTGCTATTACAGATAGCGCAATAAATCAAAGTGCATTGTCTGCAAGAGGCTCTGGCGCATGAATCTGTGCAGCGGGAACGACCTCCGAGCACCAGGGGCTGAGAAAACTACGGTCTCATGGGGCCGGACACTCAGGGTCAGGGAAAAATCAAATATATATCTGGTGATATCTCGGTTGCTATTAGAGATAGCGCAATAAATCAAAGTGCATTCTCCGTAGGAGGCCCTTGTGCATGAATCTGTGCAGTAGGAACGACATCGGACCACCAGGGGCCGAGAAAATTACAGATTTTCCGTATCCGTCACCCAATGTCATGTAAAAATCCAGCATATATCTGGTGATAACTCGAGTTCTATTACATATAGCGCGATAAATCAAAGTGCATTGTCTGTATGAGGCCCTGGCGCATGAATCTGTGCAGCGGGAACGACCGCGGACCACCAGGGGCCGAGAAAACCACCGTCTCATGGGGCCGGACACTCAGGGTCAGGGGAAAATCCAATATATATCTGGTGATAGCTCGGGTGCCATTAGAGATAGCGCAATAAACCAAAGTGAATTATCTGCAGAAGGCCCAGGCGCATGAATCTGTGCAGCGGGAACGACCTCGGTCCACCAGGAGCCGAGAAAACCACCGACTCATGGGGCCAGACACACTGGGTCAGGGAAAAATCCAATATATATCTGGTGATATCTCGGGTCCTATTACAGATATCGCAATAAATAACAGTGCATTGTCTGTAGGAGGTCCTGGCGCATGAATCTGTGCAGCGGGAAAGATCTCGGACCACCAGAGGCCGAGAAAACCACCGACACATTGGGCCGGACACCCAAGGTCATGTAAAAATCCGGGATGTATCTGCTGATATCTCGGGTGCTATTAGAGATAGCGCAATAAATCAGAGTGCCTTGTCTGCAGGAGTCCCTGGCGCATGAATTAGTGCCGCAGGAACGACCTCGGACCACCAGGGGCCTATAAAATTACAGATTTTCGGTATCCGTCAACCAAGGTCATGAAGAAATCCAGCATATATCTGGTGATATCTCGGGTGCTATTACAGATAGCGCAATAAATCAAAGTGCATTGTCTGTAGCAGGCCCTGGCGCATGAATCTGGGCAGCGGGAACGACCTCGGACCACCCGGGGCCGAGAAAACCACCGACACCTGGGGCCGGGCACTCAGGGTCAGGGAAAAATCCAATATATATCTGGTGATATCTCTGGATCTATTACAGATAGCGCGATAAATCAAAGTGCATTGTCTGCAGGAGGCCCTGGCAGATGAATCTGTGCAGCAGCAACGACGTCGGACCACCTGGGCCCATGAAAATTACTGATTTTCGGTATCCGTCACCCAAGGTCATGTAAAAATCCAGCATATATCTGGTGATATCTCGGGTGCTATTAGAGATAGCGCAATAAACCAAAGTGAATTATCTGCAGGAGGCCCTGGCGCATGCATCTGTGTAGCGGGAACGACCTCGGACCACCAGGGGCCAAGAAAAACACCGTCTGATGGGGCCGGACACTCAGGGTCAAGGAAAAATCAAATATATATCTGGTGATATCTCGGGTGCTATTAGAGATAGCGCAATAAATCAATGTGCAATGTCTGTAGGAGGCTCTGGCGCATGAATCTGTGCAGCAGGAACGACCTCGGACCACCAGGGGCCGAGAAAACCACCGACTCATTTGGCCGGACAAACAGGGTCAGGGAAAAATACAATATATATCTGGTGATATTTCGGGTGCTGTTAGAGATAGCCCATTAAACCAAACTGACTTATATGCAGGAGGCCCTGGCGCGTGAATCTGTGCAGCGGGAACGATCTCGGACCACCAGGGGCCAAGAAAACCACCGTCTGATGGGGCCGTACACACAGGGTCAGGGAAAAATCCAATATGTATCTGGTGATGTCTCGGGTGGTGTTACAGATGGCGCAATAAACCAAAGTTCATTGTCTGCAGAAGGCCCTGGCGCATGAATCGGAGCAGCGGGAACGACCTCGGACCATCAGAGGCCGAGAAAACCTCCGTCCTCATAGGGCCGGACACTCAGGGTCAGGGAAATATCCAATATATATCTGGTGATATCTCGGGTGCTATTACGGATAGCGCAATAAACCAAAGTGAATTATCTGCAGGATGCCCTGGCGCATGAATCTGCGCAGCGGGAACGACCTCGGACCACCAGGGTCCGAGAAACACTCCGTCCTCATGTGGCCGGACACTCAGGGTCAGGGAAAAATCCAATATATATCTGGTGATATCTCGGGTGCTATTACAGATAGCGCAATAAATCAAAGTGCATTGTCTGTAGGAGGGCCTCGCGCATGAATCTGTGCAGCGGGAACGACCACGGACCACCAGGGGCCGAGAAAACCACCGTCTCATGGTCCCGGAAACTCAGGGTCAAGGAAAAAACCAGTATATATCTGGTGTTATCTAGGGTACTATTACAGATAGGGCGATAAATCGAAGTGCATTGACCGTATGAGGCCCTTGCGCATGAATCTGAGCAGCGGGATCGACCTCGTACGACCAGGGACCGAGAAAACCACCGACTCATGGGGCCGGACTGTCAGGATCGGGGTAAAATCCAATATATATCTGGTGATATGTCGGGTGCTATTAGAGATAGCGCAGTAAATCAAAGTGCACTGTCCGTATGAGGCACTTGCGCATGAATCTGTGACGCGGGAACGACCTCGGACCACCAGGGGCCAGAAAGCCACCGACGCATGGGGCCGGACACCCAAGGTCATGTAAAAATCCAGAATGCATCTGATGATATCTCGGGTGCTATTACAGATGGCGCGATAAGTCAAAGTGCACTGTCTGCAGGAGGCCCTGCCGCTTGAATCTGTGCAGCAGGAAGGACCCCAGACCACCAGGGGCCGAGAAAATTACAGATTTTCGGTATCCGTCACCCAAGGTCATGTAGAAATCCAGCATATATCTGGTGATATCTGGGGTGCTAATAGAGATAGCGCAATAAATGAAAGTGCATTGTCTGCAGGAGGCCCTGTCGCATGAATCTGTGCTGCGGGATCGACCTAGGACAACCAGGGACCGAGAAAACCACCGACACATGGGGCCGTACTGTCAGGGTCAGGGAAAGATCCAGTATATATCTGGTGATATCTCGGGTGCTATTAGAGAATGCGCAGTAAATCAATGTGCATTGTCCGTATGAGGCCCTTGCCCATGAATCTGTGCAGCGGGATCGACCTCGGGCCAGCAGTGTCCGAGAAAATCACCGACACATGGGGCCGGACTGTCAGGGTCAGGGAAAAATCGAATGTATATCTGGTGGAATCTCGGGTGCTATTAGAGATAGCGCAATAGGCCAAAGTGCGTTGTCTGCAGGAGGCCCTGGCGCATGAATCTGTGCAGCCGGAACGACCTTGGACCACCAGGGGCCGAGAAAACCACCGACTCATTGGGCCGGACTGTCAGGGTTCAGGGTAAAATCCAATATATATCTGGTGATATCTCGGGTGTTATTAGAGATAGCGCAATAAACCAAAGTGTATTGTCCGTAGGAGGCCCTGGCGCATGAACCTGTGCTGCGGGAACGACCTCGGACTCCCAGGGACCGAGAAAATTACAGATTTTCGGTATTCGTCACCCAAGGTCACGTAAAAATCCAGCATATATCTGGTGATATCTCGGGTGCTATTAGAGATTGCGCCATAAATCAAAGTGCCTTGCCTGCAGGAGGCCCTGGCGCATGAATCTGTGCAGCAGGATCGATATCGGACAACCAGGGACCGAGAAAACCACCGACACATGGGGCCGGACTGTCAGGGTCAGGGAAAGATCCAATATATATCTGGTGATATCTCGGGTGTTATTAGAGATAGCGCAATAAATCAAAGTGAATTATCTGCAGGAGGCCCTGGCGCATGAATCTGTGCAGCGGGAACAACCTCGGACCACCAGGGGCCGAGAAAATTATAGATTTTCGGTATCCGTCACCCAAGGTCATATAAAAATCCAGGATATATCTGGTGATATCTCTGGTGCGATTAGAGATAGCGCGATAAATCAAAGTGAATTGTTTGCAGCAGGTCCTGGCGCATTAATCTGTGCAGCTGGAACAACCCTTCACCACCAGGGACCGAGAAAACCTCCGACTCATGAGGCCGGATACTCAGGGTCAGGGAAAAATCCAATATATATCCCGTGATATCTCGGGTCTTATTACAGATATCGCAATAAATAAAAGTGCATTGTCTGTAGGAGGCCCTGGCGACAGAATCTGTGCAGCGGGAATGATCTCGGACCACCAGGGGCCGAGAAAACCACCGACACATGGGGCCGGACAACCAAGGTCATGTAAAAATCCAGGATGTATCTGCTGATATCTCGGTTGCTATTAGAGATAGCGCAATAAATCAGATTGCATTGTCTGCAGGAGTCCCTGGCGCATGAATCAGTGCAGCAGGAACGACCTCGGACCACCAGGGGCCGAGAAAATTACAGTTTTTCGGTATCCGCCACCCAAGGTCATGAAAAAATCCAGCATATATCCGGTGATATCTCGGGTACTATTAGAGATAGCGCAATAAACCCAAGTGAATTATCTGCTGGAGGGCCTGGCGCATGAATCTGTGCAGCGGGGCCGATCTCGGACCACGAGGGACCGAGAAAACCTCTGACTCATGAGGACGGACAATCAGGGTCTGGGAAAAATCCAATATATATCATGTGATATCTCGGGTTCTATTACAGATAGCGCAATAAATCAAAGTGACATATGTGCAGGAGGCCCTAGCGCATGAATCTGTGCAGCAGGAACGACGTCGGACCAACGGGGGCCGAGAAAATTACAGATTTTCGGTATCGGTCACCCACGGTCATGTAAAAATCCAGCAAATAGCTGGTGATATCTCGGGTGCTATTAGAGATAGCGCAATAAACCCAAGTGAATTATCTGCTGGAGGGCCTGGCGCATGAATCTGTGCAGTGGGACCGATCTCGGACCACCAGGGACCGAGAAAACCTCCGACACATGAGGCCTGACACTCAGGGTCAGGGAAAAATCCAATATGTATCTGGTGATATCTCGGGTGCTATTACAGATAGCGCAATAGATCAAAATGCATTGTCTGTAGGAGGCCCTGGCGCATGAGTCTGTGCAGCGGGATCGACCTCGGACCACCAGGGGCCCAGAAAACCACCGACACATGGGGCCGGGCACTCAGGGTCAGGGAAAAATCCAATATATATCTGGTGATATCTCGGGTGCCATTAGAGATAGCGCAATAAACCAAAGCGAATTATCTGCAGGAGTCCCAGGCGCATGAATCTGTGCAGCGGGAACGACCTCGGTCCACCAGGAGCCGAGAAAACCACCGACTCATGGGGCCGGACACACTGGGTCAGGGAAAAATCCAATATATATCTGGTGATATCTCGGGTCCTATTACAGATATCGCAATAAATAACAGTGCATTGCCTGTAGGAGGCCCTGGCGCATGAATCTGTGCAGCGGGAAAGATCTCGGACCACCAGAGGCCGAGAAAACCACCGACACATTGGGCCGGACACCCAAGGTCATGTAAAAATCCAGGGTGTATCTGCTGATATCTCGGGTGCTATTAGAGATAGCGCAATAAATCAGAGTGCCTTGTCTGCAGGAGTCCCTGGCGCATGAATCAGTGCAGCAGGAACGACCTCGGACTACCGGGGGCCTATAAAATTACGGATTTTCGGTATCCGTCAACCAAGGTCATGAAAAAATCCAGCATATATCTGGTGATATCTCAGGTGCTATTAGAGATAGCGCAATAAATCAAAGTGCATTGTCGGCAGGAGGCCCTTGCGCATGAATCTGTACAGCGGGATCGACCTCGGACCACCGGGGATCGAGAAAACCACCGACACATGGGGCCGGGAACTCAGGGTCAGGGAAAAATCCAATATATATCTGGTGATATCTCGGGTGCTATTAGAGATAGCGCAATAAATCAAAGTGCATTGTCTGTAGGAGGCCCTGGCGCATGAATCTGTGCATTAGGAACGACCTCGGACCACCAGGGGCCGAGAAAACCACCGACACATGGGGCCGGATAATCAGGGTCAGGGTAAAATCCAATATATATCTGGTGATATCTCGGGAGCTATCAGAGATAGCGCAATAAATCAAAGTGCATTGTCCGTAGAAGGCCCGTGCGCATTAATCTGAGCAGCGGGAACGACCTCGGACCACCAGGAGCCGAGAAAACCACCGACTCATGGGGCCGGACTGTCAGGGTCAGGGAAAAATCCAATATATATCTGGTGATATCTCGGGTGCTATTAGAGATAGCTCAATAAATCAAAGGGCATTGCCCGTTGGAGGCTCTTGCGCATGAATCTGTGCAGCAGGAACGTCCTCGGACCACCAGGGGCCGAGAAAACCACCGACACATGGGGCCGGATACTAAGGGTCAGGGTAAAATCCAATATATATCTGGTGATATCTCGGGTTCTATTACAGATAGCGCAATAAATGAAAGTGCATTGTCTGCAGGAGGCCCTGGCGCATGAATCTGTGCAGCAGGAGGGACCTCGGACCACCAGGGGCCGAGAAAACCACCGACACATGGGGCCGGACACTCAGTGTCAGGGGAAAATCCAATATATATCTGGTGATATCTCGGGTGCTATTAGAGATAGCGCAATAAATCAAAGTGCATTGTCTGTAGGAGGCACTGGCGAATGAATCTGCGGAGTAGGAACGACCTCGGGCCTCTAGGGGCCGAGAAAACCACCGACACATGGGGCCGGACACTCAGGGTCAGGGGAAAATCCAATATATATCTCGTGATATCTCAGGTGCTATTACAGATAGCGCAATAAATCAAAGTGCATTGTCTGCTGGAAGCCCAGGCGCATGAATCTGTTCAGCGGGATCAAACTCGGACCACGAGGGACCGAGAAACACACCGACACATGGGGCCGGACTGTCAGGGTCAGGGAAAAATCCAGTATATATCTGGTGATATCTCGGGTGCTATTAGAGATAGCGCAATAAACCAAAGTGAATTATCTGCAGGAGGCCCTGGCGCATGAATCTGTGCAGCAGGAGGGACCTCGGACCACCAGGGGCCGAGAAAACCACCGACACATGGGGCCGGACACTCAGGGTCAGGGGAAAATCCAATATATATCCGGTGATATCTCGGGTGCTATTAGAGATAGCGCAATAAACCAAAGTGAATTATCTGCAGGAGGCCCTGGCGCATGAATCTCTGCAGCGGGAACGACCACGTATCACCAGGTTCCGTGAAAACCACCGTCTCATGGGGCCGAACACTCAGGGTCGGGGAAAAATCCAATATATACCTGGTGATATCTCGGGTGCTATTAGAGATAGCGCAATAAATCAAAGTGCATTGTCTGTGGGAGGCCCTGGCGCATGAATCTGTGCAGCGGGATCGACCTCGGACCACCAGGGGCCGAGAAAACCACCGACACATGGGGCCGGACACTCAGTGTCAGGGAAAAATTCAATATAAATCTGGTGATATCTCGGGTGCTCTTACAGATAGCGCACTAAACCAAAGTGAATTATCTGCATGGGGCCCTGGCGCATGAATCTGTGCAGCGGGAACGACCTCGGACCACCAGGGGCCGAGAAAACCATCGACACATGGGGCCGGACACTCAGTGTCAGGGGAAAATCCAATATATATCTGGTGATATCTCGGGTGCTATTAGAGATAGCGCAATAAATCAAAGTGCATTGTCTGCAGGAGGCACTGGCGAATGAATCTGCGGAGTAGGAACGACCTCGGGCCACTAGGGGCCGAGAAAACCACCGACACATGGGGCCGGACACTCAGGGTCAGGGGAAAATCCAATATATATCCGGTGATATCTCGGGTGCTATTAGAGATAGCGCAATAAACCAAAGTGAATTATCTGCAGGAGGCCCTGGCGCATGAATCTCTGCAGCGGGAACGACCACGTATCACCAGGTTCCGTGAAAACCACCGTCTCATGGGGCCGAACACTCAGGGTCGGGGAAAAATCCAATATATTCCTGGTGATATCTCGGGTGCTATTAGAGATAGCGCAATAAATCAAAGTGCTTTGTCTGCGGGAGGCCCTGGCGAATGAATCTCTGCAGCGAGAACGACCTCGGATCACCAGGTTCCGTGAAAACCACCGTCACATGGGTCCGAACACTCAGGGTCGGGGAAAAATCCAATATATATCTGGTGATATCTCGCGTGCTATTAGAGATAGCGCAAAGAATCAAAGTGCATTGTCCGTAGGAGGCCCTTTTGCATGAATCTGTGCAGCAGGAACGACATCGGACCACCAGGGGCCGAGAAAATTACAGATTTTCGGTATCCGTCACCCAAAGTCATGTAAAAATCCAGCATATATATGGTGCTTTCTCGGGTGCTATTACAGATAGCGCGATAAATCAAAGTGAATTATCTGCAGGAGGCCCTGGCGCAAGCATTTGTGCAACGGGTACGACCTCGGCCCCTCCAGGGGCCGAGAAAACCACCGACACATGGGGCCGGACACTCAGGGTCAGGGAAAAATCCAATATATATCTGGTGATATCTCGGGTGCAATTAGAGATAGCGCAATAAATCAAAGTGCATTGTCTGTAGGAGGCACTGGCGAATGTATCTGTGCAGCAGGAACTACCTCGGACCACCAGGGGCCGAGAAAATTACAGATATTCGGAATCCGTCACCCAAGGTCATGTAAAAATCCAGCATATATCTGGTGATATCTCGGCTGCTATTACAGATAGCGCAATAAAGCAAAGTCAATTATCTGCAGGGGGCCCTGGCGCATGAATCTGTGCAGCCGGAACGACCTCGGACCTCCAGGGGCCGAGAAAACCACCGTCTCATGGGGCCGGACTGTCAGGGTCAGGGAAAAATCCATTATATATCTGGTGATATCTCGGGTGCTATTAGAGATAGCGCAATAAACCAAAGTGAATTGTCTGCAGGAGGCCCTGGCGCATGAATCTGTGGAGCGGGAACGACCTCGGACCACCAGGGGCCGAGAAAATCACCGTCTCATGGGGCCGGACTGTTAGGGTCAGGGAAAAACCCCATATATATCTGGTGATATCTCGGGTGCTATTAGAGATAGCGCAATAAATCAAAGTGCATTGTTTTATTAGTTTTATATAGTTTTATATAGTTTTATATAGTTTCATATAGTTTTATATAGTTTTATATAGTTTTATATAGTTTTATTAGTTTTATATAGTTTTATATAGTTTTGTTAGTTATATATATTTTTATATAGTGTTATATAGTTTTATACAGTTTAATTTGTTTTATATCGTTTTATATAGTTTTATATAGTTTTCTATAGTTTTATATAGATTTATATAGTTTTCTTAGTTTTATATAGTTTTACATAGTTTTAAATAGTTTTATATAGTCTTATGTAGATTTATATAGTTTTATATAGTTTTATATAGTCTTGATAGCTTTATATAGTTTTATATAGTTTCCTATAGTTTTATATGGTTTTATATAGTTTTATATAGTTTTATATAGTTCTATATAGTTTTATAGAGTTTCATATAGTTTTATATAGTTTTATCAGTTTTATATAGTTTTATATAGTTTTGTTAGTTTTATATATTTTTATATAGTGTTATATAGTTTTATACAGTTTAATTTGTTTTATATCGTTTTATATAGTTTTATATAGTTTTCTATAGTTTTATATAGATTTATATAGTTTTCTTAGTTTTATATAGTTTTACATAGTTTTAAATAGTTTTATATAGCTTTATAGAGTTTTATATAGTTTTATATAGTTTTAAATAGTTCAATATGGTTTTATATAGTTTTATTAGTTTTATATAGTTTTATATAGTTTTATATAGTTTTATATAGTTTTGTTTGTTTTATATAGTTTTATATCGTACTATATAGTTTTATATAGTACTATATAGTTTTATATAGCTTTATGAGTTTTATATAGTTTTATAGAGTGTTATTTAGTTTTATATAATTTTATATGTTTTATATAGTTTTATATAGTTTTATATAGTTTTGTTAGTTTTATATAGTTTTATAGTGTTTCATATAGTATTATATAGTTTTATTAGTTTTATATAGTTTTATATAGTTTTGTTAGTTTTATATAGTTTTATATAGTTTTATATAGTTTTATAGAGTTTTATATAGTTTTATATAGTTTTGTTTGTTTTATATAGTTTTATATAGTTTTATATAGTTTTATATAGTTCTATACATTTTGATATAGATTCATATAGTTTTGATAGCTTTAGATTGTTTTATATAGTTTCCTATAGTTTATTTAGTTTTATATAGTTTTAATTAGTTTTATATACTTTTATATGTTTTATATAGTTTTATATACTTTTATATAGTTTTGTTAGTTTTATATAGTTTTAAAGTGTTTCATATAGTTTTATATAGTTTTATCAGTTTTATATAGTTTTATATAGTTTTGTTAGTTTTATATAGTTTTATATAGTTTTATATAGTTTTATATAGTTTTAGAGAGTTTTAAATAGTTATATAGAGTTTTATATAGTTTTATATAGTTTTTTTAGTTTTATATAGTTTTATATAGTTTTATATAGTTCTATACATATTGATATAGATTGATATAGTTTTGATAGCTTTACATTGTTTTATATAGTTTCCTATAGTTTTATATAGTTTGATATAGTTTTATATAGTTTTATATAGTTTTATATAGTTCTATATAGTGTTATAGAGTTTCATATAGTTTTATATAGTTTCATTAGTTTTATATAGTTTAATATAGTTTTGTTAGTTTTATATAGTTTTATATAGTTTTGTTAGTTTTATATAGTTTTATATAGTGTTGTATAGTTCTATATAGTTTTATATAGTGTTATACAGTTTTATATAGTTTAATTTGTTTTATATCGTTTTATATAGTTTTCTTTAGTTTTCTATAGTATTATATAGAATTATATAGTTTTATTGGTTTTATATAGTTTTATTGGTTTTATATAGTTTCACATAGTTTTATATAGTTTTACATAGTTTGGTTAGGTTTATATAGTTTTATATAGTTTTCTATGGTTTTATATAGTATTATATAGTTTTATATAGTTTTGTTAGTTTTATTACGTTTTATATAGTTGTGTTAGTTTTATATAGTTTTATATACTTTTATATAGTTTTATATAGTTTTATATAGTTCTATACAGTTTTATATAATTTTGTATAGTTTTACATAGTTTCATATAGTTTTATATAGTTCTATACAGTTTTATATAATTTTATATAGTTCTATATAGTTTTATATAGTTTTATGTAGTTTTATATAGTGTTATATAGTTTTATGTAGTTTTGTTACTTTTATATAGTTTTATATAGTTTTATAGAGTTTCATATAGTTTTATATAGTTTAATTAGTTTTATATAGTTTTATATAGTTTTGTTAGGTTTATATAGTTTTATATAGTTTTATATAGTTTTATATCGTTTTATATAGTTGTGTTAGTTTTATATAGTTTTATATAGTTTTATATAGTTTTATATAGTTTTATATAGTGTTATATGGTTTTATATAGTTTTATTAGTTTAATATCGTGTTATATAGTTTTATATAGTTTTATATAGTTATGTGAGTTTTATATAGTTTTATATAGTTTTATATAGTTTTGTT
The DNA here is from genome assembly GCF_051020985.1 of Nomia melanderi. NCBI lineage: Eukaryota > Metazoa > Arthropoda > Insecta > Hymenoptera > Halictidae > Nomia > Nomia melanderi. The sequence goes on along the minus strand of NW_027475154.1, from coordinate 13,710 downwards.
AGTTTTATATAGTTTTATATAGTTTAAATAGTACTATATAGTTTTATATAGTACTATATAGTTTTATATGGTACTATATAGTTTTATATAGTTTTATGAGTTTTATATAGTTGTATAGAGCTTTATATAGCTTTAAATAGTTTTACATAGCTATCTATAGTTTCATATAGTTTTATATAGTTTTATATAGTTTTATACTGTTTTACATAGTTTTATGTAGGTCTATGTATTTTAATACATCTTTATTAGTTTTTATTATTTTATACAGTTTTGTATAGTTTTATATAGTTCTATGTAGTTTTACAGAGTTTCATATAGTTTTATATAGTTTTATTAGGTTTATACAGTTTTATGTAGTTTTACATAGTTTTATATAGTTTTGTTAGTTTTATATAGTTTCCTATAGTTATACATAGATTTATATAGTTTTATATAGTTTTGTTAGGTATATATAGTTTTACATAGTTTTATATAGTTTTATATAATGTTGTATAGTTTTATATAGTTTTATATAGTACTATATAGTTTTATAGAGTTTTATATAGTGTTATATAGTTTTATATAGATTTATATAGTGTTATATAGTTTTATATAGTTTAATTTGTTTTACATCGTTTTATATAGTTTTCTTTTGTTTTTTAATGTTTTATTAGTTTCATATAGTTTTATATAGTTTTGTATAGTTTTATACAGTTTTATACAATTTTGTATAGATTTATTAGTTTTACATAGTTATATATAGTTTCATATAGTTTTATTTAGTTTTATATAGTACTATATAGTTTTATATGGCACTATATAGTTTTATATAGTTTTATGAGTTTTATATAGTTTTATAGAGTTTTATATAGCTCTATATAGTTTTATATAGCTTTAAATAGTTTTACATAGCTTTCTACAGTTTTATATAGTTTTATATAGTTTTATACTGTTTTACATAGTTTTATGTAGGTTTATATATTATAATACATCTTTATTAGTTTTAATTATTTTATACAGTTTTGTATAGTTTTATATAGTTCTATGTAGTTTTATAGAGTTTCATATAGTTTTATATAGTTTTATTAGGTTTATACAGTTTTATGTAGTTTTATATAGTTTTGTTACTTTTATATACTTTTTTTAGTTTTATAGAGTTTCATATAGTTTTATATAGTTTTATTAGTTTTATATGGTTTGATATAGTTTTGTTAGTTTTATATAGTTTTATATAGTTTTATTAGTGTTATATAGTTTTATATAGTTTTGTTAGTTTTATATAGTTTTATATAGTTTTGTTAGTTTTATATAGTTTTATATAGTTTTATATAGTGTTATATTGTTTTATATAGTTTTATTAGTATTATATAGTTCTATACAGTTTTATATAGTTTTATATAGTTTTATATAGTTTTATATAGTTTTGTTACTTTTATATAGTTTTATATAGTTTTATAGAGTTTCATATAGTTTTATATAGTTTTATATAGTTTTATATAGTTCTATATAGTTCTATATAGTTTTATAGAGTTTCATATAGTTTTATATAGTTTTATTAGTTTTATATGGTATTATATAGTTTTATATAGTTTTATATAGTTTTGTTAGTTTTATATAGTTTTGTTAGTTTTATATAGTTTTATATAGTTTTATATAGCTTTATATAGTGTTATGTAGTTTTATATAGCCTTGTTAGCGTTATATAGTTTCATATAGTTTTTTATAGTTTTATTAGGTTTATACAGTTTTACGTAGTTTTATATAGTTTTGTTTCTTTTATATACTTTTTTTAGTTTTATAGAGTTTCATATAGTTTTATATAGTTTTATTAGTTTTATATGGTTTGATATAGTTTTGTTAGTTTTATATAGTTTTATATAGTTTTATATAGTTTTATATAGTGTTATATAGTTTTATATAGTTTAATTTGTTTTACATCGTTTTATATAGTTTTCTTTTGTTTTCTATAGTTTTATATAGAATTATATAGTTTTATTGGTTTTATATAGTTTTATTGGTTTTATATAGTTTCACATAGTTTTATATAGTTTTACATAGTTTTGTTAGGTTTATATAGTTTTACATAGTTTTATATAGTTTTATATAGTGTTATATAGTTTCATATAGTTTTATTAGTTTTATATCATGTTATATAGTTTTATAGAATTTTATACAGTTTTATATAGTTTTATATAGTTTTATATAGCTTTATATAGTGTTATGTAGTTTTATATAGTCTTGTTAGCGTTATATAGTTTTATATAGTTTTATATGGTTTTTTTAATGTTTATTAGTTTCATATAGTTTTATATAGTTTTGTATAGTTTTATACAGTTTTATACAATTTGTATAGATTTATTAGTTTTACATAGTTATATATAGTTTTTATATAGTTTTATTTAGTTTATATAGTACTATATAGTTTTATATGGCACTATATAGTTTTATATAGTTTTATGAGTTTTATATAGTTTTATAGAGTTTTATATAGCTCTATATAGTTTTATATAGCTTTAAATAGTTTTACATAGCTTTCTACAGTTTTATATAGTTTTTATATAGTTTTATACTGTTTTACATAGTTTTATGTAGGTTTATATATTATAATACATCTTTATTAGTTTTAATTATTTTATACAGTTTTGTATAGTTTTATATAGTTCTATGTAGTTTTATAGAGTTTCATATAGTTTTATATAGTTTTATTAGGTTTATACAGTTTTATGTAGTTTTATATAGTTTTGTTACTTTTATATACTTTTTTTAGTTTTATAGAGTTTCATATAGTTTTATATAGTTTTATTAGTTTTATATGGTTTGATATAGTTTTGTTAGTTTATATATAGTTTTATATAGTTTTATTAGTGTTATATAGTTTTATATAGTTTTGTTAGTTTTATATAGTTTTATATAGTGTTATATTGTTTTTATATAGTTTTATTAGTATTATATAGTTCTATACAGTTTATATAGTTTTATATAGTTTTATATAGTTTTGTTACTTTTATATAGTTTTATATAGTTTTATAGAGTTTCATATAGTTTTATATAGTTTTATTAGTTTTATATAGTTTTATATAGTCATATATAGTTTTATATAGTGTTATATAGTTTTATATAGTTTTATTAGTTTTATATCGTGTTATATAGTTTTATATAGTTTTGTTAATTTTATATAGTTTCCTATAGTTATACATAGTTTTATATAGTTTTATATAGTTTTGTTAGTTTTATATAGTTTTATATAGTGTTATATGGTTTTATATAGTTTTATTAGTATTATATAGTTCTATACAGTTTTATATAGTTTTACATAGTTTTATATAGTTTGTTAGTTTTATATAGTTTCCTATAGTTATACATAGTTTTATATAGTTTTTTATATAGTTTTGTTAGGTTTATATAGTTTTACATCGTTTTATATAGTTGTGTTAGTTTTATACAGTTTTATATAGTTTTATATAGTTTTATATAGTGTTATATATTTTATACAGTTTTATTAGTTTTAATATCGTGTGATATAGTTTTATATAGTTTTATATAGTTTTGTTAGTTTTATACAGTTTCATATAGTTTTATATAGTTTTGAGAGCTTTATATTGTTTGATATAGTTTCCTATAGTTTTATATAGTCTTATATAGTTTTCTATAGTTTTACATAGTTTTATGTAGTTTTGATAGCTTTATATTGTTTTATATAGTTTCCTATACTTATACATAGTTTTATATAGTTTTATATAGTTTTGTTAGGTTTATATAGTTTTACATAATTTTATATAGTTTTATATAATGTTGTATAGTTTTTATATAGTTTTATAGAGTTTCATATAGTTTTATATAGTTTTATTAATTTTTATAGTTTTATATAGTTTTGTATAGTTTTATACAGTTTTATATAGTTTTATATAGTTTTCTATAGAATTTTACATTTTTGTATAGTTTTATTAGTTTTGTATAGTTTTATATTGTTTTATTTAGTTTTATTAGTTTTATATAGTTTTATATAGTTTTATGTAGTACAATATAGTTTTATATAGTGTTATTAGTTTTATATAGTTTTAAATAGTTTTATATAGTTTTATATAGTTTTATATAGTCTTATACAGTTTTACATAGTATTATATAGTTTTATATAGATTGATATTGTTTTATGTAGCTTTATATAGATTAATACTGTTGTATCTGGTTTTATATAGATTTAATATAGTTTTAATAGATTTATATATTTTTAAATAGTTTTATATAGTTTTACATAGTTCTGTTAGTTTTATATAGTTCTATATAGTTTTATATACTTTTATATAGTTTTATATAGTTTTGTATAATTCTATGTAGTTTTATACGGTTGTATTAGTTATATATAGTTTCACATAGTTTTATATAGTTTTATAGTGCAGCTTCTCGGCCTTATGGCTAAGATCAAAGTGTACTCGCATAACACACATCCAGATCGCTTCTCGCCCTTATGGCTATGATCAAAGTGCACGCGGATCACCCAAATGTAGGTCGCTTCTCGGCCTTATGGCTAAGATCAAAATGTACTCGAGTAACCCAAATCCAGTTCGCTTCTCGGCCTTATCGTTTTGTATAGTTTTTAAATAGTTATACATAGCTTTATACAGTTTCATATAGTTTTATATAGTTTTATATAGTATTATACAGCTTTATATAGTTTTATATAGTTTTATAGTATAGCTTCTCGGACTTAAGGCTAAGATTAAAGTGTACTAGCATAACAGACATCCAGATCTCTTCTCGGATTTATGGGTAAGATCAAAGTATACTCGAATAACCCAAATCCAGATCGCATATCGGCCATATGGCTGCGGTCAAAGTGTACTCCCATAACGCATATACAGACCGCATCCCGGCTTAAGATCAAACTGTACTCACATAACACGCGTTCAGGTCGCTTCTCGCCCTTATGGCTAAGATCAAAGTGTATTCGTATAACACACATTCAGATCGCTTCTCGGCCTTACGGCTAAGATCAAAGTGTACTCGAATAACACACATACAGATCGATTCCCGGCCTTATGGCTAAGATCAAATTGCATAACACACATCCAGATCGCAACTCGCATTTATGGCTAAGTTCAAAGTGTACGCGCATAACACATGCGAGTACACTTGATCACAGCCATAAGGCCAAGAAGCGATCTGGATGTGGGTTATGTGAGTACACTTTTGATTTTAGCCATAAGGCCGACAGGAGATCTGGATGTGTGTTATGCGAGTACACTTTGTTCTTAGTCATAAGGGGGAGATGCGATCTGGAATTGTGTTATTCGGGTACACTTTGATCTTAGCCATAATATGATCGCTATACCCATACGGCCGAGCAGCGATCTGGATCTGGGTTATGCGAGTACACTTTGATCGTAGCCATAAGGACGAGAAGCGATCAGGATTTGGGTTATTTGAGTACATTTTGATCTTACCCATAAATCCGAGAAGAGATCTGGATGTCTGTTATGCTAGTACACTTTGATCTTAGCCTTAAGTCCGACATGCTATACTATAAAATTATATAAAACTATATAAACCTAGTTAAACTATATAAAACTAATGAAACTATATAATACTATATAAAATTATATAAAACTATATAAAACAATTCAAAATTGTATAAAACTATATAGAACTATATACAAGTAATAAAGCTATATAAAGCTATATAATTTCTTATAAAACTATATAAAATTATATAAAACTATGTAAAACTATATAAATCTATACAAAACTAATAAAACTATATAAACATGTATAAAGATATATAAAACTATATAAAACTATATAAAACTATATAAAACTATATAACACTACATAAGACAATATCAATCTATATAAAACTGTATAAAAAACTTATAAAACTATATAAAACTATATAAAACTATATAAAACTATATAAAACTATATAAAACTAAATAAAACTATGTAAAACTATATAAAATTATGGAAAACCTTATAAAGCTATATAAAACGATATAAATCTATATAAAACTATGTAAAACTATATAAAACTATATAAAAACTCTATAATACGATATAAAACTATATAAAACAATGTAAAACTAATAAAACTCTATAAAACTATATAACGCTATATAAAGCTATGTAAAAACATAAAAAACTATATAAAACAATATTAAACCATATAAAACAATATAAAACTATCTAAAACTATATAAAACTATATCAATCTGTATAAAACGATGTAAAACTATATAAAACTATATAAAACTATATAAAACTATATAAAAACTATATAAAACTATATGAAACTATGTAAAACTATATAAAACTAATAAAACTATATAAAAATACATAAAAATATATAAAACTATTTAAACTATATAAAACTATGTAAAACTGTATAATACTAATAAAACTATATAAAACTATACAAAACTATATAAAACTATATAAATCTATATAAAACTATGCAAAAACTATATAAAACTATATAAAACTGTATAAAACTATGTAAAAACTATATAAAACTAATAAAACTATATAAAATACATAAAAATATTTAAAACCATATAAAACTATATGAAGCTATACAAAACTATATAAAAGTATATAAAAACTATATAAAACTATATAAAACTATATAAAAACTAATAAAACTAATTAAACTATATAAATCTGTATTAAACCATATAAAACCATATAAAATTATGTGAAGCTATATAAAACTATGTAAAACTAATAAAACTATAAAAAACTATATAAAACTATGTAAAAGTATATGAAACTAAACATAAACTATATAAAACTGTACATAACTATACAAAAACTATATAAAACTATATAAAACTATAAAAAACTATATAAAACTATGTAAAACTAATAAAACTATGTAAAACTAAATAAAACTAATAAAACTAATAAAGCTATATAAAAATACAGAAAAATATATAAAGCTATATAAAACTAGTAAAACTATATGAAACTAGATAAAACTATATAAAACTATGTAAAACTATATAAAACTAATAAAACTATATAAAAATATTTAAAACCATACAAAACTATATAAAGATATACAAAACTATATAAAACTATGTAAAACTAATAAAACTCTATAAAACTATATAAAACTATATAAAGCTATCTAAAACTATATAAAACTATATAAAACTATATAAAACTGTAAAAAACTATATAGAACTATGTAAACTAATAAAACTTTATGTGACTATACAAAACTATATAAAACTATATAAAACTATGTAAAACTATATAAAACTAATAAAACTATATAAAAATACATAAAAATATATAAAACTATATAAAAATGTATAAAAAAATATAAAACTATATAATACTAATATAAATAATTAAACTATATAAAACCATATAAAAACCCATATCTAGCTATGTAAAATTATATAAAACTATATAAAACTATATAGAACTATATAAAACTAAGTAAAACTAGTAAAAATATATGAAAACTATACAAAACTATATAAAACTATACAAAACTATATAATACTATATAAAACTAATAAAACTAATTAAACTATATAAAACTATATTAAACCATATAAAACTATGTTAAACTATATAAAACTAATAAAACTATATAAAAATACATAAAAATATATAAAACTATATAAAACTAGTAAATGTATATGAAACAATATAAAACTATGTAAATCTACATAAAACTAAGGAAAACTATATAAAACTAAATAAAACGATATAAAACAATATAAAACAATGTAAAACTAATAAAACTATATAAAACTATATAAAACTCTATGAAACGATATAAAGCTATATAAAACAATGTAAAACTAATAAAACTATATAAAGCTATATAAAACTATATAAACGTATATGAAACTATATAAAACTATATAAAACTAATAAAACTATATAAAAATACATGAAAATATTTAAAACCATATAAAACTATGTAAAACTATACAAAACTATATAAAAATATAAAACTAATAAAACTAATTAAACTATATAAAACTATATTAAACCATATAAAACTATATAAAACTATGTAAAGCTATATAAAACTATGTAAAACTAATAAAACTATATAAAACTATATCAAACTATGTAAAACTATATAAAACTATATAAAACTATATACAAACTATATAGAACTATATAAAACTATGTAAAACTAGTAAAAATATATGAAACTATACAAAACTATATAAAATTACTTAAACTACATTAAACTACATAAAACTATATAAAACTATATAAAACTATATAAAATTATGTAAAACTATATAAAACTAATAAAGCTAATAATGCTATATAAAAATACAGAAAAATATATAAAGCTATATAAAACTATGTAAAACTTTCTAAAACTAATAAAACTATATAAAACTATATAAAAACTATGTAAAAGTATATAAAACTACATAAAGCTATATAAAACTATATAAACCTATATAAACGCATATAAAACTATATAAACCTGTATAAAACTATGTAAAACTATATAAAACTTTGTAAAACTAATAATACTATATAAAACTATATAAAACTATGTAAAAGTATATGAAAGTACATAAAGCTATATAAAGCTATATAAAACTATATAAAACTATATAGAACTATATAAAACTATATAAAAATACATAAAAATATATAAAACTATATAAAAATATATAAAACTATATAAAAACTATATAAAACTAGTAAAACTAATTAAACTATATAAAACTATATTAAACCATATAAAACTATATAAAACTATATAAAGATAATAAAACTGTGTAAAACTATATAAAGCGAATAAAAGTATGTAAAACTATATAATACTATATAACACTATATAAAACTATATAAAACTAACAAAACTATATAAAACTGTATAAAACTTTGTAGAACTATATAAAACTAATAAAACTATATAAAACTACATAGTACTGTGTAAAACTATATAAAGCTATATAAAACTACAAAGCCATATAAAACTATATAAAACTATATAAAACTAACAAAACTATATAAAACTATATAAAACTATATAAACCTATATAAAACTATATAGAACTATATTAAACTATATAAAACTACATAAAACTGTACAAAACTATGTAAAACTATTTAAAACTATATAACACTATCTAAAACTATATAAAATTATATAAAACTATCAAAAACTATATAAAACTATATAAGAACTATATAAAACTATATATAACTATATAGAATTATATAAAACTATATAGACCCATATAAAACTATGTCAAACTAAATAAAACTAATAAAACAATATAAAACTATATAAAACTATACAAAACTATATAAAACTAACAAAACTATATAAAACTATATAAAACTATATAAAATTATATAGAATGATATAAAACTATTAAAACTATATAAAACTAACAAAACTATATAAAACTATGTAAAACTATATAGAACCATATAAAACTATGTCAAACTATATAAAACTAATAAAACTATGTCAAACTATATAGGGCCAAATAAAACTATGTAAAACTATAAAATTCTATTAAAACTATAAAATTCTATTAAAACTGTATAAAACTATATAAAACTATATAAAAATATATCAAACTATATAGAACCATATAAAACTATGTCAAACTATATAAAACTAATAAAACTGTGTCAAACTACATGGGGGAAAATAAAACTATGTAAAACTATAAAATTGTATTAAAACTACATAAAACTACATAAAACTATATAAACCTATACAAAACTCTATAGAACTATATAAAACTATATAAAACTATATAAAACTATATAAAACTATATAAAACTATATTAAACTATATGAAACTATATAAAACTATACAAAGCGATATAAAAGTATATAAAACTATATAAAACTATATAAAACTATATAAAACTATATAAAACTAACAAAAACTATATAAAACTATATAAAACTATATGTAACTATATAAAACTAACAAAACTATATAAACACATACAAAACTCTATCGAACTATATAAAACTATTTAAAACTCTATAAAACTATATAAAACTATATAAAACTCTATAGAACTATATAAAACTATATAAAACTATATAAAACTATATAAAACTATATAAAACTCTATAAAACTATATAAAACTATATAGAACTATATAAAACTAAATAAAACTATATAAAACTATATAGAACTATATAAAACTATATAAAACTATATAAAACTAACAAAACTATATAAACCTATATTAAACTCTATAGAACTATAAAAAACTATATAAAACTAATAAATCTATGTAAACCTATATAAAACTCTATAGAACTATAGAAAACAATTTAAAACTATATAAAACTATATAAACCTATATAAAACTCTATAGAACTATATAAAACTATATAAAACTATATAAAACTAACAAAACTATATAAACCTATATAAAACTCTATAGAACTATATAAAACTATTTAAAACTATATAAAACTATATAAACCTATATAAAACGAATAAAACTATATAAAATTATATAAAACTATATAAAACTATACAAAACTAACAAAACTATATAAAACTATATAAAACTATATAAAACTATATAAAACGAAATAAAACTATATAAAACTAACAAACCTATATAAACCTATACGAAACTCTAGAGAACTATATAAAACTATATAAAACTAACAAAACTATATAAAACTATATAAAACTATATAAAACTATATAAAACTATATAAAACTATATAAAACTATATTAAACTATATGAAACTATATAAAACTATATAAAACGATATAAACCTATATAAAACTCTATAGAACTATATAAAACTATATAAAACTATATAAAACTATATAAAACTAACTAAACTATATAAAAGTATATAAAACTCTATAAAACTATATAAAAACTATATAGAACTATATAAAACTAAATAAAACTAAATAAAACTATATAAAACTAACAAAACTATATAAACCTATATAAATCTCTATAGAACTATATAAAACTATATCAAACTATATAAATCTATATAAACCTATGTAAAACTCTATAGAACTATATAAAACTATATAAAACTATGTAAAACTATATAAAACTATATAAAACTATATAAAAACTAACAAAGCTATATAAACCTATATAAAACTCTATAGAACTATATAAAACTATTAAAACTATATAAAACACTTTAAACCTATATAAAACTATATAAAACTATATAGAACTATATAAAACTATATAAAACTATATAAAACTAACAAAACTATATAAACCTATATTAAACTCTATAGAACTATAAAAAACTATATAAAACTAATAAATCTATGTAAACCTATATAAAACTCTATAGAACTATAGAAAACAATTTAAAACTATATAAAACTATATAAACCTATGTAAAACTCTATAGAACTATATAAAACTATATAAAACTATATAGAACTATATAAAACTATATAAAACTATATAAAACAATATAAAACTATATAACCCTATATAAAACAACAAAACTATATAAACCTATATAAATCTATATAAAACTATATAAAACTATATAAAACTCTATAGAACTATATAAAACTGTATAAAACTATATAAACACAATATAAAACTAACAAAAACTATATAAAACTCTATAAAACTATATAAAACTATATGAAACTATATAAAACTGTATAAAGCGATATAAAAGTATATAAAACTATATAAAACTCTATAGAACTATATAAAACTGTATAAAACTATATAAAACAATATAAAACTAACAAAACTATATAAAACTCTATAAAACTATATAAAACTATATGAAACTATATAAAACTGTATAAAGCGATATAAAAGTATATAAAACTATATAAACTCTATAGAACTATATAAAACTGTATAAAAACTATATAAACAATATAAAACTAACAAAACTATATAAAACTCTATAAAACTATATAAAACCATATGAAACTATATAAAACTGTATAAAGCGATATAAAAGTATATAAAACTATATAAAATTATATAAAACTATATAAAACTAACAAAACTATATAAAACTCTATAGAACTATATAGAAATATATAAAACTATATAAAACTATATAAAACTATATAAAACTCTATAGAACTATATAAAACTATATAAAACTATATAAAACTATATAAAACTATATAAAACTCTATAAAACTATATAAAACTATATAGAACTATATAAAACTAAATAAAACTATATAAAACTATATTGAACTATATAAAACTATATAAAAACTATATAAAACTAACAAAACTATATAAACCTATATTAAACTCTATAGAACTATAAAAAACTATATAAAACTAATAAATCTATGTAAACCTATATAAAACTCTATAGAACTATATAAAACTATATCAAACTATATAAATCTATATAAACCTATGTAAAACTCTATAGAACTATATAAAACTATATAAAACTATATAAAACTATATAAAACTATATAAAACTATATAAAACTAACAAAACTATATAAACCTATATAAAACTCTATAGAACTATATAAAACTATTTAAAACTATATAAAACACTATAAACCTATATTAAACTATATGAAACTATATAAAACTATATAAAACGATATAAACCTATATAAAACTCTATAGAACTATATAAAACTATATAAAACTATATAAAACTATATAAAACTAACTAAACTATATAAAAGTATATAAAACTCTATAAAACTATATAAAACTATATAGAACTATTTAAACTAAATAAAACTAAATAAAACTATATAAAACTAACAAAACTATATAAACCTATATAAATCTCTATAGAACTATATAAAACTATATCAAACTATATAAATCTATATAAACCTATGTAAAACTCTATAGAACTATATAAAACTATATAAAACTATGTAAAACTATATAAAAACTATATAAAACTATATAAAACTAACAAAACTATATAAACCTATATAAAACTCTATAGAACTATATAAAACTATTAAAACTATATAAAACACTTTAAAACCTATATAAAACTATATAAAACTATATAAAACTATATAAAACTAACAAAACTATATAAAACTATATAAAACTATATAAAATTATATAGAATGATATAAAACTATTAAAACTATATAAAACTAACAAAACTATATAAAACTATGTAAAACTATATAGAACCATATAAAACTATGTCAAACTATATAAAACTAATAAAACTATGTCAAACTATATAGGGCCAAATAAAACTATGTAAAACTATAAAATTCTATTAAAAACTATAAAATTCTATTAAAACTGTATAAAACTATATAAAAACTATATAAAAATATATCAAACTATATAGAACCATATAAAACTATGTCAAACTATATAAAACTAATAAAACTGTGTCAAACTACATGGGGGAAAATAAAACTATGTAAAACTATAAAATTGTATTAAAACTACATAAAACTACATAAAACTATATAAACCTATACAAAACTCTATAGAACTATATAAAACTATATAAAACTATATAAAACTATATAAAACTATATAAAACTATATTAAACTATATGAAACTATATAAAACTATACAAAGCGATATAAAAGTATATAAAACTATATAAAACTATATAAAACTATATAAAACTATATAAAACTAACAAAACTATATAAAACTATATAAAACTATATGTAACTATATAAAACTAACAAAACTATATAAACACATACAAAACTCTATCGAACTATATAAAACTATTTAAAACTCTATAAAACTATATAAAACTATATAAAA